>NC_069658.1:16204843-16508750 GCF_027244095.1 Hemicordylus capensis | reverse complement strand
CCAGGTCACTCTTGGTAAATGGCCCGGCAAATGAGCAGAGAGGCACTCAAGGCTGTTGCACTGCTGGAGCTAAGCAGGTGTTCAGCCAACTGGTCAGTTCCAGGATAGGAGACCACTCTGAGCTTCCTAACAGAAGGATGGGATATACAGTAGCAGTGTGATAAAAACAAATTCCTAAATAAGAGCCAACATCCAGTGGCTGAGATGCAAATAAGGGACATGGACAGAAGAAGGAACTTGGGAAGCTGCTTTCTACTGAGTCAGACCATTGATCCACCTAGCTCAGTATTGTCGACTTTGACTAGCAGCAGCTCTCTAGGGCTTCAGACAGGAGTTTTTCTCAGCCCTAACTGCAGATGGTGGGGATTGAATTGGGACCTTCTGCATGCAAAGCAGATGCACTGCCATTGAGCTACGGCAGCATTCCCCTGCCCAAAGAAAAACAATTTTTGGCATCACTGCCTATATGTGGAATGTAGGAAACTGCTATCTACTGAGTTATGCAATTGGTCCATCTAACTCAGTATTGTCTACTCCAACTGGCAGTGGCTCTCCAGGGCTTCAAACAAGAATTTTCCTCTGCTCTACCTAATGGCACAGCGGGGAAATGCTAACAAGCAGAAGGTTGCCGGTTCAAATCCCCACTGGTACTATATCGGGCAGCAGTGATATAGGAAGAAATTGAAAGGCATCATCTCAGACGGTGTGGGAGGAGGCAATGGTAAACCCCTCCTGTAGTCTACCAAAGACAACTACGGGGCTCTGTGGTCTCCAGGAGTCAAAATCAACTTGGCAGCACACTTGACCTTTATCTACCTGGAAATGCCAAGGATTGAACCTGGGACCTTCTGTATGATCAGCAGAAGTTCTGCCAATGAGCTACAGCCCCATCCTTGATTCAGAACCTCTGTGGCTTAAATCTCATCTCTGCCATGAACTCAATAGGTAGCCTTAGGCAGTTTCCTAGCTGCAATATATGGATGGAAATACAGAGTTGTAAGGAATGCATCAAGATAATACATTCTGGGATACAGATGATTCATTGAGGGGAACCTGCCCTACTGCGGGGCTACAAGGTGCAAGGAAAAGGTTTAATCCCCAACCCAGGAGTGCCTACATGTTAAATCTTGCCTATTGATTTCAGGCCCAGTAGGCTTTGCTACAGCTCTCTGGTTGGGCTCTTAATACAAGCCTGCAGCATACTTATATCCTGCTTAATATGTGCATCTCTAGGCAGTGTGCACAATCTAAAACACAACAGATATAAAACTGTAAAAGCAGTTAAAACAATTTCACATAATAAAAACAGTTAAAACCATGTCATGAGATAAAAAGAAACAGTTGAAAATTAATTTCAGTGAAAAGCCTGAGGAAACAAGTGCGTCTTGAGGGTCGTCCTAGAAGCAAACAGAGAAGGAGATGCTCTAATTTCAATTGGGAGCATCTTCCAAAGCCTCCGGAAAAACCTTGTTTTTCATTTTAGATTGTGAGCCCTTTGGGGAAAGAGAGCCATCTTACGCATTTTCACCCATAACCCCTACAAGTGTGGTGCTAGTCTTTTCAGCAGGTTCCTGGCACATTGTAGGGGTTGGATGTTCTGTTCTGGAGAGGGGCAGCCTTAAAGGGGCAGCCCTCTGGAGACTGGTACTCCACTACCCGCTACTTGCTCCTGCCAGACTTTTGTCCTCAGTGTTGGCGTGCAGACATTGGGAGGTATGATGGTGTGCAAAAGGCTGACTCTGGATGGGCTCAGTTTCTGGGGGTGCTGTCCCTGGGAGCCCACCCTGCAAGGAGGAAGCATCCTCAGGCGACCCCAGAATCAGGGCTCCCCCAGGCTCCAGTCTGGTGCCCTGGCGCGGTGCCAGCCAAAGGGCAGCCCGTGTGTGGCCAAGCCTGGTGGCCCCTCTAGAGATGTCCCACACATGGGGGTGTGGCTCGGGTTCCAGAGATCCCCAAGGGAAATCTCCCCCCATCCATTTCAGGCAGCATTTGCTGCCTGACAGCCTTTGTTTCCCTTTCTCCCTCCAGCGAGGGCAAGAAAGAAGAATAAATGCTGTCAGGCAGCAAGTGCTGCCTGAAATGGACGGGGGAGAGCTCAGCCAGGCTCTCTGAAGCCTGAGCCACGCCCCCATGCACGTACACACAAAGGGGGCGTGGCCTGGGCTCGGGATAGCCCGAGCAAGCTCTCCCCTTTCCATCTCATTTGGATATGGAGAGCTCGCTCTGGGCTCTCCAGAGCCCAGACGTGGGTGGGAGAGAGTTGGCTCGGGCCTCTTACAGAGTCCAAGCCATGCCCCCTTGTGGGCTTCAGCAGCCTTTTTCATTGGCGGCCCAGGTTCTTTGAACCCGTTTGCACAATTGTGGCTCCGCCCCTGCTGGTGCCACCATCCAGGTCTGGGACAAGCATGGGTCTGATTCTCAGCCAATGCCATGATCTGGGAGACTTCTGGTCCTACTTGCTTGGTGTTTCTTGATTCAGAGTTGCTACTATGAGTGGGGTGAGAGGCTGTGAGAGGCTGGGTCATGCCATTAAAATGCAAAGCAGCCAATGCACCTTTGCTGATATGTATACAACTCAGGGTGGCATGTTTCTTTAGGCCATTGCAATGCAAATACACTAAAATAGATTTCTTTTTAATTAAAATGCTTTGCAGTAATCCCAGTCAACCCCCATGACTCACAGGGAGAGACAATCTACCATATGTGACTACTTCTGCAAACTAGAGCAACAGCGTCGTTCCATGAGAGCCCCAAAACTGGGTTAATTCAGCAAGTGAATAAGCTTTTTTACAGACACGTAGCACAGTTCATTGATAGGCCAATGGGGGGGAAACGGAGCCTGAACAGTAGCTATTTGTGCTACAATGGGCTGATTGATATAAACACCACAGCATGGAGTGCAATTGACTGCTTGGTTTCCAGTACACAAATAATCAGTCACAGAGACAATCTGATTTTCCCATTCAGCATATATAAGTTAAAACTGCTCCATATTTGGCTTTGGTGGAAAGGAACATAGGAAGCTGCCATGTACTGAGTCAGACCATTAGTCTATCTAGCTCACTATTGTCTTCACAGACTGGCAGCGGCTTCTCCAAGTTGCAGGCAGGAATCTCTGTCAGCCCTATCTTGGAGAAACCAGGGAGGGACCTTGGAACCTTCTGCTTTTTCCCAGAGCAGCTCCATCCCCTGAGGGGAATATCTGACAGTACTCACACATCAAGTCACCAGAATGTTGGGGGCAATATGCTAAAATCATTGTAAACCGCTTAGAGAGCTTCGGCTATAGAGCGGTATATAAATGTAAGTGCTATTGCTATTGCTATTGCTAAGTCTCCCATTCAAATGCAACCAAGGCAGACCCTGCTTGCCTAAGGGGACAAGTAATGCTTGCTACCACAAGACCAGCAATCCTCTCCCCACAAGACCCAAGCTGCCTTCTACCGAGTCAGACCATTGGTCCATCTAGCTCAATGTTGCTACACAGACTGGCAGTGGCTTCTCCAAGGCTGCAGACAGGAGTCTCCCTCAGCTGTATCCTGGGGGTGCCAGAGAGGGAACTGGGAACCTTCTGCACGCAAGCAAGCAGATGCTCTTCCCAGAGTGGCCCCATTCCTTAAGGAGAATATCTTACAGTGTTCACACATAAAGTCTCCCATTCAAGTGGAAACCATGGCAGACCCTGCTTAGCAAAGGGAACAATTCATGCTTGCTACCACAAGACCAGTTCTCCTCCCTGGTGTCAGGACCCACCTAGACTCCAACCCCGAGGAGACCTCAGATGAGGATGAGCATCTCCCAGCAGAGACTACCCCGGCCCAGACGAAAGGCCCATAGAGTCAATGGATCTTGATCAGCTGGGCCTTGTCTCATTTCCTGAAGTTATCCCCATGGAGAGCCCTGGAGCTCTGGGGACCCAGCACCTCCTCCCAGCAAGGCCCCCATTCTTCCCATAGAGCCCTCTTCATCTCCCCTGGGGCAAAGGCTATGCCATGCCAGGACTGGAATCCAACAGCCGAGGTGGAGTGCTCCCCTGGCTGCCCAGGGCCTTCCTCCCAATGGGTCTACTTGGGAGAGGCTCAGACATATGCTGTGAATCAGACCTAACCTGAGACCCAGGAAGTGATGGGGAAGAAATAAATATGGACTTACAGATTCATGCACGTAAATGTATCATTCTATATGACTGGGGGAAAGTATGATTGCTGATGGTACACCGTGGTCAAGAAAGAGGTGGCAATTGCAGTTAAAAATCAAGAATCCAAAAGTTGGAGAAATGCAAGGGGCCACCAAAGATGCTCCTCTCTCCTTCAGGGTATAGCAAAGATCAAAATGTCAGGCAGATAGGCAAGCTGCAGTATCAAGAGCCAGGGTAGTGTACTACCTAGGGCCTAATAGGTGTAATTGCTGGGCAGCCCTATTGGGGCGTAATCGGTGTAATTGGGGGCTGGTTTGATATGGGACTCCGAAGCATTCCTGCTTTGATGTGACCTGAATTGATGTGGTTGCCAGATCCATTGCCACAGCTCCAGAAAAGACTACAGTTCCCAGAAGCTCCTGCACCTTTTCCCGAACTGCAAGGGAAATGTGTTTGCGGTTTCATTTTAAAAGTGAAGCCGCAGAAGACACGACTCCTAGGGCTGGGCTGTCCATGAGGCACACCTGGGCAGTTGCCTGAGGCACTGAGCCCCACTGTGCCCATGGGTCACCTGCCATGTGGTTGCCTTCGCCTCTGGCCATCCCACCCACTTGTTCGCCTCTTTCACCACTGGCCTGAGTCTTGGCTAGGACTACAAGTGCTGCTGCAGTGCTATAATGACATCCCCTTGAAATGCTGCCTCTCGAAATGCTGCAGCAAGTGATAATGATGTGCCGTGGTGACATCATTGTAACGTGTGGATCTGGATCCTGAAAGAGACTTTAAGGGGTGGGTTTTGGGGGGGGGTTTTTTGCCTGCCACAGTCCAAAAATACATTTGCAAACCACGAGGACTAGGAAAATGCAGACTGGCGAACAGAGCAAGGGTTCTCAAAATTCTACAAAGAGCTTATGAGCTACCCAAACCAGGAGCGGAGCTATAATAGAGCTGATGGGTTCAAGGAACCCGGGCCACCTAGCTCCTGGGAGCTGCCTGCCTTGGCTCCCCCACCTCCCCCCCATGAACCAGTACTAATTTCCCAGCCAGCATTTGCTGACTGGGCGCATCTATTTTCCTTAGGAACACAGGAAGCTGCCATGTACTGAGTCAGACCATTGGTCTATCTAGCTCAGTATTGTCTTCACAGACTGGCAGCGGCTTCTCCAAGGTTGCAGGCAGGAATCTCTGTCAGCCCTATCTTGGAGATGCTTTCAGGGAGGGAACTTGAAGCCTTCTGCTCTTCCCAGAGCAGCTCCATCCCCTGAGGGGAATATCTTACAGTGCTCACACTTCTAGTCTCCCTTTCAAATGCAACCAGGGCAGACCCTGCTTAGCTAAGGGGACATGTCATGCTTGTTACCACAAGACCAGCTCTCCTCTCTATTCCTTTCCCTCCTGCCTGGGTGCAAGGGAGGGAAAGGAAAATAGATGTGCCCAGTCAGCAAACAAATGAGTTCTGGAGGACTCATGCAAGGGGCGTCACTGGTGTGTCTGTGATGCACGCACCTGCCAGAGCTGTGGGAAGAGGGGCAAACACAGGCCCCTATTCTCCTGGCTATGCCAGTGACACAAAAGTACATTGGGAGGAGTGTTTCTGTCCCAGGAACTGGGTATCAGAGATTCCTGAACCTTGAATTGCATCCCTCAGGAGTGATGTGGGGACTCATGCTCTATAATTGCCACCAACATTCCCAGCGTCATTGTTGAATGAGTCAGCGCACAATCACGGCTGCACTCTCTGTACGCTAATCTGATTCTAAACATGCAATAAGCTCGAGCCTTGCCAGTCGCCAGAAGCGGTGCTGCCACTGTGGGTAATGTCACCCACCCCATAATCGACTGATCTCTGGTCCCTGACAGCTCTCTCGCACACAGGCAAACTGCTATCGCTCGCCTTCCCCGGCTCTCCATTATGCATGCGGCATTTGGTATTCCGAGCCACGTCGCTCATGAGATGAGTGTCAGCCCTTCTTTAGAAAAGGGGGAAAGAAGAAGATGAAGAAGAAGAAGAGCCAGCCTTTCTGCTTCAGCACATTGTTTAAATTGGAAAACTAAAGGCACTCACCAGAACATGAAATTTACAACACCCCTAACAGCATGGTTTCAATAAGTATAGGATTTACCTCCCGACACATCAGAATTCTTATATCGCAGGTTTCATTGGCTCAGAACAATAATGCAAAAAAAGGAGAATTACACTCTTTCCTCCCCTTCAGATGGCACAGCGGACACATACACAGGCTCATTATTTCATATCAGCAGCAAAGAGACTGACAAGCCCACTGACTTTGAAATGCAGCCGGAATCCATGCCGATGAACCTCCCTCGCAATCCGTGGCTTTTGTTTGGGTTTGCTCCAGTCCGTTGCCCATGAATGAAGCATCCTCCAGACCTAACATGCAGTTTCATTTCACTATCTCAAGATGGGCACGTTTGATAGCAATTTAATAATTTGCTTAATTATTGCTTATCAGAAATAGGGATCTCAGGCTTTCAAACTTTAATAAGAAATCCTAATGAACAAACCTACTTGGATTCCACACACCCCCGCCTCAGTCTTCCAGATAGCTTTATCTTGTTACATAATTGTTTGTCATTTACATTTGCAATGTGAATTAAGAAGAGTGTATATTTTTATGGTGCAACAGGGAAATGACTTGACTAGTAAGGTATGTCTCCCAGACTCTGGGAAACACCCTACATCGGGCAGCAACGATACAGGAAGATGCTGAAAGGCATCATCTCATACTGTGCGGGAGGAGGCAATGGTAAACCCCTCCTGTATACTACCAAAGACAACCACAGGGCTCTGTGGTTGCCAGGAGTCGAAACTGACTTGATGGCACACTTTAAACTAACAGGGGAGAACAACTCTTTATTGACCTATTAATCCTCCACTTCCACAGGGAGCAAGAGGTTGCCAGTTCGAATCCCCGCTGGTATGTTTCCCAGACTATGGGAAACACCTATATCGGGCAGCAGCAATATAGGAAGATACTGAAAGGCATCATCTCATACTGCACGGGAGATGGCAATTGGAAACCCCTCCTTTATTCTACCAAAGACAACCCCAGGGATCTGTGGTCTCCAGGAGGCAACACTAACTCGACTCTTTACCTTTATAGTTTTAATATGTGGCAAAGTCGGACTATTTAAAGTAATGGTGCTAACTGCCCCCCACTCCCAGCGGGCTGATGGGTGTCGGGGTAACTGAGGCACCCCAGCCTTACAGGAGGGAATGGCAGCGGCTATCCTTAATGTAGCTCCACTGCCTCCTACTGGCCATAGGATAAAGAGCACCTTGGGCAAGGAGTGTCCTTGGACCTCCGCCATGGTTCACTCAATAAATATTGAGCGTCCGAGCTCCGCTTGGTGCCCCTTTCAGGAAGGCCCCCTGGGCAGCCAGCCAGCTGGCCCACCCCTAAGATTTGCTCTGCCCACGGGTATTCCATTCATAAATAATACTTCTTAGCATTTGTACAGCACTTTCAAGTGTATCTTGTAACTCTGAGACAGCCCTGTAAGGTCAGTATTATTTTTCCCATTTTGCGATTGGAGCTGAGTGGTTTGCTCTAAGCCACGTATGTATTATTTGTGTGTGTGTGTGTGTGTGTATATACACACAGACATACACACACACCACCCTTCATTCTGGGACTCCACCTAGTGAATTAAAACTACCCATGCCTGCTCTACACCATACCTGGAAATACTTCTTAGCTTTATATGGGGGCAAGGATGTAGCCACAATTGAGTGGGGGTGGGGGTGGGGGGACAAATTTCCCCTGGTTGCTGGGGGCTGCCTGGGCCCCCTCGGCCCTGCCTCACCTCCTATGGGGCACTCAGCCAGTGAATGAAGCACTTGCTGGTCGGGAAAGCCTGTCCGGCAGTGCCCCCCTGCCCCGATGATGGCCACAACCCCTGACGTCTGTGTAGTGGCTCTAAGGGCATGGCGGGCCGGTGGGGCATTTTCAAGGTTGGAGGTCCTGAGGCTGCCTCTGACCTGGCTATGCCAAGGCATGGGGGAATGTTGTGGCCCACTCCTCCCCAGACCCCTAGCTTGCAGGCTATTTGTGGGTACTTTGTGCATTGAATTCACTATTCATTTATTGTGCACATTTGTATACCCCCAAAGCTTGCCTCTCAGCATAGTTTGCAAACAAATTAAAACAATAAAATCACATTGAAACCATTAAAAAAATCAAAACAGTTAAAACATCGATAAACAACAGCCAAACCAACTTAAAGCGAGCTGAAGGCTTGATTAAACATATCCCCTCTGTATGTGGGGGTGGGGTGGGGGTGGATCATATCCACCACTGTGCATCCAGGAACTAGATAATTAAAAATTAAATTAAATGTAGGATAATTAGAAGTCAGAATGCTCCTTTATTTGAAGTTTTCCTATAGAAGAAGAAGAGGAGGGGGGGATGCACCTGAAAATGTATTACCAGCAGCGAAATGACTTTGCATTTTAAAGCACACCATTTGTGCAATTGCACTGCTGTCTCTTGGCTCTATTGTGCATTGTAATGTTGCTCCAAATCACGACCATGTTCGTTGGCTTTGCATAAAATAGCTATTCCCCGTTTGGAGTTTCCAGAAGCATCCTCAGAGGTGATGGATGCAATCCAATCTGTCTCACTGCCACAGGAAATGAGAGGTACCGCTGATCTCCAATATTATCTCCCCGTCATAAATTATAATTGGTAATATTCAGATTTTAGAGGTGACGTGCCTTTCTTTCCTCTTCCCCCCCCCACCCCAAGCAGCAGATGAGATGACATTTGTGGGAGGTGGGAACTGAACGGAGGCAGCGATGAGTCCAGATGGTTCAAATCTTGCATCAAAGATGAAAGGCTGACAGATCTGTGGAGCTCAGAAAAAGAGGGGAGTGGGGAGAGGATGCCGGGGGGGGGGGAGGCAAATCACCTCTGGATATAATCCTACATAGGAGGGCTTCTCTTATGTAGCATGCTGAGTAGCAGTCTGGTCCTCCCCCCTCCTCACCTTTGCCACTTGTTTTTTTTTAAATATGCATCACGACCAAGCTGAAAGCTCTCAATTGAGAAGTATCAGCTCCAAATCGTGAGACGGGGCAAAGACACACATCTTCGGGCAAGCCTTTTAGCGATTTAGTAGTTTTTATGGGCAGCTATTTTAATTTGAACCTTTTATATGCTTTAAGTCTTTTAAAATTCCTTAAAATTCGCCTAAAGATGTCAGTAGTGGGTGGTATACAAATATGTTAAATAAATACATAAAGCAGGGCCAGGGGCGGTGGGGGGTGGGTTGGGGTGGGGCTGAAACAAACACCCAGTTTATCTTTGCTGCTGTGCCACTGGCTTCAGAAAAGCAGAACTTCTACTCCTGCTGTCAGCTGGGGTTGATACCTTTCCCCAGGATGCCCCTTGGAACAGCGCTATAGAACAGGCCTGCACAACATAAGGCCTGGGGGGCAGATTTAGCCCACAGCAACTAATTTATTGGCCCCCAGGTACCCTGTAGCAACATAGGAGCTGGAAACTGCCTTAGAGCAGCATTCTATGCATGCTTCTCAACCTGGACTTTAATCACCAGAATGAAGAAACAGCACCTGTTTAAAGTGGATTTGGCTATTATTATTATTATTATTATTATTATTATTATTATTATTATTATTATTATTATTATTATCATCTTGTTTACACAGTCAGACAGGTGTTATTGACTGGTTTGTTTTATCCGGACATCGAGTCCTTCCCAAGGACCTGGGATGCCAGAATTTTATTGTCAGTTGTTATAGATATCGTCGCAGAATATAGGCTGTTCCCAGTAAAATTGCTTTTTGTAATTGGCTGATGGTGATTTCTGTGGCTCCTATGGTGTTGAGGTGCTCTTCAAGGTCTTTTGGGACTGCACCCAGGGCGCCAATGACCACTGGGATTATTTGGGTCTTTTTCTGCCACAGCCTTTCAATTTCAATTTGTAGATCTCTGTATTTGGTGATTTTTTCTATTTCTTTTTCTTCTATTCTGCTATCCCCCGGTATTGCTATGATGATGATGATGATGATGATGATGATGATGATGATGTTTACACACAATCTACTAGATGTTATTGACTGGATTTGGTACTTTAATTATCGGGCCCTTTCCAATGGTCTAAGACAAGCCTGCTCAACTTTGCCCCGCTCCCCACCAGCTGTTTTTGAACTACAACTCCCAAAATCCCCAGCCATAGTAGCCAATAGCCAGGGATTATGGGAGTTGTAGTCCAAAATCTGCAGGAGGGCCAATGTTGAGCAGCCCTGGATTACTAAAGAAAAATTAAAGATAGCCTTGTAGTATACGTGCTGCCCTGCGTAGTGTGGCCTTCTGTAGATGGCGTGTTGTAATTTTATCGATGCCCAAGGTGTCAAGATGGTGGTCAAGTTCTTTTGGTACTACACCAAGGGCACCAACAACTATTGGCACCACTATTGTTTTCTTTTTCCAGAGTTGCTCAATTATCATCATCATCATCATCATCATTCCACCTGTGCCGCTGCATAACAGCCCTTTCCCACTACAACTTAAAGTTGCACTCATTATTTCCAGTGGGCACCGGACAGCACAACTGCAAATGTGCAGTTTTTAATTGTAGTGGTTGTTCTGCAACAGAGTGGGCAGTACTTGAGATGCATGCAGCAGAGTGGGGAGTACAGAATCATCCATGTTTCACCGCGTGGAATCTGAACTGTGATGATGATGATGATGATGATGATGATGATGATGATTCCTAAAGTTTTCTAGGCTCTGTACAAAGATTTTTCAAAAGCAACAAATATCCAGATTAATCAAAGGATGTTGCATCAGTTCCGCTAAGTATTGCATATGTGAAATAGGGTGTGCTGGTGCAACCCGTGACATGCCTCCTGCTGTGAAAACCCTTCCTCAGGCCACATATGTTGCAGAGAATGAGGGGAAGTATCTGCTATCCCTGCTGTGCAAGCGCATTGTCTGCACAAATGGACCAAGAGTGCCAGACGTCAAGCAGCTTTGAGCATCCACTCAGCCATGCCACCTTCTTGCACGGTGCATGTTGCCATTGCATGTTGCACTAGCACAGCATTATTATGAATGTTTGCAAGTAACATCCCTGCTTGCAGGTTTCCAATCTAATAGCCATGATACCAATGGAAAATGTGATGGGAAGCAAACATGAAAGCAAGCAAATCCAAAAACTACGTAATTCTTTGTGAAGTTAAATATCAGTTACACATACATGCGCGCATTTAAAAAAAACAAAAAAAAAACACCCATGAACAGGAATGGTTAACTGACAGTCTGCAGGTAACATCATCAGACCATGATATAGATCTGAGAAGTAAAGCAGTATAGAGGCTCAAGAACAAAGCAGAATTTGTGCTCCACTGAGATATTGTAGGATAGAGGCTCAGGAACGAAATTCAATTTGTGTAAGTTAGTGCTTTACTGAGTCACTCTGAATTCCCATATGTTTGCATGTGGGGATGCAAAAGATCTTACACCTTATATGGAAGCCCTTGTACAATTATGAGAACTGTTCCAGATCTGGCAATACTCATCCCAGACACAGTTGCTGGCACCTCCAGTTAAAAAGCCCTTTCGGGTAGTAGAGCTGGAAATGACCCCAGCCTGAGCCCCTGGAGAATCAATGCCAATCAGAGGAGACCGTAGTGGACTAGATGGATCAGTGGCTTGACTCGGGGCCAAATTAGAGATGATGCCATTTTTAAGACTGTCAAGGCCATCTTTATTTCCCCAAAGATCAGCCATAGGAGGATTGATTTGGGATTGAATCAATAGTGTGATGGGAAGGGTTACCCCTCTAATCCAAGTTTCCACCTCCCCGCCACCACCATGGCTACATTTTGAGAAAGACAAAGGACACTACATGTTCCACAGACAGAGTTCCCACATGTCTAGTGTGGCTTTCAGTGTAAGGCAGCTTCACGTATGACTCCGAGGGGTATCAAGAGCAGTGTTCCCTCTAACAGGGAATCCCAGATGTTGTTGACGACAACTCCCATAATTCCCAAGCAAAAGCCATTGTAGCTTGGGATTCTGGGAGTTGTAGTCACCAACATCTGGGAATCCCTGTTAGAGGGAACACTGATCAAGAGGCGGCGGGTGTTCTCTCAAAAATATTTCTCACTCCCCTTTTCACTTTCCCATCCACCAGACTGGAACTTTACAGCAAAGTTAATGTGCAGTCATAGTCTATTATGGTCCCATAACTTGAATTAATTATTTTTGAAGGTTTCCATTGTTTAAAGAAGCCTCATTCACTCACAAGCCACAGGAGCCAGTGCAGTCAGGTAGGAAGGAGACTCCTCCAGCCTCCCAGGAGCCAGGCCAACAGCTTAGCTTCCAACTGGGCTGGGTGAGTTCATGTGCCCAGCAGGGTACAGGGTCATCTCCCCTGCAGATTTCAGCAGAACTGAAAACCTCTCTCCCCACCCCAGTCTTTCCAGCTACATCATCTTGGACAGGAAGTGGAAAGCAGCCTGGAAGGTTTGGCCTAATCCATTAGGCCAGGCATCCCCAAACTGCGGCCCTCCAGATGTTGCTGAACTACAACTTCCAGCATACCCAGCCACAAAAAATTGTGTCTAGGGATGCTGGGAGTTGTAGTTCAGCAACATCTGGAGGGCCGCAGTTTGGGGATGCCTGCATTAGGCAGTAGCCCAATTCAGACATTATGCTGTACGAGTGTACAGATGTCGTACATGTGTTTGTGTGAATGGCTGTACCTGTGTTGATTTTAAAGGTGAACCTGGATACAAGCCCTTCAAAAGCATGGTTCAGATAGGAAATGTGCTTCTGAATCTGCATTCAACATAACATGTGAATTACTGTACCTGTGTACACATCTGTATTAGGGATGTGGCCAGCCCAAGCCGGTTCGGCGCCTCAGGATGGAAGTGCCGAACTGGTTCGGGTGAGCTGAACACAGATGCTTACCTGCCCCTCCACCACCCCATCACTCATCCAAGACTAGCGCTGGCGTGCAAAAGACCATACATGGCTGCTTCCTTGTTTCCAGCAGCCTATGTGCAGCAGCGGCCATGTGCATGCTGATGTCACACTGTAGGCTTCTGGGAACAAGGAAGCAGCCATGTGTGGTCTTTTGTATGCCAGCACAGGTCCTGGATGAGTGGTGGGGCAGTGAAGGAGAAGGTAAGTACCTGTGTTCCTCCTTTTTCAAGGAACCAAACCTGCCCACGGCTGCAAGTGTTGAACATAAAGTGTGAATGGGCCTACCATTTTCTAAGAATCTGGCCCTTTTTCCAACTGCATGTGAAAATCTCTTATTCTGAATAAAGTTCTAGACAGAGCTGCTTCTTGTCATAACAGGCGTATTCAGCTTAATCCGTAAGATAATTACTAACACTAATTAAATACCTCTATATGTATTTAACGTACAGTACAATACATCACTTACAAACCCCTTTGCTTCTCGAAACTCGCTGTTCTAGAGTTGACTCTGGGCACCTTCATTGATTTATGGGCGCTTTAGTTTTCCAGACATGGTAATTACAATTTTTGCCACATGGAATTCCTCACTGTGTGGTGCCTCTTCCATCCCTATTACCGAATTCAGATGTAACAGGAAACTGGAGGTCCCTTCACCTCTGCTTTTATAACCCATACATCTGAATTTGGGGAGATGGCATTTGTAGGGGAAAGCAACCTGCTGTTGCGCTCCCTGAACTCCAATCTGAACCTTTGCTTCAGAGTGGAGTTTAAGCTGGTCTTGTGATAGCAAGCATGACTTGTCCCCTTAGCTAAGCAGGGTCCACCCTGGTTGCATTTGAATGGGAGACCACGTGCGGGCACTGTAAGATAATTGCCCTCAGGGGATGGAGCCACTCTGGGAAGAGCAGAAGGTCCCATGTTCCCTCCCTGGCAGCATCTCCAAGATAGGGCTGAGAGAGACTCCTGTCTGCAACCTTGGAGAAGCTCCTGCCAGTCTGTGTAGACAATACTGAGCTAGATGAACCAATGGTCTGACTCAGTATATGGCAGCTTCCTATGTTCCTATGCACTGCAAACTCCATTTCTGTAGCACCAGCATTACATCCAAATGCTAGCATCACAGTTTTGGCCCCACAGCACTAGAGTTGAGGGAGGAAGCTCCACCCTCACACTGGCTCAATTGGATGTGCTGGCTGTCCTGCTGTCAAGAGCCTATGCAGCCAGCTCCTCGCTGGTTGTGCCTCTCTGCAGAAAGACAGCTCTTCCCAATGCCCAAATGTGGCATCCATCTTATGTCTGAACAGGGCCACTCATTGTGTGGAATGGCTTTTTGTGGGGCCCTTGGGCCAGTCAAGAGGGCCAAAGATATACTGGATCAAATCTTCTTCTTCTGTTTGATGGTGAGACATCATCTCACAATTTTCTCTCGCTCACTGTCTCACTTGCTCACCCTCTCATACACAGAAAGCCCAAGGCCACCCACTATTTCTGAGTCTCACAACATCATAGGGTTCTTATGATGCTAAAAATGCCACTCTCACCTTCTTGGAGGAAGGAAAAGAGAGTTCCCAAAGAAAGGAAGTTTCTCATTGTCACAAATGGGTAACCTGTGGCAACACTCCTCCCAGAACCACTACTTCCGATCAACATGGGGCGGCCTTGGAAGTCCACAGCAGCCCTAGTGCGCACCATGAAACAACTGCAATGCTGCACATCATGCTAGCCCCTCTTCCTAACCTACCTCACAGGGCTACTGGGATACCAGAATTGCCAGCTTAAATACTTTAGAGGAACGATGGAATATCAATATAATGAATACAGAATAAAAGTCTCAGTCTCAGTGTCCTTTTCCAGGAAATTGAGACAGATGTCATCTACCTCACTTTCACAGGATTATGTAGTGAGCAAACATGAGTAACATACCACAGTAGGCCCATTCACATGTTGTGTTCAACATTCGTACCGTGAGTGTACAGTGCACACAGGTACAGATCTGTACTCAGGTACAGTCATTCACATGTCATGCTGAATGCAGGTGCAGAAGTACACTTCCTACCTGTACCCTGCATTGGAAAGGCCTGTATCCAGGTTCACTTTTAAAATAACCACAGGTGCAGCCATTCATACAAACACCTGTACGTGTGGACAGACACCTGTACACTTGTACAGCTTAATGTCTGAATCGGGTTAAAGCTTCAGGCCAAATACTATATTAAGCTACTACCATCTGTTCCTAGTCTTGTCCCGTGTTTCCAATGCCAGCCCACAGAGAGGGCTTTTCATTAGATCATTTCTGGAGGCTGATGAAGCTTGAATTCAGGCAAACCTCCAGGGGACAACCGGCAGCTCATGGGTTTTCCCTGGTGTTTAAGTAGATTTTGCAGTTGTCGTACACGAAGGGGAAATATGGGTTATTTTTGTAGTGAGCAAAACTCCTGTGACTTACAAGCCACAGGGGGTGGGATTGTGTATTCATTTTTATTAACTTTAATTATAGAAGCCTTCTAAAGCGATCTCATTCTGTGGTCCATGAAAAATGCATGAGTTAATTGCTCCTGACATTTAATTGCTTTATACTTCTCCCTAACACAATCTTCGAGGGCAAGAGAAGGGGATACCAGTTGGTTTGATTCCGAGATTGTAGGGGATTTGAACACCAAGACATTAGGCAATTTGTTACTTCTGAGGGTGAATTACAAATGTAATTTTAGAGGGGATAAGGAAGCGCTCCATCAAAGGCTTGGGAATATCAACCAGATGCTGCATGGCTGAAGGCTAAATGGGTGTAGACCTCATCCGTAATTTGGATCAGAGACTACGAGGAGCCCCATATCAAAGAAGGATATATGGGAGATATAGAATAGCCTTGCCCCCAAATACTCTCCTACAAATGGAGATGGGAAGATGAGGCCATAGCTCAGAGGTAGAGTGTTTGCTTTGCATGCAGAAGGTCCCAGGTTCTGGCATCTCCAGGTAGGGTTGGGAAACCTACCCAACGTGAAAGCTGGGAGAACTGCTGGCCGTCAGTGTAGACAATACTGAGCTAAATGGACCAATGGTCTGACTTGGGATAAGGCAGCGTTCTACGTTCTTCAACACTGCAACCACATTCACAGGCTGAAAAAACGGATGTGTGTGTTTCAGTGATTTTTCCAGATTTTAGTTATTGGGTGGGGTGTGTGTGGCAAAGCTCAACTTCTGCAGTTCTGATCCTTGCACCATCTCAAGGCCACAGTTCCCTCCCGTGCGCGCGCGCGCGCACACACACACACCTCAGAACTACATCATTGTATAGCAGGGCTGAACAACTCAAATGCCCTGGTGGGCCGGACCCATCGACAACTTGGCGTGCAGGAGCCGAGGTCAATTTTTGCACATTATTACATTAAAATTCAAACTTGTGAATCTATCCCCCGATCAATGAACCCCAAGTTTTAACCACAGATAGTGGCCAGAAAATAGGCCCTGTCCCTGCTCAATCAGTGGGGCACCTGGAGTGCATGCCAGCCCCAAACAAATGCCAATCCGCTCTCCTTCCCCTAAATTATTGCTGCTTTCAGGCTGCAATCCTAGGCATGCTTACATGGGAGTAAGCCTCACTGGGTACACAATGGAACATATTTCTGAGAGCAGCACAGATGCTGGGCTCCATCATAAGCTCCCTAGGAACATAGGAAGCTGCCACATACTGAGTCAGGCCATTGGTCTATCTAGCTCAGTATTGTCTTCACAGACTGGCAGCGGTTTCTCCAAGGTTGCAGGCAGGAATCGCTCTCAGCCCTATCTTGGAGATGCTGCCAGGGAGGGAACTTGGGACCTTCTGCTCTTCCCAGAGCAGCTCCATCCCCTAAGGGGAAGATCTTACAGTGCTCACACTTCTAGTCTCCCATTCATATGCAACTAGGGCAGACCATGCTTAGCTAAGGGGACAGGTCATGCTTGCTACCACAAGACCAGCTCTCCCTAATCCAAAAGGCATCCAGTCCCCAACCTGGTGTCCTCTAACCACAGGAGTTCTGTGTATAAGCCAATTGGCACTGCAATGCTGGTTTTATCCAATTCCTTATATTAACAAGTGCTAATAAAAAAAATCAAACAAGCGAGATCTTCCAAGAGCCTTTGATAACTGGAGCATGCAGAGTGCTTTTAAAAGGCAGCAGCTTTATGTGGATATGTTTCCGAGATAAAAACTAGCTCTGTCAATAGTATTTAAATCCCTTCTCTGCAGATTCCACCCCCCACCCCCGAAATAAAGGCTGTTGAATAACGTATGCTTTGAGTAAAGACTTTTATGCTAAATGTGAGTCTGGGAGGGAGTTTCAATGGCTTCTGAACTGTATTATATCTGCATGTTGGCTTGTAAATCCGAGCTCATCCCATTGGGGGTGGGAAGAAGAGTAACCTTGATTTTTGTTTGGTCTTGTTTGTGAGGTTGGACTTGATCTCGCTGGCAAAGAGAATTTGCTTTTGGAGTCCTGTGTTCAGTCTGGGGCCCTGGGTCTCAAAACTGACAAGTTGGAAAGGATTGGGAGGCAAGCTGGGAGCTAGCCAACAGCCAGGGGCGTAGCAAGGTTGGAGGGGTCCCAGAGACAAATTTTAAAATGCCCCTCCCGCCCCTCAGTGAAGCTCAGCTCATGCAGTGAAGAAATCTTAAATGAGGCTGAATAGTGGTAACAAAAAGCAGAGTAAAATCTCTCTCTCCCCCTCCTCCCGCTCCCCTATGTGCCACAATAGAACATCATCCTAAATTATTATTTTTAAGGTTTTGTAAATTGTGGGCAATGCAAGTCATTTAATGGTACTAGAGAAAGACATGCTGTTCTAGTAGCTCCAGGTCTTAACACTCACATCCGTTTCGGAGGATGAATACAACTGAAGGAAGCCCGGGCGGGTGCGCGGCTAGGGGAGTCAGTCATGTGACTTGCCTCGGGGGGGCAAGGCACTGGGCTCCCAGACAACTGTCTCCCCTTGCCCTATTATACTTACGCCCCTGCCAACAGCTTTAGTTGCTGGCTCTGTGTCACTTCAGCCATCACTAGCAGGCTGAGCCCTACAGATGCGACTTCTGAAGCGGTGCGGCCCCCAAGGGAAATGAGCAGGACTGTAGATGACGGCTTTCTCCACATTCTTTCTGGAGAATTCTTCATACATCTGTGTCCATCAAAGGGAAGGGAATGACCAGCCTGGCACTCGTCATTGGCCAAAGAAGGAGCACCTGCAGGCTCCTTGCTCCCCTCTCCCTGCCCCCACCTGAAAGAGTTCTGCCCCAGCTGCCAGTTGCTCCGGGACTATAGAAATAAGGGGAACAACACTCTGCCACTACGTGGCTCTCCCTTTATTTATCTATCTATCTATTTATTGTTAAATTTCTATACTGCCTTTCATTAAAACAATCTCAAGGCAGTTCACACAAAACTTAAAAACAAGACTACAAAAATGACACCGTTAAAATATTAGCTAGAATATTTAAAAAGTATAGATCTAATTAAATGTTTTAAAAAACAACAACAGCATAATAGAGATGATGAGATCAAGTTAAACTTGTACATTTAAAAAAAGATAATGTACTTTAATGATTTCCATACTAAAATTAAGAAAATTAAGTCATTAAAAGATGTCTAATTATGCTTATGTTCAGCACACTCACATTTAACTTTTGTAAACTGCCTTGAGATGCATTATGAAAGGCAGTATAAAAATTGAACAATAAATAAATAATACAACCCTAGAAGATAAAAAGCAGCAGCAAGAGAAACAACCATATAAAAGTCTGGGCAAAAAATCAAGATTTAACATGCTTTCTAAAAACTGTGATGGAGACTAAGGAGCGGATGGCCTCTGGGAGAGCATTCCAGAGTCTGGGGGGCAGCAACAGAGAAGGCCCTGTCCCACGTGCATGACAGCCGAGCCTCCCTCATTGTTATTACCTGGAAAAGAGCTCAACACCACCACCAATGACCTTGTCAAGTGGGCAGCAACCTTTGGGAGCAGATGGTCCCTCTCCCTTCCTCCAACAAAGAACTAAGGGGAAGCCTAGCCTGGCCCTGGCTATCAGTCAGAGAATGAGCATCTACGGGGCCAGAGGTGGTCCTTCCATGAGGCGAAGTGGTTGGGTGCCTCAAGCAGCAAATTGCAGCTAGAATGGTGGGGGTGGGGGTGGGGGTGGTAAACAAGCCTCGGGTGGGGCTCATTATCACTCCTCTCAACCTATCCCAGCTGCCTGGCTCTCCCTCGCCATGCCCAGCCATCCGAATACAACAGATATTACGATGGATATTTCTATACCGCTTTAAAAAAAAGTTCCCAAAGCAGTTCACATAGTCATAAATAAATAAATAGATAAATAAATAGATAAATAAATAAAGGTGGGTCCCTGCCCCCAACGGGCTCACAATCAGAAGAAGAAGAAGAAGAAGAAGAAGAAGAAGAAGAAGAAGAAGAAGAAGAAGAAGAAGAAGAAGAAACATAAGAGAGACACCAGCAACAGCCAATGGAGGGATGCTGTGCTGGGGATGGATAAGGCCAGTTGCTCTCCTCTTGCTGAATAAAGAGGATCACCACTTTTAAAAGGTGCCTCTTTGCTCAATTAGCAGGGGCCATGGTGGCAACTTCTTGCTCATGGGCTGGCCATTTGCAAGATTGGGAAACTGGCAAATGACCAGCTCGTGCACACGGTTAACACAGTGGCCAGATGGAGCAAGGGAGAGTGGGAAGAAAGAGAATAAGCCACACTTGAGTCTTGTTTACTACCACCCCCAATCTGCCACCAATGTACTGGCCACCACAAACCCACAATACCTACAGTGCCTATGCACTTAATCTAATGCCTACTCAACCCTTCGTCTGATCATACAGACTTTCAGGGAGGAACTACGATATGATTCCACTCCACCTGCATGTTCAGAGAATGCAGAGATGTCATGTGAATAGGGCTAGGGTGTTTGCTTTCTCTACTTCTACTACTACTACTACTACTACTACAACTACTACTACTATTTATATACCGCTCTCCTATACCATAAAAGATGGGAATGATCTTTTATGAGAATTAACGGGCACAACATTTTGCCAGTTGTGGTGATAAAAATCCCGGTAAGAAATGATCCCAAGCTATGGTGGTGGTGGGAGGAGGAGGTGCCACAGCCACATCCCAAGCAAACATAATGTACATAGACCGTAAGATCCAGAATTTGCAGGAAAGTGGCAAAGAACCTTGGACATGGACTACTGGGTAGCCTGGGTAGCAATAAACAGTGATTGTTCAAGATCTTCTGGCCATTTTTCTCTAGCTCCATTCAGATGATCCGTCTGTGGCCTGTCCACATGATGAAGAAGAGAAGCGTGAACACACATCTCCCCACGACAACCAGCACACTATCCTGCCTCTGCATAACAGCATGGGAAGCAGTTCTTCCAAGGCACCCTTTATCCTGTGAAAACCACTCGATATTTCATTTCTCAGCCTAACCTACTTCACAGGGTTGTTGTGAGGAGAAACTCAAGTATGTAGTACACTGCTCTGGGCTCCTTGGAGGAAGAGCAGGATATAAATGTAATAATAATAATAATAATAATAATAATTTGTACATTTTCATGTATGCATTTAGGGGTGGTTTAGATGAACTACCCCTCGTCCCCACCATCTGACACAGCAGGATGGTATGCCAGACTGGTGCGAGATATGCCCATGCTTTTCCCCTATGTGTTTCAGAGGGGGCACAAACCTATTGTCTGAACTGACTCAGTGTGTTCTCCAGCCCTCATGTGGGGCTAGGCAATTGCTCCTTCAGAGGAAAGAAAATCTCCTCCAAATATGCTTAGAGGGACTTTTTTTTAAATGTTGGCACGCTTTGGCTACATCATAAGATCATTCTCACGACCAAACCAGGGGAGCAGATGGGAAGGCAGGAACCTACTTTCCTTCTCCTACATGACATGAGTCTCATCTGGGCTCTACTACTTGCCCGCCCGCACAAGCAGCACAGTGGTGAGCTCCAGAACACAGATGGAAAGGGGAGGGACTCATGCTGGGTCCTCCAGGATCCCACAATGCCCTCAACATTGCAGCAACTCCTCTCTGCCTTGCCTTTCTTTCCCCCAAACTCTCTGAACAACATGGCCACCATCACCTGCCTGGGAGCCATGCTGGACCAAAAAGTGAGGTAGGAAGTTGAGTTCTACTCCTACCTCACTTTTAACCTGGGTATCCAATCTGGGCTACTCAGGGATCGAGCATCTGGGTCAGGAGGGCTCCCATTACTGCAGATGATCAGAGCTACCTGGGTAGAAGAGGGTTAACCCAGGTAGCTCTGGTCGTGAGAATGGCCTTCATTTCTGTTAGAATAATATTAACTTGAATATTGCTCCTCTAGTTTTCCTTCAGGTTGGAACAAGATTCACTGAAGCCATGAAGCAGCAGATAGAAAAACCTGTTCTAAAAACATTAAGTGCTGCAGACCAGAAAAGGGGAACACTAACCCGCACGCTGTGTGCAGCAAGAGACAGCACAAGTGGGCACTTATGAGAGTGTGATGTAAGGGTGCTCATATTCTAGAATGTGCACAAGCTCTACTTAATTCTTACTTCAGCCACTGCTTCAAAGTCCCCTCCATCGTCAACGAGATTTAGGTCTGGGCCCATTTCTAAGCACTCCACAATTCCGTCTAAAAACAGGCATGCCTTGCAATGACGCATTTCATCAAGAGTGAATTAGGTAACCTCTGCTGAGGATAAATTTCAAATTGATACAGTAGCAGAAGTTGCTATGCCAAAGCATCTGAACTCTTCTTCATGTAGCTGAGAGATGGCAAAACCAAAGTAAGTGTTGATGCAAACAACTTTCTCCTAACGTTGTCTTTGAAAGATACTCCCCCATTCATGTGACCATGCGTGCCTGGGTACAGCCTGTGACCTGGGCATGCATAGTTGTATGAATGGGGTGACTGAATTGTGGGATCAATGGATAGTTTAATTTCATTGGCTGGGATGCAAAGAGCCCTATGAATATACCAAGATCTCCTGCACACACACCAGGGCTCTCCAAATCTCCTACAGGTCGAGAATCCTTTATCCAGACTGCTTGGGACCAGAGGTGTTCCGGATTTCGGATTCTTCCAGATTTCAGAATATGTTCATAAATGAGATCTCTTGGGCATGAAAGGTTACTGGTTTTTCTTTCTCTCCAACAAGCCCTGAAGTTCCCTCCCGCCTTCCAGCCAAGCTCCTTCTTGCTTCTTCTCCTTCCCCTCTCGTAGACCGGCTTGAGAAGCATGTGAGTGGCAGTGCAATCCCATTCACAAAACTGGCTCTTCCCCCGTTCAGAGCTCCATTGCAGACGGAGCCCCGGGTGCTGCTTTGCCAAAGTATCTGTCCATGTGGGAAGGGAAGAGGAGCTGAGGCTGAGGAGGGGCCGGGCAACCGCCATTGTAGACGGAGCCGCGGGTGCTGCTTTGCCTCTCTGTGAGTTGCGGGTGCTGCTTAGTTTGGGGGCTTTTTGCTGCTTTGCCACTGTTAGCTGCTGAGTTGAGGCTGGGATTGGTTTGGGGGCTTTGTGAGCGGTTGAAGCTACAGGTCAAGAATCCAAATGGAAAATACAAGTGGAGTTTGTTTTTTCTCTCGGCGTAGTGTCCGGATTTTGGAGCTTTCCAGATTTTGGGAGTCCGGATAAAGGATTCTTGACCTGTATTGCAATTACTAGGGATGTGCACAAATCGAATCTCGCGATTCAATTTGAGTTTGAATTGGATCAGTTGATTCAATTCAAGCTCGAATCTGGGCCAAATCTCCGATTGCAATTACTGCAATTTCTCATCCTCCATCATGGCCCACTCCTGTGAGTGCACTCCATTGTTTTAGTGGTTTCAGGAGGCATATGTTTGCAAGAAAAAACAAATGAACACGGGTGGGAGGTCCACATTGTTGTGGTTTTTGCCGAGCAATTTCCCTTGCTATCTCAGGGAAAAGGTGCAAAGCAAGGGGAAAATAACTTTCCCTACTAAGTCCAGGATAACAGCTCTCCAGTGGCTGATTGTTGGTGACATTTCAATTTTTTTAGGTTCTGAGACTTCTTGGGACAGGGAGCAATCTCTTAATTACATTTGCTATGAAAACTACAATGAAAAGGGGTATACTGTATTCATATTTTAATAACAACAACAATAATAATAATGGCTAACATACTAATTAAAAAGGTGCCAGTCCTCCATGAGATACACCACTGCAACGGACAGAAGCCCCTCCAGTGTCATTCAAAAATATGTTCCTGAAGGTCATGTAGTTGTACCACTTTGGATGTATGTTTGTTAAAATTGTTCATCTGGTCTGAAAGATGATAATAATTAAAAAAAACAACAACAGTGCATCTATCAGACATAAAACTATGTTTCTTATGGCACTGGGACTATTAAATAATTGCTCTGCAGCATACAATTTTAATTTCTTCCTTTTTGCCTTTTAATGAATGTGGCTCTGGCTCCTATTTATCTGAGGAGAAATGGAAAGTTTTGTTCCAGGAGAGACTGAACCTCCAGCTGCATCAGGAAACATAGACACACAGACACAGATGCACACACACACACACTTACACTTTATAGCTGGGTTAAGAAGTAATAAGGTAATAAGATTTAAGGGTTCAGAGCAGAAGAAGATCACCTAGGAGTAGGTAGGTAGCAGGAAGAGAGTTCCTCTGCCCCCAAACACTCAGAAGCTCCAGCTGAAAAATAAGAAAAAAAATTGTCGTCTATTTGGGGTTGGGATTTTCAGATGAACTTGGCACATATGTACCATGTAATGCACCAAGCTATTTTCCCCCATTAATTTGCAGGCAACCTGTTACAGAAATTGCAAATGTCATGCATATTCATGACATTTGCCAGTGTGGTGTAGTGGTTAGAGAGACCCGAGTTCACATCTCCATTCAGCCATGATACTTGCTGGGTGACTCTGGCCAGTCACTTCTCTCTCAGCCTAACCTACTTCACAGGGTTGTTGTGAAGAGAAACTCAAGTATGTAGTACACTGCTCTGGGCTCCTTGGAGGAAGAGTTGGATATGAATGAATGAATGAATAAATAAATAAATAAATAAATAAATATTCATAGGATCATATAGCTGCGTGATAATCATTATCTCTTTACCCATCCATCCATCCATTACTATCAATGTAAATGGCACTTTTCAGAGTAACATGAGGGCTGTTCAGACAAACCGATCTACTTATTTCCCATCTCCCCCCTACTGTGATGTTGACTGGGAGTACAGCAGCACAAACCATTAAGTTGTGGACTGAACATGTGGATAAATACGGTAAAAAGCATGCATGTTCACCAAACTTTGAGAATTGCCCAATACATACAAGTAAATAAACATCTGCACACACATTGGCCTGGTTCAATCAATCATTCAAATCTATGTTGAATCACGGTTACCAACATTGGCATGATTGTGAGAACCTGTGCCAAACTGGTTTATCACCCGAAATGAACCTGAGATTCCTGCCTGTGTAGGTATACATAATCCTGCTAATACTGGTAATCCACACAAAACTTAGATTCGGGTCTAATCCACAGTCCTTCAAATCTAGGTTTAATGTGAGTTACTGACATTAGTGTGATTGTGTGAACTCATGCCAAAGTGGGAATCTCAGATTCCTCTCAGGCCATAAACCACTTTAGTGTGGGTTCACACAATCATACTAAAGCAAGGTAGCCATTCGGATGAACAGGCTGCCCATGTGATAGAGAGATGTGCTGGGAGAGTGTTGGGACATCCTAAGAGGACATATCAATGGGTGCAGTCTTGACACATCGCCTTCCTAATCCATGTATCCATGGGCTGGTGTGCTATCCAAACCAGCCCCTAGACTCTCTATGCATCAGAATTTGGGTGGTGGTGACCATTCTGCTGAAATATGTTGGCTTGTAGCCCAATTCAATACTGGTAGTACTTTTTAAAGAAATTGCATATTTTGCTCATAGAAACACGGAGAAACAGTTGTGGGGCACAGAAGTCAAAATGCTGAATTTTCCTATTGAAGGAATTATCTTGAAAGACAAGATCTGTTTGGAAAAATGACAACCTCCTTAAAGAACCACAAAACCCCTTTGGTCTCAGTGCAACAGCAGAAAAATATACTACAAATAGATATACAGTATATCTACACAATTGACCTGAAATGAAGTGTTTCATTTCAGGACATCAAGACTAAGCATTTCCAGTCTGTTTTGACACAAATTGGACTCTTTTTTTTTTTAAATGACTGGTGAACATTTAACTGGAAATTTCCCACAAGCCTTACTAGTCTCAATAGACGGGGGAAAGATAAAAATAAAATAGATTAAAATTACAGTTTTCTTCCTCCTTTTTGAAGACCTTTCTGGATGAGCATAGAACCAACATTTTCTCTTCAAGGTTTCCCTCTTTATTTTTGACTCCTTTTTATTGTGAGAAAACAGACGAGAGGTGCAATGGAGGGCAAGAAGCATAATTATATTGTTGATGGCAGCACACATAGACACAAACTCTGCCTCGTCTTTGTAAATATCACCAACTATTTGGTGGGGCCACTGGAGAAGGGGGGAAAGTGTAGCTCAGTGGTAGACGGGGCGGATTAAGCTGTTTGCCTCCCATAGGAAAAAAGGCTTTTGGCGCCCTTTTACCTTAAACAAAAAAGGTTTGCCTTAAAAAAAAAAAGGTAAAAGGGGGGGGGACTTTCTCCTTGCCCGCTCTACACTTGCTGAAGCTGCCGCTGCCCAGAGAGAGGGGCTGCAAAATTTGAGGAGGGGCAAAGTTTGCTGCTCCTCAAATTTTGCCGCCATAGGCAAATGCCTGCTCTGCCTCTCCGTTAATCTACCACTGGTGGTAGAGCGCAAGCCCTCTAGGCAGGGCTGGGAAATTTGTTATTTTTCTGTGTAAACCACCCTGAGCGATTTTTGGAAGGGCAGTATAGAAATAAAATAAAATAAAATCAATAAATAAATATTGCTGGTCATCTTTCAGTGGTGTCGTGACCTTGTTGGCGGCCGAGGTCCTAAAGGTACCTGCTGCCACAGCCGTGCTTGACTTTATTGCACAATTTCTGTCATTAGTAGCAATAGCTATTGATTAAGGAAAGCTTTGACTTGACCAAACTTTTAAATAGGCGTGAATAGAGATGAACAGAAAGATAGGTCTCTGTCCTCAAAAGTGACCTTGCAGAGGTCTGTGAGTCAGAAGCTGTCTGAGTGGGAAATTTCATAGATAAAGCAAACAGGTAGTGAAGTAACATAGGCTAATATCTAATCGTTGGGGGTATTTCAGCATGGATACAGAAAAACAAAACAAAGCAAAACTGTAGACACCCTGCAGGTTGACGTAGTGGAACATAATAAAATCTGGAAATGTAAAATGCTTGTGACTAGGTGAGAGGTCCAATGAGAAGAAAATAAACAGCTATGACCACAGAATGGGTATAGAAATAATTGTATTAGATTGTACAGGGTCCACAGATTTCACTGGAAGTCTGAACACCTTCAGCCAGCTGAATTATCTTGTTTCTGCTGCATCTTTGCTTTGCTTTGTGGTAAGGCCTAATACATTGTTTGAAGGGGAATAGTAAGGATCTGATCATTTTAATCAGAGTAAATACCTGGGAAGACCTTGAGGCTGTTTTCACACACAGCCTAACCCAGGCTAGGAAAGCCCAACCTGGGTTAGATTGAGGATGAGAACCCTGAGATCAGGCCTGGTGGGGCAGTGCTGCCTAGCCTGGCTTTTTAGCCTGGCTGTTAGCCTGAGTTAACAGTGCCAGTAAACCGTTATCCCAGGCACCGGAATCATGAGTCTCCATGGGCTTCATTTAGTATGTGGAGACATAGAGATGGGTGCCTAGAGCACCCATCTCCTGGGGGAATCCCCCAATGCATTGCACTTGGTGCGTGGTGCATTATGGGATGCCCGGAGGCCAGGATGCATCATCCTAGCCTCCAGAGCTCTGCGCTGCCTATGGCAGCAGAGCATCTGGAAGTTCACACTCCCATCAATGATGCTTGGATCGTCTTGGGGGAAGGTAAGCTTCATGCAGCCTTCCCCCTGCCCACTCTCCTGCCCACCAGGTCGTGTGAATGGCCCGTTTATCTTCTGAAACAAAGTGCCACTTCTGAGGTTGTGGCCAAGCCAAGAGAGATATACTAAAATTATTTAAATAAAAATCTCACATCATGCTACCAGCCCCCTTTCTCCTCGCCTACCTGACCCCATCACCATGGTCTCCATGGTGCTTCACAACTGCTGCTACTGCCTCCACCACTGCCTCCTCCTTCTCCTTGCTGCTGCTGTGGCAGCTCCTAAGCTTTCCCCAGCTGCAGGCCCTTTAAAGACATCACAACCTGGCACCGGGTCATGATACTTTTATAGTACCAGTGCCTGAGGAAGGCTTAGAGACTGCCACTACAGCTCCTGGAGCATTTGCGGCCACCACAGAGGTGGTGAATAGAATATGGGGTGGGGGGAGGACCAAGGGCAGGGGAGAGGCAGCCTAGGTGGTGGCCCCTGATGATGAGCGGGTAGTGTTCTTAGAACACGTCTGCTCAATTTTAGCTTTACCTCCCCATCATCTTTCAGAAAATGGTGCTCAAATCTGTAAGATACTGGCTAGTTGGCAACTCTATGAAAGAGGGAAGAGAGAGGAGAGGCGATAACAAACAAAAAGGGAGAAGAGGGAGGTGGATATCTTTGTTTTGGCTGGGGATGCAGACTGTAGCACTAAATCAAGAGCAACCTTTGCAGAGGGTTTGATTTGCTGAAAAATCCAAAAGCCAAAATAAAATAATATTTTTATTAAGTTCAACAAAAATATATCCTACTTCAAAAGATCTATTTGTCTGGACACATTCAGATAACCACACAGACCTCCAGGAAATGGCTGTGTAGTTCAGCTCTACAGAACATTTCTCTTTGTTTCCAGTGGGGAATTCCAAAGGCACACACAATAACTGCAGAGTTATATTGCTGACTAGTTTTCAACCTTCCCTTTTCCCCCTTGTTTTCTCTTTTTGGCCCTCAGTAACAAGTTCCGTGACTGAGCTCCCAAGGTTGGCTGTTTAATGAGGCCTCTTTAATTTCAATTCATTTAAACCTCTGCACTATGCAGATTCTCCTGCTCCTCTCATAAATATAATTGATTATTTTAATAATCTCAGTGAGACTGACTTTTCCTCTTTGTAGGACTTTTCTCCGACAATGTGAGTAAACACAGTGGCTCATAAGCAGCATAAGGAAACATGGGCACCTGCAGGATTGCCCATGCCCTGTGCAGGTCTCTGTAAACATAGCGGATGGTGTTGCACAACAGGACAGTTCTGCTCCACCACAAAGTTTTTCAAACACCGTTGCAGAACATGATGCCCATCAGAAATAATTGGTGTCCTGTTGCACAACAGCAATGGCGCAGCACCACGATGGAGCGGAACTGCCCTGTTGAAAAATACCTTTGGTGGTGGGCATGGGCAGTGCTCCAACCACTCACGTTTCCTTGCACAATAGGTGAGTTGGTGTCTGGGCTTCTAATTTAGAAAGAACCCCACGTTGGAGATCGGGCCATAGAGCACCTGTTTTGTATACAGAAGATCCCAGGTTCATCCCCTGACATCTTCAAGCAGGGCTGGGAAAGACCCCTGTCTTTCTCTTGGTGAATATCTGTAAGTTATTCCTAGTGAGTATCTGTAAGTTAGCATCAATAATACTGAGCTAGATGGATCAGTGCTCTGATTCTGCACAGGAGCAGAGGGAGGCCAGGAGCGGCCTGGGTTCTGCCGCCACCGCAGCCCCCCTAGCCCCATCCCCTGTGTCTGACATCAGATGCAGGGAGAGTTTAGCCACACACCCCACATCTGATGTCAACTGTGGGGGCATGGCTTAGTTCCCAAATGGGGTCGTGCGGCCCCTGAGGGGCAGCTTCCCGGGTTCTTTGAACCCGTCAGCTCAATGGTGGCCCCGCCCCTGATTCCGCATAAGTAGCTTCCTATGGGACCCAAACTAGACTTATTTCAAAACAGTCCTTTTTCACTGCCTGAAATCCATTTCTGTTTATCATATATATAAAAATATGAATATGAATATGAATATGAATATGAATATGAATATATATATATATATATATATATATATATATATATATATATATATATATGAGGCTACTTTTAAGCGGAGAGAATATGTTGTGAAACACGATGTGAACTGATGCTTGCTAATTACCCTTGCCTAAATCCAAATTCTGTGTTAACTGACACTGGGGATTCTGAATAAAAAAGCCTCTTCCCTTGCCAGCCACATACGGCCATAAAACAGAAACACTCTTCTTTGCAGAGAGCAGGTGCTGAGACCAAGCCCTGAACAACAACAATAAAAGGATTTTAAAAAGCTGAGCATTTCTTGGGTGTGAAATACATCACGGAATTAGCAGCAAAATGCATCGGAGTGCTGTGAGTTATGCTGGAACATTTAAAATCAAAGCTTGGCTTTTCTCCCCTCTTTCCTCCTTTTGGAACATGATGGGGTTGGGGAGCCCATCATCATCTACATGCATATAATTTGAGAGGAGGTATAGAATGTCATTCAGAGGAGACAGGGGAACAATTAGGGTGAAGAGCAGTTTGATGAGAGTGGACAGGGAAGGAAGATAAAGGGAATTATGCATGATCCAAAGGCTGGGGTAGGGATGGGGGAAGGGGGGGGGGTAAAGAGATTACGCTTTTCAAGAAAAAAACGACAAGATGGTTAGATGATGAGAAAGCATCCTGGACATTTAGATATATGCAGGCAGGACAAAGTGCCGCAGGGCAAGCTTAAGGCTACGACCAAATGACAACTGCCCAACCCAGGAGAGTGGGGGAGCACCCATAGTTTACTGGTAGAGCGTATGCTTTACATACAGACTCAATCTCAGCCATCCCCACTAGGAAGGCTCTTAAGAAGCAGGTGTGGGAAAGACCATTGCCTGAGACCCCGCAGAGCCTCTGCCAGACAGTGTAGACAGTAGTGAGCTAGATGGATCAAATGTCTGACTCAGTCAAAGGTAGCTTCTTTTATTCATATGTCAGTGTCCTTCTTGGTCAACATAGCAGTGCAGAATTGGAAGAGCAGAATGAATCCCTGTGTGGGGTACACTTTCTCCTAGACCACCTCTACTCTGAAGGCAAGAAGCCAATCATTATACGACTGAGCTGAAATGTCCTTGCCCCAGCTGAGAGCCCCATGAGTGCTATAATGTAGACATGGAACATGCCCTAATGGCTTCGGTCGAGAGAGGCAATCCTGCCAGCAGAACAGGATATGCAGATGGGGGCCATCTGCTCCACTGAAATGTCCAAGAGCATTTGCAGACCAGGAAGTTCCATGTTGCCTATGAGAGACTCTGAACCCACAACAGGTTGCAAGACCCAGGCAACTGGGATATTTGGGACACATAGCTGGCATGTTACATGCAATAAATATCTTATGGTAGGGATTCCCAACCTTGGGTGCTCACATGTTGCTGGACTACATCTCCAGCCACAAAGGTCATTCATTGTGACTGGGCATTATGGTAGTTGTAACAACAACAACAACAACAACAACAACAACTTTATTTGTTATCCACCCCATAACAAAGTGTTCTCTGGGGGGCTTACAACAAAACATTAAAACATGAGATAAAAACATACAACATATTAAATCATAACAGACAAGAGGGGAAAGGTGGGGGAGAAAATACAAAATACAACACAAAACAATTTAAAAGACATTTAAAAAAGAAAATCAGTTAAAATCAGACCAAAATTTAAAAGGCCTGAGCGAACAAAAAGGTATTTACCTGCCATCTAAAAGAAAAAAGTGATGAAGCCAGGTGAACTTCACTGGGGAGGCTATTCCATAAACGGGATGCAACCACCGAAAAGGCGGCTATCCCTGATAGCCACCTGCCTCACCTCATTTGGCAAGGGCACCCAGAGGAGGGCCTCCAAAGAAGATCTTAATGTCTGGGTTGGGCAAGCCACTCTCCCAGGTAACCCAGTCCCAAGCCATTTAGGGCTTTAAAGATTAAGACCAGCACCTTGAATTAGGCCTGGAAACAGACTGGGAGTCAGTGCAGCTGATGATGCAGTGGGATAATATGCTCAAACCGTCCAGTCCCAGTTAATAATCTTGCAGCCCTATTTTGTACCAGCTGCAGTTTCTGGACCATTTTCAAAGGCAGCCCCACATACAACACATTGCAGTAATCGAAGCGAGAGGTTACCAGGGCATGAGTTGTAGTCCCACAACACCTGGGAACCCAAGGTTGAGGACCAATTGGTATCTTATGGACGGCCTCCTTCCATATCAGCCTGCCCCTGCATATTAAGATCTTTAGAAAGGGTCCTGCTCCATGACCCCCATTTCACGAGCTGACGTTAGCTGTGACAAAAACAAAGCTTTTCCAGTGGTGGCCCCTAGGTGGCCAAACTGCTCCCTCCCACCAGAGGTCCACAGCTTCTTTGTTTGATGCCATTTACTACCCTGTAAAGGCTTTCTGGTTTCAACCAGTGGACTTTGGGTTTGCTTGTTTGCTAGACGCCTTTGATTCTCTGTGCAGGGGCATAGCAAGGTTGGAATGGGCCCAGAGACAAGATTTTAAAATGCCTCCTGCCCCCACTGAAGCTCAGCTCACGAAGAAAAGAAATCTTAAATGAGGCTGAATAGTGGTAACAAAAAGCATATGTGTATAGATAGATAGATAGATAGATAGATAGATAGATAGATAGATAGATAGATAGATAGATACCTATGTGCCACAATAGAACATCATCCTAAATTATTTTTTTTTAAGGTTTTGTAAATTGTGGACAATGCAAGTCATTGAGGCGAGTCTCACGATCAGTGAGACCTGCTTTTGCAGGGAGAGCAGGCTAAGCCTGCTCTCCCTGCAGATGATCCCGGCAGGAGCCCTGAGCAGCCACATCAGCCGCCCACATGATTGCCAGCTCTGTGACAGAGCCGGCAGGGGCTGAGGAGTGAGCCCGGTGGTTTACACGATCAGCCAAAATCGGGCTAGGCTCTCCTAGCCCAATTTTGGCTGATCATGAGAATAGCCCCATTTAATGGTACTAGAGAAAGACATGCTGTTCTGGTAGCTCCAGGTCTTAACACTCACATCAGTTTCGGAGGATGAATACAACTGAAGGAAGCCCGGGCAGGTGCACGGCTGGGGGAGTCAGTCATGTGACTTGCCTCTGGGCCCCCCCCCCAAGGCAGTAGGCCCCCAGACAACTGTCTCCCCTTGCCCTAATATAGTTATGCCCCTGTTTCTGTGGCTCTTTTATCTGCTGCTCTGTTGAATTTGCTTTAGACCTGCATTATTGTTTTTGCTTCCCATTATTGTTTGCCACTTTGAATGTTTTACTGTGGGAAAGCAGCCTATGAAGGTCAGTATAAATTAATAAGCTATATATAATTCATTTAGGAGAACATTTCTGGCTTTTGGTTACATGTTTTCCAGCCATTTCCCCATTTCATATCCACAGGAGACTTCAGCTGCTTGCCTAGATAGTTTGGAAGGGAGGCAAATAAGGGAAGAACAAGACTCTGCCCAAATACACAAATGTTACTTTGGAAGTGAATTGCAAAATGGCTGCCTTCCCAAACTCAAACATTGCCCTTATTTCTCCAAACATCCTTTTTATGTATGTATGTATGCATGCATGTGTGTGTGTGCATGGGTGTGTATCACTGATAGGGTTGCTAAGTGACAACAATTCACTTGCTTACTACACAATTTAAAAGGAAAAATAAATAACCAAACACATAAAGACAAGGAAATGAAGAGTTAATGATGCCATCAATCTTCCATTGCTATCCTAACAAAAATAAACACAGCAGTCTTATCAAGTATGAAAGAATACATACTTCATCCTTATGCCTCCTTAGCTCTGACCCAGAGATTTCTCTTGCCTAGTTTGCTTGTCTTCTTTATTTAATTGTGGTGATGGTTGCCTTTTTTGTTTGCATCTTTGGTTGTTTGGTTATTGTTGCTATGTGGCTTGCCTGCTCAAGTGAATTTAAATGGGAATTAGTATACAATCACTGTGAATGGGAACAGCTTAAATCACAAGGTAGAGACCTCTTACTGGGCATATGAGAGAGGGCTGAAACATTCTCACAACACTTTATCAGCGTAGGATTAGTCCCCTTCCTGCCCCAATAGTTAACTGACTAGTCAAATATCGGCAGATAAAAGTCAAGTATTTAAAGCAATAATGTTTGCTGGTAGAACTCGGAGAAACTCCTAAATGAGGCATGTGTTAAACCAAAGGTGTCATGTATATATAAAAGGCTGGCACTCATTTTTTACTTCTTTGTATATTTATCTGGCAGGATTTGGAGAAATATGGGAGAAAATTGACAAATTGACAAGATCTGATTAAGGATGAATGGATCTCTCCTTCTGTCCAAATTCCACGCATTTTCCTTTGATTTGCATTGTGCTCTCTTCCACTAAAAATCCCTGTATATTTGTTCCAATACTGAAAAAAAATCTGTTTATATACAGATTTAGATAGATAGATATATATTTTAAGTATTTTCATGTTCTCTCCAAACAGCTGGCATCATAATATGTTACGATGTATGTGTTTCAGTACATATTTTTCAACAAATACGCAGAATGCATAGAATTCATAGAATGTACCATTTTTTTAAAAAGCCTGAGTCACTGGGGAGTGGGAGGGATCCAGAACCAAGCCCTCTGTCATGAATTTCAGCAAGAATGGAATTTGGTACCATCTCTATATTTGACCCATTTATTGACCACTGTCACAACTCTATATCAAGCACTATGAATTCATGCAACTTGATTGATTTGATTGATTTGCTGTCAAGTCGGTGTTGACTCTTAGTGACCACATAGATAGATTCTCTCCAGGATGGTCTGTCTTCAATTTGGCCTTTGAGGTCTCTCAGTGGTGCATGCATTGCAGTCATAATCCAGTCCATCCACCTTGCTGCTGGTCATCCTCTTCTTCTCTTTCCTTCAACTTTCCCCAGAATTATAGACGTCTCAAGGGAGCTGGTTCTTTGCATAATGTGTCCACAATATGATAGTTTGAGCCTGGTCATTTGTGCCTTGAATGAGAATTCTGGATTTATTTGTTCTAGAATCCATCTGTTTGTTTTCCTGGCTGTCCATGATATCCTCAAAAGTCTTCTCCAGCATCAAAGTTCAGAAGTGTCAATGTTTTTTGTATCTTGCTTCTTCGAAGTCCAGCTTTCGCATCCATAGAATGTAATGGGGAAAACCATTGTTAGAACGATTCTAATCTTTGTAGGTGTAGACACGTCACGGCATCTAAATATCCTTTCCAAGGCTTTCATTGCAACCCTACCAAGTGCTAGTCTGTGGCGTATTTCTTGACTGCTGGATCCTTTACTGTTGATGGTCGATCCTAAAAGGCAGAAGCTATCCACCACTTCAATGTCTTCATTGTCAGTTTTGAGGCTGGTTGCTGTACCCATTGTCATTAGTTTAGTCTTCTTTACATTTAGTTGTAGTCCCATTTTTTCACTATTCTCCTTGACTTTCATTAGTAGAGATTGCAGATCATCTGCATTCTCAGCTATCAGAGTGGTGTCATCAGCATAGTGCAGGTTACTGATGTTTCTTCCTCCAACTTTAAAACCATGTTCTTCTTCTTCCATTCCAGCTTCTCTCAGTATATGTTCAGCATATAAAATGAATAAAGGAGAAAGTATACAGCCTTGTCTTACTCCTTTGCTGATCTGGAACCAGTCTGTTTCACCATGTTCTGTCTGGATTATGGCTTCCTGACCTGTGTATAGGTTTCTCATAAGAACAATAAGATGTTCTAGGATGCCCATTTTCCTAAGGATATTCCTCAGTTTGATATGGTTAACACAATCGAAGGCTCTTCTGTAGTCAATAAAGCACATATTGACTTCTTTCTGGTATTCTTTGGCTTTCTCAATTATCCAACGTGCATCAGCAATGTTGTCTCTTGTTCCTCGGCCTTTTCTGAAACCAGCTTGAATATTTGGCATTTTCCTTTCCACGTAGGGCTCTAATCTGTGTTGGATAATCCTGAGCATGTAAAATATTCCCTTTAGGTGATGGGACTGCTCTGGGAAGAGCATCAGCATGTTTGCATGCAGAAGATTGCAACCAAGTTTCCTCCCTGGCATCTCTAGTTAGGGCTGGGAGAGACTCCTGCCTGCAGCCTTGGAGAAACTACTGCCAGTTTGTGTAGACAATAGTGAGGTAGATGGAGCAATGATCTGACTCTGTATAAGGCAGCTTCTTATGTTCCTATGTTCAATTTCAGAAGCAGCTTACTTGGGAGAACACCTTAGCAGATTATGCTCTACATTTTTTTAGACTACTTCCCAACTAAGAGGATATGGTATTATCCATCTGAGAATCTGAGTCTTAAAATCTGCAGGTTTCTATTTGCAACAGCTGCCACATGCTTTCATTTCTTAGTATTTCATCTTCTCTTTCTTTGCTTCTTATTGGCCCAGTACTAACAGTCCACAGTCCCAAGATATTAGCAGTGCTAATCTGCTGTTATTCTGGGCTTCAGTTTAGGATGGCAATCAAAGAAACAATTCAGTATATTTCTGAAGAGAACTGTGCATCCTGTGTCCTGTGCATAGGGCCATGCATTCTGCATGTGTGCTTTAAAAGGAGGTGTTGAAAAGTTAAATATTTGGGGTAACGCTACAGCCTTGCAATGCAAGGTCAGAAATACCATCACTTGTACCCCACCCCCTGAAAAAAGAAATAAAGAACAATTTGATGCATGGATGGATATGTATTAAATCAGCATATGTATATATGCTGATTCTGCACAAAGTTATCCATACATGAAATTGTTATTGCTCTGTTCTGTGGGGTGAGGTACAAGTGGTAATGTTTCTGGTCTTGCATGGGAAGTAAGTGTGTGTGTGTGTGTGTGTATTTGTCTGTGGCAGTAGCTGTTGCTCTTGTAATCTAGAATCACTAATCAATGGAATCCCAAAACAAAGCTATGCAAGTGAAGCGTTGCTAGCTATACAGGAAGAGGTCCATTCAGTCTGCAAATGACTTCCTATGGTCAACACAACTAAACGCACTGAAGCCTATGGATTTCTTTCAACAGCTGTAAAAGACCAGTTCTGCATTGGGTCGCAGCCATTGAGATCTAGGGCATGCCATAAATGGACTGTAAGGTGAACACACAGTTGAGAGATATTGTGTGTGTGGATACACACACACCTTGCAGTATGCCGGTTCTTCCTTCCCACACACCTCACCCATATTTGAAAAACTGCCTTCGTGCATATGAATCTGATTGTCTTCAGACTTGAATTATACATGTAAATGTAAACTCAGTGTTTATTTAATCCATAGACCTTTCCACAACCAAGATAAAACAATAAAATACCCAAAATACAGATATATTAAATTAATATAATAAAATATCCCAATTAATATTTTAAGTGGCAACACTGACAAACCATAGAATCATAGAATATCAGAGTTGTAAAGGATCTTGGAGGTCCATGACTTGCCCCCCTTTGCTAAGCAGGGTCTGCCCTGGTTTGCATTTGAATGGGAGACAACATGTGAGCACTGTAAGATATTCCCTTTAGGGGATGGAGCTGCTCTGGGAAGAGCATCTGATGTTCGAAGTTCCTTTGCTGGCATCTCCAAGATAGGGCTAAGAGAGATTCCTGCCTGAAACCTTAGAGAAGCCACTGCCAGTCAGTGTAGGCAATACTGTGCTAGGTGGACCAATGACCTGACTCTGTAGAAGGCATCCCTGACAGTTGACTGTCCTCCCATGAAGATGAGCCCAGCATTCTATGGGGCAGATTGTTTCACTGTAGAACAGCTCTGACAGTTAGGAAATTCTTCCTACTGTCTAGCATTAATCTGCTCCTTCTACTGTAGCTTTCAACCCATGGGTTCTAGTCCCACTCTCAGGGAGTAACAAAGAACAAATCTGCTCCTCCTTCTATGTGACAGCCTTTCAGATATTTGAAGAGCTTTTTCATATCTCCCCTTAATCTTCTCTTCTCCAGGCTAAATGTCCCCAGTTCCTGTAACCATTCCTCCTAGAACTTGGTTTCCACATCCTTCCCAGCTTGGTTGCCCTCCCCTGAACCCATTCCAAACATAGAACTCCTCCTGTGTTTCATAAAATATATGTGAAATATACAGTGAAACTCAAAGGTAAAACTTTAAGCAGCATCAAAACAATAACAATTAATTGTCTTTAACAGCATCACTAAGGTGTCAATTGTTAGCCAGTTAGGGTTTTGTTTTAATAGCAGCAGGAAGGCACTGCTCTATCTGAACCAACCAAGAGATACGTGAGAGCAAAAGTGGAGCAATAAATGTTTACCAGTAATCATTATGAAAAGTTACACTTTGTCAGAACAGGTTCCACGGTTTCAACTAGTGCCAACTCACAAAGGCACATTTTTAACTCAAGAGGCATTTTCTTAAAACACCCCCCTGTGACTTCACTGCTGTAGGAAGACAGTTTAATTGAACTGTAGTACAGTTAAAATATAGAAATAGTTTGCTGGTAGATTTGCATTTGGCTCAATACCCCCATTTTAGTGGTGAGCCGACATGGTTTGCCTCCGACAGTGTTTCCTGAAAGTCAATATCCATTAATCTATTTTTGATTTGTCTTTGGCATCATAGTTTTTCAGATGGGACTGAGAAAGTACAGTCAAGTTTGCTTCATAATTTAACTTATTCTGCCAGGAACTGGCATATGTATTCGTGCAGCATCAGTGCTAGATAACAGGTAGAATTTGGGGATAGAGATAAATGAATCAGATAATTCAGTGCATGTGTCCAGTTCAGCCTGTTTGGGGGAGGTGGGGGAATCTTTCAAAGGGGTTCTGAGGGTAGAGACAGGGCAGTGGGTACCTTTTAAAGACAGTGAAAGAGTCTTAGTAGCAGTTTGGCAGTGTGGCCAAGACCCCCTCACCGTGTGCATCTCTGGTACTGATTGGGTCTCTGCACATGCGCACACTTGTATGACCGCGCATGCGCAGAGGCCCAATCAGTACTGGAGATGTACGTGCTGGCTGAGGGGGCCTTTGCCGCACTACTAGACAGCTACTTATACTGACTTTAAAAGGTAACCACTGCCCTTTCACCACCCACTAGAACTGTTTTTAAGGATTCACCCACCCCTCTTGAACTGGTTCGACCCGATTCAGCTGAAGGGACTGAACCGTAGTCTGTGCAACCAATCCATTTCTGCAGACAGCTGATTTGGTTTGAATTCGGTTCAAATTTGAATCACACTGGGAAGAACACTTCCACACAAACCCCTGGGGGAGTTCTTACCAGCAGTGACACAGGAGTCTTTTTATCTTATATCTTCTCTCTCTCTCTCTCTTTTTGCAGAGCTCCACCTGAGTAGGCAGTGGCAGTACCAGCAATGCTGTAAACATTGCAGAGCTTCCTAACAGCCAGCTTGCCTCCATTTCTTTTCACCTGGAAGGAATTACATGATGCCATGTAACTCCTAGTGCATTCTGGTTTTGTTTGTTTGTTTTTTAAGAAAAAGCCAGCTCTTCCCCCAGAAAAAGTTGCAATGTGGTGGCTAATAGGAGCTGGCTGCTGAAAACCCTACGGTGCTTCCAGTGCTGTTGCTGCCACCTGCAGAGACATGATGACAATAAGTTGTAAAACAAAAAATAAAGAAGGAAAAAGGGACTAAAGGGCTTGTGCTCCAACAAGAACTTCTCTGAAACTTTCAGAAATTATCCATTTCATTGAAAATTGAGAAAATCCCCTTTGAGTGCCCCTCCATTTTGTCATTGCTTGCCAAATGGGCAAGGGGAAACATTATTCTTTGGGTCAGCACGGGTTTTAATTGTGTGTTGTTGTTTTTTACTTGATAAATTGCACATTTTGGATATTCTTTTTGCAGAAAAGCAGTTTATAAGAAATGTGAAACAAAGACATACATACACTTCTGCTAGTTATTTAAAATTTAAAATTCCCTACAGTAGGCAAGGGCTATAGTGACAAAGGCACAGATGAAGATTGTTCCTTGGTGTCTTTCACAACTGATTTGCACATGCATGCTCCTCAGCTGATGATTGCATCATCAGGCAATGACCTGAACATGAGAATGAGCCATCACAAATCAAGCACCATAGATGGAACATTGGTATAGCTTCAGATGCAATATTTTTGCAGTGAGGTCAAGGCTAGAAGACATCAATTTAGGATGTGCAATCAAGTTATAATGAATCAAGTGACAGACATGGATGTGTGAACTGGACCAATAAGAAGAAGTTCTAAAGATCAGTGGCTGACATCCAGACTGTTATTGAATAGTATTACTCAGGAATTACTCTCAAGGACTAGACAAGAGTAATTTAGTCTGGGTACATAAGAACATAAGAACAGCCCTGCTGGATCAGGCCCAAGGACCATCTAGTCCAGCATCCTGTTTTACGCATGCCCTCTCTTCTGCTGTTGCTCCCCTGCAACTGGTATTTAGGGTCATCTTGCCTCTAAGGACGGAGGTAACTTATAGCCATCAGGACTAGTAGCCATTGATACACCTTTCCTCTATGAATTCGTCTAAGCCCCTTTAAAGCCATCCAAGCTAGTGGCCATCACCACATCCCATGGCAGAAAATTTCATAGATTAAGTATGCGCTGTCTGAAAAAAGTACTTCGATTTGTTGGTCCTAAATTTCCTGGCCATCAGTTTCATGGGATGACCCCCGGTTCTAGTACTGTGAGAATTGAAGAAAAATCTCTCTCTGTTCACTGGTTTTAGTCAGTGGGCTAATTCTCACAATCAAAACCAGGGTAGGAAAAGTGTTCAGCCCAGCTTCAAGTTCCATATGCTCCTGAGAAATGGCTGTGTGTCAAAAGGAAGGGGAGGTGATTGTCTGCTAGTCCTGATCTGGGTAGGGCAGCAGTGGCAAACCTTCCTCCTGTACTAAGCACTGTAGGAAGGGTGGAAGGGAAGTTCTCCCCTTGCTGTCCTACCCCACCCAGATCGGGGCTAGCAGATGATCACTTCCCCCTCCTCCTCCCTTGATGTTTGATGGCACAAACCTTCTTTAGGAGTGCACACAGGGCATGAAGCTTGCCTGGGCACTTCTCCTACCCTGATTCTGATCATGAGAACAAGCCCAGTTCCTCTTTAATGAGATGCTGAGGCTGTTCACACAACCAAAAACTGGATAGGAGAAGTGTCCTACCAAGGTTTGGAAGCTGTGTGCACTCTCAATTTTCGGTTCTGTGGTAGCAAACAACTAGGATTGAGAAGCAATTCTGTGGGAAACAGGAGCTGGGTAGGTCAGATTTTCATCCTACCTTGGTCAAGTGCCCAGTATGAAAGCTGGGTAGGATGGTGCTGTCCTACCCACCTCCTGTCTCCCACACAATCACTTCTCCCTCCTCTTACCTAGTTGTTTGCTCCCACTCAACCGAAAACTGGGAGCATGCACAATTCTCAAACCTGGGTCGCACACTTGGCCTACCCAGTTTTCGTTTCTGTGAACAGCATCATTAACCTTCACCCAATGAAATCTGGAAAATGAATGATAACACTTAAGAGGAGATGGGATTATGTATGCAAAGAAAAAACCAGCAGTACAGACATGCCACTGTTGACATTTCTCTATCTAAGTAGACACAAATCACCAACTGCCTTAGGTCCAAAATTGAACTACTTGATAAATTCCATTTAAACAGCTGAGAAGGAGGACTTAGAAGACTAAAGAGTCTACTTGGTCCTGAAGTTAATGCAGCGCTGTTGAAACCAAGATGCTGCCATTCTTTTCCCCAGCTTGGCCACTGACTGACAGCATGACCTGTAACAAACCAGTTAACCTCTCTGTTCTTCAATTTCTTTGTGTGTACAGAGGAGGGGAATACAATCCTTACCTACCTCACAAGAGGCTTGTGATGATTGATTAATGTTTTGCAAGTTCTGCAGGTGAAAGGTCAAAAGAGAGCATTTCGCTTCAGAAATTGAGAGTTTCTGAAATCTTTTACAGGAAGAGGAGGAGAATCAAATAGCTTGGCGATCTCCTGCAGAAAGCATTAAGGTGACCTCTTGTATTTTATTTTTCACACTTTTGGGTGGATTCTCACTTCATTATTTGTAGCTGAGAATCATCTGTCCCTATTTGACAGTCTCTGTTTTCAGCTAGAAGTCACTAGTGAAATTTCATCCCAAGATTGCCTCTAGAATACTTGGGTTTCTGCCAACCCACACAATTCTTGAAGAGTCAAATTCAATATGACACATGTGTTTCATGACTGGAATGCCCTGTGTCACTAGCCCTATTCACATGTTATGCTCTGTGCATGTCCAGTAATATATTTCCTATCTCTGTACCCTGCATTTGAGGGAGCCTGTACATTCCCTCTTTCCCTTTATAACATTCTGGAGTAAAGGAACATAGGAACATGGGAAGCTGCCGTATACTGAGCCAGACCATTGGTCTATCTAGCTCAGTATTGTCTATACAGACTGGCAGTGGCTTCTCCAAGGTTGCAGGCAGGAATCTCTCACAGCCCTATCTTGGAGAAGCCAGGGAGGGAAATTGAAACCTTCTGCTCTTCCCAGAGTGGCTCCATCCCCTAAGGGGAATATCTTGCAGTGCTCACACATCAAGTCTCCCATTCATATGCAACCAGAGCAGACCCTGCTTAGCACATGCTTGCTACCACAAGACCAGCTTTCCTGTACCCAGATTCACTTTCAAAATATATAGTATATACAGCCATTCACGCAAAACATTTGCTCACATATACAAAGTAAAGTATGAATAGGGCTATTTTGGCTTTTAAAAAAAAGCCAGGAAGGCAACTTGGTTTGGGATCATGGCACAGGGTTTGCCCCCATTGTCACCATGCTGATCTGCCAATTTATGTCATCCTGTAAGTTGCTACTATCTTCAAAGAACACGTAGCGACAAATTTTGGGAACTACCAGTTTTCCCCTCCACAGCTAACTGGAGGACTGATTTGGATCAGAGTTGCAGTGTAGGGAGGTGGAACGGTCAGACTGCCCCAGAGCTGATGAAAAAAAAAAGATGCCAAGAGTGCCAGTCCCAACACATTTATGTCATATATCATATCTAGTTTGGCCCTAGCAGTTCAACACAAAGGCCAGACACATCTTGACTCTAGTACAGATGAGTCTAGATTAAATGTGTTGCCTGACTGAAGAAATCTTCATCAACTAATTATATAAGTTTTAGACAATTAATAGATCGATACAACAATTATAGTTGTGTTAATTTGCATATATTCAAGACTACAATAGTAGTCCTGAGTAAAAGGCATATTTTCACTGCCTGAAATACTGTGCAAGGGTACATCAGCCCAGTAACATCGTGTGTATGCAAGTTGCACAAATTGCACAAATGTAAAAACTGTGCAAATGATGTCACAGAGAGTAAGCCCACCCAAAATAATGGGCTTACTTTTGTGTACATGATTTGCACAACCTGTGTGCATGCAGCATTCCTGGGCTGATGTACCCTTGCATGGTACATCAGACATTGTTTTTAGATTATGTCTATGTGTGTTGCAACAGATATTATAGCAGAAGTGTTCCTCATAATCTCTCACATTCGAGGGAATGTCTCTGTTACAGTGGTACTTGCCACCTGAATTTTTAAATGTACTCGTATTAAAAATTATATATGTTTTAAAAATCTCTTGCCTGACTATTCAGGACACCTGTTTAATCCATCAACATTTTAAAAATCAATTATTCTAACTGCTGAATTGATTAAATGTTCCATATCATAAATGCATGGCCATGAATGAAAAATGAAAGGAATTTCCTTCCATTTCTCTCCCCCGCCCCCACCCGGCCACAAATATCTGCCCAGATGGCAAATGGTACAGAATGTGCTAGTGTTAAAGTTCACAGTGGGTGGGTCGAGATGATACATCTGGGCCAACCCTGTCCACACACAAATGTGGAGCTGAATTAGCACTTCCTACTTCTTCTGATTTCAATAGTCACACAAGGGGAATTCATCCCATCTTCCCTAATTATTGGCCACTAGGGCTTGAAATAAATCTATGGTGCACCCACATCTGGAGTACTGTGTACAATTTTTGTCACCGTATCTTAAGAAGGCTGTTGTAGAACTGGAAAAGGTACAGAAGAGGACAACCAAGCTGATCAGGGGCCTGGAGCACTTTCCTTATGAGGCAAGGCTACAGCATCTGAGGCCTTTTAGTTGGGAAAAGAGGCAAGCATAGGGAGACATGATAGAGGTTTGTAAAACTGTGCATGGAGCAGAGAGAGTGGACAGAAAGAAATTTCCCCCCTCTCTCACAACACTAGAACTAGGGGTCATCCCATGAAATGGAAGGCCAGGAAATGTGGGACCAACAAAAGGAAGAACTATTTCACAGAGCACATAATTAATCTCTGCCATGGGATGTGGTGATGGCCACTAGCTTGGATAGCTTTAAAGGGGATTTGGACAAATTCATGGTCTATCAATGGCTACTAGTCTGATGGCTATAGGCCACCTCCAGGCTCGGAAGCAAGATGCCTCTAAATACCAGTTGCAGGGGAGCAACAGCATGCCCTCACCTCCTGCTAGTGGGCTTTCCAGAGGCATCTGGTGATGATCTGTAGTAGAACAATTATGTGTGTCTAGGTATATCTTTGTCACCTTAAGTGGTGCAGCGGGGAAATGCTTGACTAACAAGCAGAAGGTTGCTGGTTCAAATCCCCACTAGTACTATATCGGGCAGCAGCAATATAGGAAGATGCTGAAAGGCATCATCTCATATTGCATGGGAGAAGGCAATGGTAAATCCCTCCTGTATTCTTTCAAAGAAAACTACAGGGCTCTGTGGGCCCCAGGAGTTGAAATCAACTTGATGGCACACTTTACCTTTACCTTACCTTTTGTGGCTTACCAATGTAAGTTTTTGTACAAGCTACTTTTTACCTTTTGCACCACTGAGAGACCTTAAAGGCCAAGTTGAAGACAGATCATCCTGGAGAGAATCTCTCTATGTGGTCACTAAGAGTCGACACCAGCTTGTTAGCACTTAATCAGTCAGTCAGTCAGTCAGTCAATCAATCACCTTTTGTGATTGGTTCCATCTCCTTGGACTCCATTTTGTGACTGGCTTGGCCCCACCTCCCCCGCTAATATAATGTGATGGCAGCTATTAAGGCTCTGGCAAGAAAAAGAGAAGAGAAGAGAAGAGAAGAGAAGAGAAGAGAAGAGAAGAGAAGAGAAGAGAAGAGAAGAGAAGAGAAGAGCTCCTGGAAGCATTAACTCTGCCTACCCTGGGTTAGAGAATTGAACAGACTGGGCAGATGGACATTTGGTATGTTCCCTGCCCTCTCAGCATCCTACAGAAGAACCTGTAGGTATATTAACAGGGGTTTCATTCTCTGCTTATACCACGGATATGGAAATCGCGAATACTGGATTATTGGGGCAGTGGAAATCCATGGGTTATGTTCCTGGAGATTGGTAAAACTGACAAAATGGCCCTAAAAATGGAGGGGGGGCATGGGGGGAGGTGGCCTACTGTGCTCCATTGGTCTCCAGCAGTCCTGCACTGCCCCGCAAGAGTAAAAAATTGGCCAAAAATTGTGGGGTTTGCATCTTTAAAACAAAGAGAGCCATAAAATGGCTCCCGATCTGAAGCCGATATCAAAATGGTGGCCGGAAATGGTAGCCAAAGTCATTTCGGGCCACCCCCAACCCGTGGATACACAAGTGTAATCCCCTTTTTGCCAGATTTTTACCACATATACTGAGGTTGGGTGTCCATTACCTGATTACAGATATGCAAATCCATGGATGCAGGATCTGCGAATATTGAGGTTCTCCTGTATTTCCATTTGCAGCAGATGGACCTCATAGACAGGCAATGGGCTCAGTTTCAGATTATTATTTTTTAAATGGACAGACTTTTTGACAGGCTTCAGTTTAGGTGGTTTGATTCTGGCCTGATGACCCCTTTTTACTTGCAAGGCCCTGTGAATTATGATTCCCATGATGTTTCCAGGAGCTACATGGGCCTGCACAAGGCTATTACTTGCATTATGAAGTCCAACCCGGTTAGTTTCTATGATGTGAGGTTGCTCGCATGCACTCTGGCCTATTGATTCCGTGTGTCTGCAAAGGCAGCCTCATTTATTATGGTTTGATTTAAGCAGATAGCGCACGCCTGAAAGGTCGCTCATTTTTATCTGTTTCGAGCAAACAACTCCCCCCGATTCCATTACTACCATTTCCAAATCGATGCCGCTTTGCTCTTCCCCCTTTCTGAATCTCGGCGGTATTGGACAGATCGATGGCGCTTGTTCCGAACCCAGTTTGTGAAGCATTACATGGAAACCAGTGCAACAAAACAGACAAAGAAAATAAAGGGGTGGGTGGGGGGTTTGCAAGGAGTGACTTGCAACTTCTTGAATGCTGTCTCGTAGCAGATCACAGTTACTTTAAGGATGATATGACAAGCTTTTTCCCTCTCTCTATACCGTATTTTCCAAATTTTAACATAAAAATTTGTGTATAAAATGTATCCACAACGCAGGGAAAATGCAGATGGAGCATAACTCCAACAGGCAGGGAAAATTCAATTACTCTCTTCCAGAATTCAGAGCAGGTTCAGATGTCTGGAAAATTTTAGAAATGTGCACAAAATTCCATATCTCTATTCATTTTCAGGGCTGAAAGCCTGGCTCTTGTTTGATATTTGTCCAAGGTGAAGTGGAACATAGGAAGCTGCCTGTTACTGAGCCAGACCATTGGGCCAGCTCGTTCAGTACTGTCTACATTGACCGGCAGCAGTTGTCTGGCTTTCAGATGGATTTTTCCCAGCTGTACCTGGAGATACCAGGGATTGAGCCTGGGACCTTTTGCATGCAAATCAGATGCTTGGCCACTGAGTTACAGCCCCATCCTCACTTCATGAATCTGAGTGAAGTGCATTCTGCTCATCACAAATTGCTCCCTTGGTCATCCCCCAAGTCATTTTTGAAACAGAGTAGGAGGTTTGCCTTCCAGAAGTTAGAATGGTGGGCTTTTTCTTTCTTTCTCATTTTTAAAGTGCCTTTTAAAGTGCAAACAGCATCAAGGCTCCTTTCTGATGGCTATCGCCAGTTAAATGTGCTTGTTGGTGGTGGTGGTGGTAGTAGTAGTAGGCGACAAGAAAGACCTCTGTCTAAGACCTTGGAAAGCTGCTGCCAGTGAGAGCAGATAATACTAGGCAAGGTGAACCAACGTTCTAGCCAATGACATCTTCACAGTCCTATTCAGATGTTATGCTCCATGTGTGCACAATTGTTTATACTAGGGATGTGCATAAAATCGGTTTTCCTGGTTCACTTCAAATCCGAATGGATTCAAACCAGACCGAGCAGGTTCAGTTTTGTGCCCTTGAATGGGGATTCTGGGTAGGCTCAAATGCGAGTTGGTTCAGGCTCAGTTTGAGGGTGGTGGTGAGCATTAGTGTGAAATAATGTATTACTTACTGCTGCCAGTGGCTATGGCGGCCTCAGTGGGTGCTGTGGTGGCTGGGTGGGGTTCCAATGGCTCCCCACCCCCATCAGCCTCCCTCCTCCCTGAGTCTCCCAGGGTTTCAGGGCCACTGCAGTCATGCAAATGTGTGGAGGTCCAAAAGTGGCCACTATGCACATGCAGAGGAGTGAAATGGCCCCCAAACCAGTCAAGCCTACCTCAGGAGACTTGGCGAAGGGGGGAGGCCTGCAGAAACCCCCTGCAGGCACCACAGCACCTGCCAAGGCTGCCGGACACCCCAGCGGTGGTAAGTAGTTCATTGTTTTACACAATTTTAATGCCCCCTTCCATCCTCGGTTCAACTCTGGACCAAACCAAGTCCGGTTTGGATAGAGGTTGAACATCCAAGCCGGCCCCGTTTGATTGTGAACCAGTTTGATACTGAGCCCGTTTGGACATCTCTAATCCATACACATGTATATGTTTTGGTTTTTTTTAATGAATGAATATGTGCCCAGTTTAAAAGTGAATCTGGGTACAGGCTCCCTCAGATGCAGGGTACAGAACGGAAGTGTACTAGTGTGCGTATTTATTTATTTATGTATTTATTTATTACAATTATATACCACCCTATCCAAATGGCTCTGGGTGGTGCACAACAACAAAAACAAAACCCACAAATCAATCCTCTTAAAAACAATAGTTACAAAACAATATAAGGACAGAATAAAACCTATTGAAAAACAATCATATCAGAACAATGTAAAAACAGCATAAAACCATTAACAATTAAAACAGTTAAAACAATTTTAAAAACCCTGGAAGCCAACAATGAACTCAAACCACAGATTTCTGCCAGGAGTACGTTCCACAGCCCAGGAGTAGCTACAGAAAAGGCCCGCCTGAGTTATGTGTGCTTATTTACCATGACTAACAAACTAGAAGTTGAATGGGAGGCTGAACTATGTCTCTCATGTCTCCTAAAACAGAAATTAAGGACCAATGTTTTACAACAAGGTATGGGCCATCTAATGGCACAGTGGGGAAATGACTTGACTAGCAAGCCAGAGGTTGCCAGTTCGAATCCCCGCTGGTATGTTTCCCAGACTATGGAAAACACCTATAGCAGGCAGCAGTAATACAGGAAGATGCTGAAAGGCATCGTCTCATACTGTACAGGAGGAGGCAATGGTAAACCACTCCTGTATTCTACCAAAGACAACCACGGGGCTCTGTGGTCACCAGGAGTCGACACCAGCTCAACAGCACACTTTACCTTTTTATGGTATATACAAATATGATGAGTATTTATATACTGCTTTTCAATCAAGGTTCTCAAAGTGGTTCATACATACATACATACATACATACATACATACTAGGGTTTCTTATCCCCAAAGGGCTCAAAATCCTCAAAAAAGAAATGTAAAATAGACACCAGCAACAGTCACTGGAGGGATGCTGTGCTGGGGATGGCCAGGGCCAGTTGCTCTCCCCCTGCTCAATAAAGAGAACCACCACTTTTAAAAGGTGGCTCTTTGCTCAGTTAGCAGGGGAATGCCAACCATAGATGGTGCTATGTTATCCCTGCCCCTTTATTTTGGCAGTTTAGTTCGTGTTGTTACAATCTTGTCACATTCTAGTATGTGTGCCTTTCATGTGACTTGCTATACATTTTTTAAAAGTTTATTTCTTTAAGGAAGGATTACAGAATTTTCTGAACTGGAGCGAAGCTAAACTGTTATGCTATTTTTAACCCACCTCAACCTTTAAAGACCTGCCCTTGATGTCTAATACAGTAGGAAGAAACTGGTGCAGGTACACTTCAGGATACCAAAGAATAAGATGTAGATGCTCTGTTAGGGCTAGGAGCTATTCTCCTATTAACAGCACACAACCAAATAAACACTAGAAATAATTGGCTCTTTTCGCTGTTTTGGAAATCTAGCAACTGCGCGGGTAATGGCATTACGATAATCAGATGCACTAAATCCCCCTATCTCAAAGCTAGATAGAAGGCTTTTAAATCCTAAGGAAATATGCACACTTGGGCAGCTGCTTTACCTAAACTTGGAGATGCCCCCATTGCCTTTAGTTGCAGAGTTTTTTAGTCCTCATTAGAAATGAGAGTTACATGCTGAAGTATGGTGAGGTTACATGAGAGCTGAAGCTTATTTTTCATGCCTCCTCATCCAGCGTGTCTCTGAAAACGCCTTGTAGAACTGCTGATAAATAATGTACAGCTGCAAAGTTAACCAACAGTAGATTGAGCAACGAGGGTGTGAAGAATCTGGGGAAGGGAAGTCTCATCGCTGGAATGAGAAACTTTTGTGACAGAAACAAAGAAAACAGGCGACTGTTTCAGATACTGTGTAGAGAGTTCTAGAGGAACTCATTTCTCTGCCTCTGCAGGTCAAAGTTCTGGAGATGATTCAGCTCCTGCGAGAAAGCCACTCCACACATCTTATCATAGGAAAACCAGCTTTGCTATTGGTTGGACAATCAGCGGCACCAATCCGTTAGTTAGCTTACCTGTGGGAGTCACTTGTTTCCAAAGATGTTTGTCTCATCTGAACACTACATTTTACATTTTTAGTTGTACACTTTTAAAAAGGACACTGTGAGAGTCTATATTGAAGCCAGATTCACATTCTAAGTGTGTCACAAGACGAAGCATCTCACATTTCCTTATATCTGACTCTCCAGTTTAATTATTTTTCACACACACCTGCCTACTGAGGATTACATTTCATGCACTTGATGAAGCAGATTGTAGACCATGAAAGCTTATGCTATCTGTTAGTCTTTAAGGTGTTACAATAAATGTATTCATCTTTAAGGTGCCTATAAGGCCTCCAGCCAGCTGTCAAGTACTTCCTGCCAAGATCTTCAGTTGTGGAGGGCAGAAAGTTATCCAACACCCACTTTGTCCTCCTCTTCGCCCTCCTCCTCATCATCATCTGGAACTGTGGCTGGACCACAGGAGTCCCAACCATCTCTCTCCAGGGATTCTCAACGTTGGGTCCTCAGATGTTATTGGACTTCAACTTCCATAATCTCCAGCCCCAGTGGTCTTTGGTTGGGGGTTATGGGAGTTGAAGTCCAATTACATCTGGAGACCCAACAATGAGAATCCCTGCAGTCTATACCCCCTCCCTCTTCCTCAGCACTAGCCTTGTCTGCCCTAAATAATTCAACAAAAGGGGGAGGGGATTGTGTGTCAGGCTCCAGTTCCAGACTTCTTCACCTGAGTTGCTTAGCAATGGACCTCTCATGCCTTCCTCGGCACTTGTTGGACTCCATTGGAGTTCTAATCCTTTGCACAGCTACTTAGCCAAAGCCCACACTCTAAATACCTCTCCAGTTATGAAATTTTTTTAAAAAATTGCTTTGCTTTGGCTTTGATTCTAGACTCAAACTAGACAGACTCTGGGTTTGATATAGAATGGCGATTCCTATGCTCTTATGCCACTTTGAGGGAAACAGGAGAGGATCATCCCTTTTTGTAAGCAAAGATCTATGTGTCTGAAAGCTGATAATTAAAAAATGAGGATATTAACCTTAAATTAGAATGTTATACCTCTTGGCATTGCCTCGCAGCATGCCACAACTAAAGCCATGTGTTGGAGGCTCACAAAGTTTTTAAAAAATGAATATATTTCTAGCCTTGCTGATAACGCAGAAGCATTATGCAGGCCAAACACCATCCATCACCTACTACAACAGCACCTCTTTGCTATCTTGGTAATTTGCATTTTGCTTTGAATATATTTCAAGTGGATTTATTTATATTATCCTTTCTCCCTTGGTTTGTGTCCTTTTGGGGCTTTTTAGGCTCCTGCTTGTTCTTCTCACCGATACAGCACCAATTGTGATAAATCATTTAAAGTTTGACTGCATTGTTAATATTGGTATTCACATGGAGCTGACACTTTAATTGCCTCCACATGCGGAGATGCAGCATAAAGATTTCCTAATGGTTTTGAGATACTTTTGTGAGTCACAGTGGCGAGTCATTTAGCAACAAAACCTTAAGGCGTTTGTGAGTGGGGGAAAATGTAGGTGTTCTTGCTACTGCCTGGTGCCATGCCATATTTCAATTATCCAAATTACATGTCTATAGGGCTCTGAAAAAATGAGCTCATATAAGAATGAAATGTTGACAGAGCCAGCCTAAATCCATATACCTCCCCAGGACAAATCCGGTTGATTTTTTAAATCTCTGTTTATCATATATACATGTTTATCACTGGATCACTGAAGAACTTTTTCAGGCACAAATTCATGCATAATAAATGCACATGAAGCCCAGCAGCACATAGGGATAGGGACATAGGAAGCTGCTGTATACTGAATCAAACTGAATCCAACAAATCAAACTGAATCCAATAAACCGTCTACACAGAAGGCAATGGTTTCTCCAAGGCTGCAGATAAGAATCTCTCTCAGCCTCATCCTGGAGATGACAGGGAGGGAACTTGGAACTTTCTGCATGCAAGTATGGAGATGCTCTTCCCAGAGCGGCCCCATCCCCTAAGAGGAATATTATACAATGCTCAAACATGTAGTCTCCCATTCAAATACAACCAGGGCAGATCCTGCTTAGTAAAGGGGACAATTCATGCTTGCAACCACAAAATCAGCTCTCCACCCCTGGTTTGGGTACATTCAGATGGAGATCTGTAAGGACCCCACATATTGTATGCGTGGGGGCTTCTAAAGAACATACAGAAATTGGGGTGGAACCTACCTACACAAGGCCACTACCTCCCATGCTTGTTCATTCTACATTTATGAACGACGAGAGGGTTCCAGAGGGTTCCAGAGATGGCCTGCATTCGTGTCCAATTCATATGTTCACCTGGGTGTTCAGAAGGTGAGGCAAAGTGAAGCAAGACAACTGAGAGGCAAAGCAAGGTAAGCCAAAGGCAGGTCAAGGTCAGTCTCAGGGTCTTGGAGAGGTCCAAGGAAACAAGTTGACACAACACCACTCAGAGATGGACTCAGCCCTTAAATACCTTTGAGACCAGAGAAGTTTATTCCCTCAGAGCCAAGGTGGCTGACCTGGAGAAACTTAGGGAGGCAGAGAGATATGTGGATGAGACCCTCAGGGATGTGATAGAGGCATCCCACTCCCAGCATGCGCAGAGGCCCAAAATGGGCCAAAAATGGCCCAATCTGTCATTTGGGAGGCAAGCAGGTTCAGGGAAGGAGCTCTTGCCACTTCCGCTTCCCACCCACCCCCGGTCTCTCCTCAAGTGCCCGCACAGCCCTCTGGTTGCCCCCATTCCCACTGCACAGCAGCAGTTGGAGGGGAAAGGGGCAAAAGGTTTAACCTGCCCCCAACCCCTGCAAGCCCTCAAGCAGGGAGCGGCTCCAAAGCCCTTCAGGTCTGGGCTCCAAAATTACCCAGGTGCACTCCTGGCAGTGATAGACTCGACCATAATAATTTGTGGCCCTGTCACTGGCTCCTCACCTCAGAGGGGTCTGTTCAACATCATATGTCACCTCCATTGTCAGTCACAGAGGCAGAAGCTGGGAATTGCTCCAACCAAGTTATCCTTTATTTAGCCTTTGGATGTAATCTAGCATCAGTGCTCCATCGCAATGGATCCTTCTCCTCACTGCTGCATGGCCAGGGAAACTCAGAAGTCTCTTCAATTACATGCAGGCACGCTTCCCAGAGCAAAGATGTGGCAGCAGCTTCTCCAAGGTTGCAGGCAGGAAACTCTCTCAGCCCTATCTTGGAGATGCAAGGGAGGGAACTTGGAACCTAGATGCTCTTCCCAGAGCGGCTCCATCTCCTAAGGGGAATATCTTACAGTGCTCCCACATGTAGGCTCTCCTTCATATGCAGCCAGGGCAGACCCTGCTTAGCTAAGAGGACAAGTCATGCTTGCTACCACAAGACCAGCTCCCCTGAGTCTTCTCTACCACCTGGCTGGTGGGAACTTCACTCCAGGTGATGTTATGGCTATGGTCGACAACTTCTCTGCCCACAGGCAGGGTTGATAGGCCTTGTATCCAGTTGCACAGTCACTGCCTTGTGTCCAGGTACATGTCACTGTGTTAACATATTTGGCATTCACTTGGTAAAAGGAATCTTCCATGATTAATTGTAAGATTCTGAAGGAATTAAATTAGATATTGAATATGCCTCTGATTAAACGCAACTGTTCTAAAGAAAAATGCATCCTTATTTCTGGAGTATGAGCAAGACTGCTTCATTAAACCTAAATAAATGAGCACAGAGCTGTAACAGCAAGCTGTCATTCTGCAACTCGAATTTAAAGATATTACTTTGTTGACATTTACAGAGTGCAAAATTTCTTTTTTCCCCATTTAGATATAAGGCACATCCACATTCCCTTTACTACTGCTATGGAAGCCTTTCCTAGATGACACAATTACTAACACATCATTCCACCCTGCTGCTCTTCTATGTATCAAGTGCAGGCTGGAAATAATATAGGAATACAGCATGTAGCAGTGTGCTTGGAAGGACCAAGTCTAGAGAGCAGGTGCTTGCGGCAAGTTCAACCAGGGGAGGATCAGGGAAGGTCCAGGGAATGCAGGCTGAAAGGACAAGGGGAAAATGATTAAGGCTCTGGGAGAGAGGCAAATGAGAGAGTTAAGCTTTGGCCTTTACAGTCTTAATTTCTTGACCTGGTGGTACAGGGAAACCTTGCTACCCACAGATCTGACATCTGTGGTTTTGTCAGGTAATTGACAACCAATCTTGGCATACGCAGGGGGGAAATGGTTTTTAAAGGGTTAATTCCATGTATCCACAGTTTTGGGGTGGCCAGAAATGACCCCCAAGGTCATTTCCAGCCACCATTTTGAGGACAGGAGACATCATTTTGCTCATTTGCAAATCATCATCAGAGGACTGTAGTTGGATGGACTTCCGGTTAAGACGCTGATGGGAGGACAGCATTTTTGTGAGCTTATTCTTTTAATCTTTTAGCTTTGTTTATTTTGCTTTTTATCAACTTGGCTAGCTGCCCTTGAGGAAATCATCATCACCATCATCATCATCATCGTGATTTTTTGCCAAAAAATGGCGGAATTGGGCCTTTTGTAGGGCATTGCTGGATATCTGGCAACCCGCAGAACATGATAAAGCACTTTGTTTCTATTATTTTGACCCTTTCCAGCCATATTACAGCACTTTTACCTTTTACAGCATTTTAAGCCATTTCCCCACCTCCAGGGACCTAACCCCACCGAGTCCCATTGACACAATGACTCATTATCTGCAGTTCCATTTTCTGCAGTTGTAGCAGAGTATTGGAACCCCATGGATAACAGAGTTCGTCTGTATGTGGAACAGGGGTGTGCATGGAACCGGCTGGCCCAGTTCAGTTTGATTGCGAACTGCACTTGAAACTGACCAGACCAGTTAGGTCCAGCCCTCCTTTGAATCCACCCCCCCTCCCCCGGTCTGGTCCATGGTGGGTGGGTTTGTGAATGTTTTTTTTTTTTAATTAAAAAATACCTCTAGCCACTTTGCGGGACTTCCTAAAGGCCATGAGGGGTGGGGTCCGTGAGGCCCTGGGCCATGCCAGAAAGTATGGCCGAATGGGCTGCGGCAGTGATTACCGAGGCTGGTGGGGGAAGAGGGAACCTTTGCTGACCACCCACCCCACCCCGTGGCCTTTAGGAACCACCCCAAAGGGGCTAGAAGTAAAAAAATATTTTTAAATGTGTGTGTGTGTGTGTGTGTGTGTGTATTCACACCCCCCCCGAACTGTCAGGGGGGTTCAGTCTGAGTTCAAATCGAACTGGGGGGGGGGTTGGTTCAACCTCAAACAGGTTCGAGGTCGAACCTGTTTGCACATCCCTAATGTGGAAGAGGATTTCACTATGGCTTGGAGCTGAACACATAAGCTCTATTCAGATATTGGCTGTTTATTTATCCAATCTAACTAGGATAGATAATGAGGATTGAATGAAAACTGAATCCTAGTTACCTATCCTGGTTATATCCTGGTTAACTACAGCTGTTTTACCAGGATTCCCCTGAAATTCTGCGTTCTCCATGGGGCTTGCTGTTCCTAATTAACTTTTTAACTTGGCTCCTTGTTATTGTGAGAATGTAGCCATTATGATAAACACTAGTACAATGAGTGTACAGTGAACATAGGTACACATCTGTATACAGGTACAATTATTAATACATTATGTTGAACAAACGTACAGCAGTATACTTCCTATCTGTAACATGCATTTGAGAGGTCTGTAGCCAGGTTCATTGTTTAAATGAACACAGCTACAGTCATTCACACAAAAACATGTACTAGTGTGCAGATATCTGTACACTTGTACAGCATAATGTCTGAATAGAGCTACAGTCATTCACACACAAAAATGTTAAGAGTTTACAGACATCTGTACACTTGTACAATATAATGTCTGAATAGGGCTACAGACTACCTCCATTGAGAAATTTTTGATTTGGGCAGATGTCAGGAGTTAGCAGTATTTTGTCTGTGTAGAGCTTAATCCAGGATGGTGCTTTCACAGGCTCAGTTCACATTTTACCATAATGACTTGGTGGTTGCTGAAAAGCTGCTTCTCTATGGTCAGGCTCCACATTGCCTTGGCAACATATGGAAGCTTGAATCATGTGGGGTCATATAGATCATATTGTTACTAGCCACAACACACACTTCTTTAGCCACAGATATTGGCATGGATTGGATATCAATATTATTATCTGCAACATCAGATTACAATATGATTGCAAATGTTATACAGCTGGTTATACAACTCAGCCCAAAAGTTAGAAACAAGTTCATCAACAAGGCAAACCCTGCCTGAAAATCTCTACCATTTCACATCAAATGTTTAGTTGATTAAGCAGTTAGATGAATCGATTGAACATCTTTTGATCTGCTAAACAATAATACCAATTAACTGAGAGGAAAGTTACAAGCCCTGCCAAAACAAGTGGGCACCATCTTGTAAGATATATCTCTATGAGAAAGGGGGATATGCCTTCTAGAATACATTATGCCCTGTGGTATATAAATATTCACCATATTTGTATTCATATTCATGAGCAATGCAATGAAGAGGGGGGTAAGTGATATGCACAGGGGTGGGACTTCCAACCCATGTTGTAATGCAATGGGACCTTGTAAGCTTGACATGGTTTAGGGCAGGGATTCTCAACGTTGGGTCCCCAGATATTATTGGACTTCAACTCCCATAATCCCTAGCCCCAGTGGCCTTTGGTTGGGGATTATGTGAGTTAAAGTCCAATAACATCTGGGGACCCAACGTTGAGAATCCCTGGTTTAGGGCCTCAGCATGTCCTAATCTGGCTCTGGTTATGCCTCATCAGCTGAAATGTGTGAAATGAAAAGCTGTGCACTACATGATGTCTTAGTGTTCGTGTGTGCATGTAAATGCATGTGCCCTAGTGACAAGATGCATCATCCCTCCATTCAGAGGTTAATTTCTAGAGAGCTGGGGAGGAGAGAAGAAAAACTTGAGGGATCTCACACTAACTAGAATGTTTAACAGGCACCCCTAAATCTCTCCAAAAGGTAAAACAAAATAGAAATACCATGATCTACCAAAACAAAAAAATCCAGAAATAGTGATAAAAATGGAATAGAAAAAAATAAATAGTGATGTACCAGAAATGTCCCTAGCAAAGAGGGACACTCTGACTATATACTGTCCTGACGTATTTTCAAAGAACCATCAATAATCAAATAATCAAAGAAGGCCCAAAGACCATGCAGTGCTGAAGCAATGTCCTAAAATAACTTTCCTAAGGATTTTCTTTGGGATGATGATCGGTGAGGGCTTATAGCAAATAAATGAAAATCTTTGTGCATTAATCAAATGTAGATGGATAATGATTCACAGTGAGAATCGGATTCACAGTCGCCACATTCTTCTCATAAGCACTTCTCTGCTGCAGGAAAACCCAAAGAGAAGGTCCCACTCTCACCACAGGGAACACGCTGCCTCCCAAAGTGATTAGCTTTGAGGACTTTGTTTATTTTCAATCAAGCAGTTCTAATAAGTAGGGGAGCCTGCAAGAGTTCAGGAGAGGTGGGGCTGGTGAGTGAATTTTAGGCAACCAACGTATGCAGTTTTCTCAGTCAAGCTCCTCCACAACAGGCAGGCAGAAGATCACAGTTAAAATTGCTTCCAATGTCATGCCTGGCCTTCTCTCAGTCAGTCAAGACACATGGATAAGACTATTTTCCAGGAAATTGTGATGCTTCTGGGATTCCCCTGTACCTGTCAGCTGTAGCATTGGTTGCATTCAGAGAATTCCATTTCACTCTTACTCCCTCATTTAGAATGATGTTGACACCACATATTGAGGGAGAGAAGGAAGGGACCTTGTCTTACAGGTCTTATAGTCTTCAGTGCAGAATTTCATTACAGCGTCCCTGTCAGATGCCTGTCCAGTCTCTCTTTGAAAATCTATAGTGAAGGATTGCCCCATCACTGCTGGGCAGCTCTTATAGTTATGGAATAACTATTCCTCCTAATATCTAGCTCTTAGAACATAAGAACAGCCCTCCTGGATCAGGCCCAAGGAAGCCCATCTAGTCCAGCAACCTGTTTCACACAGTGGCCCACCAGATGCCTCTGAGGAGCCCACAGGCAAGAGATGCCTGCTATTATTACCCTGCAACTGGTATTTACAGGCATCCTGCCTCTGAGGCTGGAGGTGGCCTATAGCCCTCAGACTAGTAGGTATTAATAGACCTCTCCTCCATGAAGTTATCCAAATCCCTCTTAAAGCCACCCAGGTTGTTGGCTGCCACCATATCTTGTGGCAGACAATTCCATAGTTTAATTATGCTTTGTGTGAAAAAGTACTTCCTTTTCTTGGTCCTAAATTTCTTGGCAATCAGTTTCATGGGATCATCCCTGGCTCTACTGTTATGTGAGAGGGAGAAAAATTTCTTTTTATCAACTTTCTCCACACCATGTAGGATTGTATAGATCTCTATCATGTTTCCCCTCAGTCATCTTTTTTCTAAAGTAAAAAGCCCCAGGTCTTGTAGCTTTGCCTCGTAAGGAAGGTGCTGTAGGTTCTTATGAAATAACTTTCCCCTTCTAATATCAAGCATTTGCAGGGGAGAATTTGAATCAATGCCTCATTTAGCAGAGAAACCCAGTTTGATGAGTTCACAGAGGAGGTCTGGAGACAGTTGCTTCAGGTCTAGAACAAGTAAAGTTTATCTGAAGAAGTTACAAACTGAGACAGAATGACCAGTAGCCTGTACTAGCAACCTCATGGCAGAAGGAAGAAGAATAGAGAGAGGGGAGAAGAAGGGAGTGTCCTAAGAGTATCAGTCTACCAATCAGAAGAGACAGAGCAGAGATCAAGAAAAAGGAGAGGACAAGGGGCAAGTCCTATATACTCTCTGCCTCTACTCCAAATGTCTTTAATGACCAATAGGAATGATCGGTGTTGAGAACTGATGCCTATGGTCACATCTCCAACAGCATTAATCGGCTACCTTCTCATTTGAACCATTGGTTCCAGTCCTGTCCACAGGAGCAACCAAGAGCAAGTCTATTGCTTGCCCCCTGCTAACTGGCCAAAGAGGCACTTTTAAAAAGCAGTGTTTCACTTTGTTTAGCAAGGAGAATGCAATTGGCCCTCTCCACCCCCAGCACGGCATTCCTCCAGTGGCTACTGCTGGCGTCTATCTTATGTTTCTTTTTTAGATTGTGAGCCCTTTGGGGACAGAGAGCCATATTGTATGTATGTATGTAAGTAAGTAAACCACTTAGTGAACTTTTGTTGAGAACTGCTGTATAAACATGTGTCGTATTCGTATTTATGTGGCACCCTTCAGATATGTGCACAAGGCGATCATATCTCCACTTAGCCCCCTCTTCCTCACAGTATGTGGTTTCCAGACCGGGCAGGATGCCTGCCCGCTTTAGCAGATGTCATTTGCAGCAAGGGCGCTCATGGCTACAGCTCCGGAGATGGGGAGGAAGTCCCACCCCAGTATGGTCACTCTCCTCCTCCAGCCAGCTGCTTACAGTTATGGTGCGGATTGTGTGACGGGAGCCCCATGACCATGAGGACCAGGCGGCAGTTCCGTTGAGTGGCTAAGCATGAATGGCCTGCCAAGGTTTTGACAAATGCCTTGTTTTTATAATCTGAGGCAGTCAGATTATTTTAAAAAAAAATCAAATAAAAATTTTATAATCTGAGGCAGTCATAACTCTCCCACTATTCTATTACATGGATCTAGGACTCAGAAACCTGAGCCCAAGACTAGAACATAAGAACTGGCCCAAGGCCCATCTAGTCCAGCAGCCTGTTTCCCACAGTGGCCCACCAGATGCCTCTGAGAAGCCCACAGACAAGAGCTGAGGGCATGCCCTCTCTCCTGGGCGCTTTCCAGACTATACCCTACAATGCAGTCGGGACATATCTCGGAATTGTGCTTCCAAACTTCCTGCATTGTGACACCACAGTCCCTACGGGGACAGCAGAGTGCCATTCACATTTCCAATGCCTCAGTGTGAATTTCATCGCTGAGGTATAGAGTAAGGATGTTGTACATCCAATGTAAAAAAGTTGCTGTTTCTTCAGGTTGTTAGTTGCTGCGCGACTGCTCCCCCTGCTGTTCACGTCCTGAATGCGACTTGCCCAAACAGAGGCATTTTGCTGCTGTTTCAGCAGCTAGTCTGGAAAGCACCCAGCTGTTGCTCCCCTGCAACTGGTATTAGGAGGCATCTTGCCCTCGAGGCAGGAGATGGCCTAAAGTCATTCGACTAGTAGCAATTGATAGACCTGTCTTCCCTGAATTTGTCCAAGCCCCTATATCATTTCTTATTTTCATTAGGCTTGAAGATTTAAAAAGAGAGACTCTGAGGCAGTCAACAAGACAGGAGATTTGAGGCTTTGGTGATGGGTGGTGTCAGAGGTGCTCTTACCCCTGGACTTCTGGGTAGAGGTCCAGGGTCTCCACACTGCCTGGGCCCCCAAAATCCTCTTTCAGTCTTTGACCAGCACAACAGCAAAATAGACAAAAACGGTTCAAACAATCTACTCCTAAAAATTAATAAAAAGACTCCATAAAATTACTTAGTATAATAAGTAGAAGAAGCTAGAAGTTAAAACTAGGAACATAAAACTATATATAAAAGTTAGTCAACACTAATAACAGGATGATGCCGAGTATAAAGGTAGCAAGACAGCAAAACTATGTAATTTTTACAGAACGGTGTTAAATCTCATAGAATATTTAGTTCTTAATGAGCTCTAAATGAATTTTGCTAGCTATAAGACAGAACCTAGCCACATTGTAGGATCTAGAGTCATTCTGATCTGCCAAGAGGAAATTTAGGTAAAAGGAATCAGTACAGCCTGGATATGAGGTAATATCTGCAGAGATGAGCTTACGCTGAATATCACGGTAACAGTGACAGTAGAAGAGTACATGAGCTGTCGTTTCAATCTCATCAGAGCCACAGGGGCAAATATGCTCTCCATATGGAATTCTTTGATATCTCCCTTCCAACACAGCTGTGCACAAGGCATTGCATCAGGCCAATGCCAGGGCTCTGCGGTACTTTGGGACTGTTAGCTGGTTTAAATAGTTGGTGGGGGTAAAGATCAGAATTTGCCCCAAAAGACACCAACTGGAATGAAGCCCTGCTCAATTTGCTGCTCCACCTCTTTAATCTGTTCTGGGTGGTGTGCTGGCCCGGGTGGCCCAGCATGACTGTGGTGAGGGTGGCCTCTTAGTGCTGTGGTCACCCACAGCCTGGCCAATCTCCCTCCCACTGTTCACAGCCAGGATTGGCAGGATTATTCATGCAAAACATGGTATCTGCAGGTCAGTGGGTTCAGTATATTCCTTTCCTTGATCATATTGTTGTGTGAAAACACTGCGTTTAAAATTTGTGGTGTATAAAATACTGCCTGTGACATGGTGTGTGTGTGGGGGGGGAAGGTGATGCTTATCTTATGGCAGCAAAGGAGTGAGGGTGGATGCAAAAGGCCTTGAGGTCCAAGCTCCAAAATTACCTAGGTGCACCTCTCTGGGTCAGAGAAGAGAGCTGATTTTGTGGTAGCAAGCATGACTTGTCCCCTTAGCTAAGCAGGGTCTGCCCTGGTTGCATATGAAAGGGAGACTAGAAGTGTGAGCACTGTCAGATATTCCCCTCAGGGGATGGAGCTGCTCTGGGAAAAAGCAGAAGGTTCCAAGTTCCCTCCCTGGCTTCTCCAAGATAGCGCTGAGAGCGATTCCCGCCTGCAACCTTGGAGAAGCCGCTGCCAGTCTGTGAAGACAATACTGAGCTAGATGGACCAATGGTCTGACGCAGTATATGGCAGCTTCCTATGTACCTAGTGTTGCCTCTAACAGAGGTTCCCAGATGATGTTAACTACAACTCCCATAACCCCTAAGCAATGGCTACTGCAGCTGGGGATGCCGGGAGTTGTAGTCAACAACATCTGGGAATCCCTGTTAGAGGCAACACTGCTCCGGGTGATGTGTTTATCCATGGCTGACATGATTGTGTTCTGCCAGGCAAGTTACAGGTTGTAACTCCTTATTGCCTGACAAAGTGATATTCTGACAAACCCCATCACCTGCCCTGCCCAACAACTAATTTCAGGAAATAACCAACATTGAATTGTTATTCTTAGATACTGTCACTTGGTTTCTTTTCCCATTTGGGCAGCACAATCCCAAACAGTAATAAAAGGAGAAGCAGATAACAGTATGTCCTGACTACTTTGCCTGCAGTATTCAACACAGAAAATGATTTGTATCCGTCAGGAAAAAGAAAACCAGCACTTTCTTTTTCATAAGTGTGTCTTCAGTATGGACCCAGCAAAACTAGATCTTTATCGTCAGGTAGTGCGGAAGGTCAATTCCCCACTGAGCAATGGGAACAAGAGGCAACTTTAGCTCTAGGAAATCATATCTTTAAGGATGCGTCTGTTCCCCGTAATGATCAACCGCCCAGCTAGTGCCAGACAATTTATGAACAAAACATAAACAAGGCATGTGCTGCAGCAGTTGAACTGCAAAACAGACACAGCCAGCAGCAGACACACAGACCCTATTATCAGTTACATAGGTTTTAAGCAGAATGTCCGTTTACATTTGAAGCTCCTACTAGCAGAAGAGCTTGTGGTTTTCAAATGGGGACTGAAACAGGATTGAGGCCCAAAGGGCTGGCCCACTCATGTGGGCTGGTGAGGTGGCCTTCTCACCTCACGTCCCCACCTCAGTGCCCCCTGGACTGGCAGTGCCCCCAGAACTCTACCTAGAGGAGAGCTGGTCTTGTGGTAGCAAGCATGACTTGTCCCCATAGCTAAGCAGGGTCTGCCCTGGTTGCATATGAATAGGAGACGTGATGTGTGAGCACTGCAAGATATTCCCCTCAGGGGATGAAGCCGCTCTGGGAAGAGCAGAAGGTTCCAAGTTCCCTCCCTGGCTTCTCCAAGACAGGGCTGAGAGAGATTCCTGCCTGCAACCTTGGAGAAGCTGCTACCAGTCTGTGAAGACAATACTGAGCTACATAGACCAATGGTCTGACTCAGTATATGGCAGCTTCCTATGTTCCTACCTCTGCCTTTTCCTCCTCCCACTCATGTACCTTCGCTTTTGAAAAAGCAGAAAGGGGTGAAGGGGGACGAAGCAGAAGAATGTGTGGAGGAGTAGAGCAGATATAAAGATTACATCTATGGAGGGAAATATACCATATGGGACATAGGGAGCTTCCTTAACCTGAGTCAGACCAATGGTCGATCTAGCTCAGTATTGCCTGCACAGACTGTCAGCAGCTTCTCCAAAGTTGCAGGCAGGAGTCTCTCTCAGCCCTATCTTGGAGATGCCCGGGAGAGAACTTGGAACCTTTTGCATGCAAGCATGCAGATGCTCTTCCCAGAGCAGCCCCAGCCCCTAATATCACACATGCAGTCTCCCATTCATATGCAACCAGGGCAGACTCTGCTTAGCAAAGGAGACAATTCATGCTTACTACCACCAGACCTCCTCTTTTCCCTATGGAATGCCACTAACTGCATCTGATAGTGATGGGTGAGTGTGGGTGGATCATTAATACTGAGGTCCAAATAGCGGGCGACACGGGCTGAAGGAACTATGGCCAGATTAGTACTAGCATAAGGTTGCCATCTGATAGCATTTCAAATATTTAGAGCATCTAGGCTTGTTTTTATTGTTTCATCATCCTGAGTGACAGCTGAATACTGGATTCTTATTGGCTTCTGGCCACAATGTCAGATGTTGGGGTTTTTTGATCTAAATAGGTGAGTACACCCTATCCTATATGCCCATTAGGGTGCAAATTTCCATTAATATACCAATTTGGTGATGGACGACTCTGCTTTGAGAAACGTGCTAAAGTCCAAACTGAGCATGTTGTTAAAAAATGCATGATCTATATCAGTGTTCTTCATTGTAAGGCCTGGGGACCTTACAGTGGTGGACCCCAGCAACTCTAAGTGCAGCTTCATGACTAATTCTTTATTTGGCCATTGAGAGGCTTTGGCTGAAGCTGAATACTCTGCACAATCCCCTGGCACCATGCAGAGGTGATCATAGCCACAGTGCTGGTGGGGCTTCTTTAAGGGAAACAGAACCCTCTGGAGCCCCTACACCCTCTTGGAAGGCATGCACAGAGTGCTGGGAAGTATAGCCCTTCCCGTGCTTTCCTCCTGGAGCTCTTAAGAGAGGGCTCCATCCCTCTTAAAGGGCCCTTCTAGCACTGAGAAAAGAATAGCACTATGTGGAGGTCAGCACTGTGGGAAATGGCTCTCACATTGAAGGGTTTTGGGTGGTGGCTGTTGTTGTTGTTGTTGTTTTTGCCAAAATGGCCCCCACTTAAAAAGAGTGAAGACCACTGATCTACATTAAATTGAATTAGACCACTGCTCCATTCAAATTACCTCAGCTTGCTGTGGTCTCAGGCAAAGGACTTTCCCAGTGTGGTGTTTTTGGTTAATCCATTCCTTGATCCAGGCCAGCTTTTGGATGGGGCTCTGCTTACTTGTGGTTTTCCAGTCCTGGAGTAGAGGCGGGGCTAACAAACAGCCAGCAGCAAGAGCCCTGAAGGCAGTCTGCATTTGCCTCTCTGTACATGATGAAGCTATTCTCGTGAGCAGTCAAAACCAAACTAAGGGAGCCCAGCCCGGTTTCTGCTGGTCATGAGAACCGCCGGTAGCCATGCAGCTCCCAGCAGTGGCTCGATGGCTGCTTACGGAGCCACCCCTTTAAACGAGATTAACAGAGTGAGTGCTCCATTAACCTCATTCAACTGATCGTGTGTCAGCTGCGGCTGCTCGCAGCTATGGCAGACACACTCGGGGGGGGGGGGGCGGGGGGGAATCCCAGGAGTGCACTGTGCACTCACGCAGTGCATTTTTGGGGCTCCAGGGGGTGGGGTAACTAACAGCGGTGCTTCCCTTTGCCCGACCCCTGGAGCTGCTGGGTAAGGAACGGGTGGACAGCAGGAGAGCTGCCACTCCTCTGCACCGCCAATCCGCCCGTGAAGGGAATCCCTTCTGATCGTCTGTAGGGAAGGGAAGGTTAACCTCCTTCCCCGCAGTTAGCCCTGGAAGCTCTTCTCATTGATCGTGAGGAGAGCTTCAATATCAATTTCATTAAACTATTAATATTCCTGATTCCACTCCACTGCCTTGTCCTTGCATACCACAACTCTTTCTCTTGGTTTCTACACCTAGCTCTCTGAATTCCTTTTAAACCCGATGCAAAGGACTGAACAGGGGTTAGGCCATTTCTGCATGCCAAGCGTGTACTCTACCATGGACCTATGGGTCCGTTGGCAAAGGGTCGGGGGTTTTCCGTGAAGTTTCGTGCTCGAATTGGATTCTGTGTCCATGAATCCTTAGGCTTGTACTATTTATTTAGTATTTCATCTGAAGTATTTTTATGCCTAATTCAGCAGTTACCCAACCCCACACCTTTGGGACAGCAGGCTGTAATTCAAACAACCGCACAACCGTATGTCCTGAGCCTTTAAAACAGATCAGGGAATAAATGTAGGCAAACATTTTTGGCCTATCTTGCTCATTGACTGCTTAAAAAAAGTCTCCCTTTTGTGCTCTTTTGCTTCTCTTCAGGACAAACGGTTGTGTCAAGCTCAATTGGACTTCATAGGACAGAAGCTGCATGTTATGACTCCATTTAAACATCTGCTGCTTGAAGATATTCATTGAGGTTATCTCTCACGCTTTATCTTCTATTGTGTTCTGGAGAGGTCATTCATTCTACACTATTCATTGCAGTTATTCAGCAAAAAAAAAAAAAAAAGTCCAATAAAAACATTTCAGCAGCAGTTGTACTCAGGATAATCTGCATTTGTATGTGGGGCTTCTCTGTAGTGAATTTTAAATTAATTTTCTTTTTGATATTTAAATAGCCTTGTATTCATGCCACAAAGCAGCAAGGTCAACGCACAAAAAAGAGACTAGGTGTATTTTGGAATCTTTAATTATGGAAAGTATTTTAATTTAATTTAATTTAATCTAATCTAATATATCTATCTCTACCACCTGACATGTGCATCCTCAAATGGTATACATAAGTCAAGGTGGTTTTAATTCAGGCCCTACTTACTCTTTCATGTGAAAACTATCAGAATGAAAGCAGTCCTTTGGGGGGCCAAATTGTTCCCCATAAATACCTCACATTCCCTTCTTTCACTGTGAAAGCTGTTGGCTGCTTTATTAGCAGCTCCTTTGCTGCCATGATCCTGATTTCATGATCCCAGCCAATTAGGAATCACATGGTTAGGGTGATGATCAAAGTGGCACTAGATAAAGCCAATGTTTTCTACCCTCACTTTGAATGAGCAAAAGCTTATCCCCTTGTTTGCACCCCACCAAAAGAAAATTGACCCCAAAAGGGGTGCCTCACAGCCAATTAAAAGTTTTTAAAAAAATGCTCCCCATTCAGTGCTGTACTACTTCTAATATTTTATTTAATATTTATTTAGTACTAGCAAAATCTCCTTTGGTGTGTCAAAAGTGTTTCTCGCCTGCATGCTCAATGGTAGTATGCCTCTGAATACTAGATCCTGGGAGTTATGCAGTGAGGGAAGACGTCTGCCTCCTTGCCTTGATTCTGGTCTCCCTGAACTGAACTGGCTGGCTACTTAATTGCAAGTTAAGGTGACCATCTTAACTTCCATGCCATATAAGCTGCAAAGACTTTGTACAGACTGGTATATGATGGTGGCTTCAGAAATGAGGCTCCATGCACCCACACTTTGCCTTGATCAGAGATGCATCAGGCAGAAATGCATCAGAAGCATCTCTAGGAATTGATATGGGGAACTGCAGCTGTTAAATGTCTTCCTGGATGCATCGCACCCCAGCCCACTGTCCAACTGAAAGACTAAGGCAAAGTGTGGGTGCATGGAACCTCATTTCTTTTTTTAAAAAAATAAATTTTATTGGTTTTAAAGATACAAAGATACAAAGGTGAGAGAGAAAAATGAAATTAATATAGGATCAAAAGAATAAGATGCATCTCCAAACTTACAATATCCACGAATAAAAACAGTTTTGCATACTTGTTTAGCAAACTTATTATCCACAAATAAAGTACACTCTTATAATCAGAGTTGTCTAATCCGACCAAACGTCCTTTTTAAGCAAAATCCAAGGGAAAAGGTATGATGACGGAAAACTGGCAACTCTATCAGTTATGAGCTTCAAATTAAACCTGAATCTCATTGGTTTTTATATCATTCAGGTATCTAGCATATTATCTCCCAAAAAGTATTGAATGATTGCATCAAGGCAAACTGAGAAGAAAAAGAAAAAAGAAAAATAATAATAAAAAAAGAAAACAGTGGAGTGAAGTAATGGAACCTCATTTCTAAAGTCATCATCATATACCAAACTGTACAAAGTCTTTACAGCTTATAAAGTTAAAGTTAAGATGGAAATTAAGATGGGCCCCTTAATTTGCAATTTCCTTTCTTTTTAGACCAGGAGTGAAAATGTAGACCGTCTTAACTTTCATCTCAAACCAAAGGTTTTTGAATTTCCTGGCATTTTAAGAAGGAAAATCTGATTAGACACTATGGGGAAGAACTTACCCAAACCACAAGGTAGAACTTCCTGATGTTGAACACCAAACTCTGTAAAACTTTCAACTAAAATAAAGTCACACTCCCACCCCACCTGAAAAAACACAATTAAATGAAATTAATGGTTTCATTAATAATGACAGGGTGATCCCACCTCATGATTATTCAGCAGTGAATAAGGACACAGAAAGGAGGCAATTTGTGTCCACTTTAAATGGGTACTTCATTTTTTCTTTGTCACAAACTCACACAGAAACAACAAAGAGAATTAAAAATAACAAATGCTTTAACAGCTGTGTCCAAAACTACAGATTCTCTTCCCAGGAATTTCCCATTAACCTCACAGTTCTCCTGCTTAATTTAATTTCCTCCAGGATGGTGTTATCAGCAAAATAATAGTGGGTGTGAAGCCAATCTGACTGAAATAGTAGGCCTCTGACTCGTGCCTTTTGGCCATTTATAGTGACTCATAAAGGCTCTCCACACAAGCAGTGAGGAGAGCCTAAAAGGGTTCTGCAGGGAGAGCAGGCTTGATCCGCTCTCCCTGCAGACGAGCGGGCAGCTTGCCCTGGGCGGCCAGATCGGCCACCTACACGATTGCCAGAGCCGGTTGGGGTGGTGGGGATATGGGGCTGCCCTCCCCCTGGAAGTCCAAGAATGCCCCACATGAGTGTGCGGGGCATTCTGGGGGAAACCCCCCCCCCCGACACCGGGAGGCTTGTTGTAGCCTCCTGGTTGGGGGTCTCCTCGTGAGTCGCCAAGGTGCCAAGCCGTGCTGTGGCAGCACACGATCAAAACAGGGTCAGTGGAGTGCTCCCTCCGGTTCACACACGCGGCTGGGCTCCCTCAGCCCGGTTTCCACTGTGCATGTGAATAGCGTCATTATCTGCTTTATAAGCCCCCTAGAGAACCAAAGCCTCCCAATCTTGAAACCCCAACTCGTTTAAGACATTGAAAGCTATATGAGCCCTCATATCTTCTTTTTCTCAGGACACATTGGCCTTGAGCCTCAGCCCCTCTCCCCTTTCTGGGGCTGGTTCTCTGGCTACAGTAGAGCTCTGAGGAGGTGATATGAGTTCTTCCGGCCCTGGCTCACCTTCCTCTTTTAATAAAATTTGGCATGTTTTAATGATACTAACTAATATCTGTCTCTTTTCCTTCTATCTAGAAAGTAGCATATTTTAAAAGTTGTACACAAGTACAACTTGTGTACAACAAGTACAAGTGACGTAGCCTCTGAGCATAGATGGCTCTGATGTAGAACCTTCATGTTCAAGAGCAGTCTACATCAGAATGATGGTTTCTTGGTGGTGGGTGGGAATGGTTTTTAGGATTTCCTTGCAGTTCCTCCTTTGGAACTCCCTAGCATAGGGTCCTTGGTCCTAATCCTATACATTTTTACACAGAAGTAAGCCCCAGAGAAATAAATGGGGTTCCCCAGTTATGCTTTGCTGAGGAGCTTGAAGGGAGGGGGGGGAAGAGAACCCACATTCTTGCCTAGGATCTCTGTTGGTCCTGATTCCTGTGTGTGTTTACTCAGAGGTAAGCTTCAGTGGAATTAATGGACTTACTTTCTAGTAATTTATTCCAAGCTTTGCTGGAGGGCCTCTGCTTTCCCCCTTTGGTGGGAGTTAGAGAAAGGGAGCAGAGGGAGAAAACAAATGCCCATGAAAGGAAAGGGAGGGGGAGGAATGGTTGTTTAACTATGCAAGTGCCAGAGTGCTCATAAAGGTAAAGTGTGCTGTTGAGTCGGTGTCGACTCCTGGCGCCCACAGAGTCCTGTGGTTTTCTTTGGTAAAATACAGGAGGGGTTTACCATTGTCATCTCCTGCGCAGTATGAGATGATGCCTTTCAGCATCTTCCTATATCGCTGCTGCCCGATATAGTCTGGGAAACATACCAGCAGGGATTCGAACCGGCAACCTCTTGCTCCCTAGGCAAGCTACTTCATAGACTGTCCTTATCAGAAACCTATGTTCAGAACTAGGAAGTCACTTGCTAGAAATTGCCAGGACTTGCCCCTCCCATCTTTGACTTCAGAATTCTCAGTGGGCAGACTCAGTTATGCTCTTAGCTAATTCCCCCGTTATTACGGGGATTTTGATCAGCAATTACTCAAAAATAGATAGACTGGAGTTTTTCAAACCAGGAAAAGGCACCAGTCCATATGGACCTGAATTTTTAGGGAATGCTAAAAAGACATAAAACATTGTAAAATATACAATATATGTGGTGAAGAAACATTGACAAGAAATCTTTTTAGGAGATAAAAACTTAAACTGCTGCAGCTCAGCCATTTTGCAACAGATTTGCACCAAATTTGGAGGGGTGGTGTCTCTTTCCCCTGCCCCCAAGTAGATGTGTGCATGATTTACAGATTCATGATGTGTTCTCTGATTCCCATTTAAAGCCATCCAAGCTACTGGACATCACCCACATCTAGTGGTGGCAAATTCCATAAATGAATTCTGTGTTGTATGTGAAGAAGCAGAGTACGTGAGCATGCGCACGCGCGCACACACACACACACACACACACACACTTTTTGCCTGTTTAAAAATAATTAGGAGCCCTTTATTCTTTTTTTTTTCCTCATCAGAACCTTGTTTTCAGGTATCTGGAGAAAGGTTACAATGGCACGATGCTCTTGGTGATTTTTTATCGATCTCAATATGTTCTCTAATTGTGGGCTTATATCTCTGCTGCTTTTCATTTAAGCCCGGCCACACCAAGCCTGTTCAATTCCATTCTGAAGGGAGTGAAAGCTGGGAGGAAAGCTTAAGGGGGAAAAATCTTTAATTTCTGTAAGGCTCCAGAGGGAGTTTCAGTAGCATAAAGAGCAAGAGGGAAACCTTCTAGGAACATTGACTTTCAACCTTATTGAACACAAGTATTTCAATTTATCCTTGCTTGGAAGATAGTATTTTTAGCTCCTTTTCTCCAGAGGCTTAAGCTGCATTTGGGGAGCTGTGGGTGGATAAAGGTTTTCATGCACTTGGTTGGTTTTTGTGGGCTTTCTGCTCCACGTGGAATATTGTCTTGTCAAAGATAAATACACTTGGAAGAGACCTCTTGGGCCTTCTCTTCATTTTGCTGCTGTTTCTCCTTTTGCAGCAGTTTATAACCCTACATGCCAGCATAGGAAGTGATTTCGCTTTGGTCCCTTTTCACTTTAGCTTCTCATGCAATCAGTTAAGTTGACGGCATCAAGTAGAACATATACCGTAAATGCATCAGTGGCATCAGGCAATGTATGGGTATGAGTCAACATAAGCCATTCATCATGCTTTAGTTAGTAACAACCATGCACATTTTCATTTGTCTGCTGCTTAATTATGCACTGCAGGTTGTAGATGCCTTTCATTATACAGACTTGCCAGCACCAACCGTTCTTCATTTCTTGACTCACATTTGATTCCACTTCAGTTCTCCCTTTCCACACTTACCCTAGCTGAGCAAAGGCCTGAACTACTACACACTCAGCAGAAAATGGACTGGAGCACTTCAGGGTGGCGATATGGGAGTTGCATGGTTGGGAGTTCCATCAGACAGAAACTCCTTTCACGTAGAAAACTTGATGCCAAGTGAAAGGATTCTAGCTGAGCTTTCTTCCTGACATGCTAAGATTCTTTAAGGCTTTATTTTATTTATTTATTTATTTATTTACATTTATGTCCCGCTTTTCCTCCAAGGAGCCCAGAGTGGTGTACTACATACTTGAGTTTCTCCTCACAACAACCCTGTGAAGTAGGTTAGGCTGAGAGAAAAGTGACTGGCCCAGAGTTACCCAGCAAGTATCATGGCTGAATGAGGATTTGGACTCGGGTCTCCCTGGTCCTAGTCCAGCACTCTAACCACTATACCACGCTGGCTCTTTACCCACGGGCAAGTGGACCTACCTCCTCCCCCCCCCCAGATGATCATTGATGTTCATCAACCGCTGAGTGCCCACATGATCCTCACTGCACAGAGCAGCATAGATCTCTGGAGGCTGGGACTCATTTTCCGGTCTCCCGGAATCCCACAATGCACCGCATGAAGAGCACTGAAGACCTCTTAGATTCTTAGCAAGTCAGTCCTCAGACATAAGTAGTAATACTGTACTTCCAAGTGAGCTGAAGTCCTCTTTGATTCTTGTCTAAGATTCTTGTCTAAGCAGTCTGAAGGTGTTATGCCCTCATGAAAACAATATATAAAAAGTAACTGAGGAAGACGATTAGTCGAAACACATCTGACTTGACAAGAATCTAAGAGGACTTGGAAGTAAGGTATTATTAGACATGTCTGAGGACGTTTACAATACTTTACCAGCTTATGTATGAGGATTTTTTTAATGTTTTATGACTAAAAAAATTATCTTAATTAAGTTTTAAGCCAGTTTATGCAGCATTTTTATTTATTATCATTAAAATACCCATTTATAATCTTATTCTTTGGCACTGTATATTATAACCTAGGACCATATTAGTTTTCCCTGATCTTTTGTATTGCTTTGGTTTGTTTGCCTTTTTGGATCAGGTCGATACCCTCTTTGTGTTGTGTATCGTGTTGCTGGTGTCTGCCTTATGTTTATTTTTAGGATCCTTTTTGAGACAGGGAACCATACTGTTTATTTATTTAATATTTCCCCTCTATAAACCATGTTGAGCACATTTGTTGAAAAGCGGTCTATAAATAGAGTAGGCTGGCTGATAAAGTCTTCGAATCTCCACAGGTCCAAGTCACTCAGTCAGCTTCGCAGCCGAGTGTGGCAGATTTGAATCCATTTCTGCCCAATGAAAGTTGATTGTTAGATGCTGCGATACCTGGGTGGTGGGGGCAGCTACATCCCCACAGGCTCATCCCACAGTGCTGATGTAATGATTAAATGCCCATCACCCTCTGGCTGGGGCCAATTTATTGAAGGAAGTGTATCCTCACTACTTTCCTAAGCACCTGATTATTGACCCTCCCCAGTGTCAGGTGGGAGTCAGGTAATGAGGATTTTATCATAAGGATCCTAACTGCAAGATGCAGTTAGTCTTTCTTAAGTGGCATCAGGTCTTTTAAGGTTATTGCAGAGCCATGGTATGAACCCGGGGCGGGGGGGGGACTGCTACAGTACCACTTCTATAACATCAAAAGGGCCCTTCAGGAAAATAGTCTATCCACTCCCCCACTCTAGATTTCAAGATTCAGGAGTCTATAGCATTTCAGAATTCAGGTAGGGGAATTAGGTGTTTCAGTGCTATTCCAGATAAAAAGAAAAGGTTGCTTCTGGAAGCCTAGCAAGTCAGTCTTCTTCCTGATGTGCTAACTTTCTATGTGCAGAAAGGCAGCCATTTTAAAAACTAGACAACATGAATGTTTAAAAGGGATACTTAGAGAACTACTGTGCTTTCTGAACAAATGGAGTGAATTTTCCAATCATTCCCCCTCCCCTCACCCTTCTCCCCCCATTGTGTCTTGGGTCTGTCTCATCCATTCTTCATTCTCCTGTCCCTGTACTTCTCTTCTCTATTCTTCAAGGCTTGCTGTCTTCCCCTTTTGGAGAGTAACTCACATTAATGTCAGTTGGAGTTATGCACGCATGTGAAGAGGAGAATAGGCCCCTTGAAGCGAAGCTAATTAGGCTCACCGTTAGAAGTCAGGGCTTGTAACCTTGGAGGCATCAAAACTTGCTGTCAATCAAGGTGCCTCCTTGATTGCCTGGCAAAGATGACTGCTTCAACCCTCAGCTTTGTGAGGGGCATAGATCATTCCAGAAGGGCTTCAAGGCCTAGGCAAACAGATATTCTGCCTCTCTGGGAATGCTCAGGTCAGAGGTCCTTTTAAAAACATCTCACGGGGCCCTGCTTATAGCATATGCATAGTGTGTTAACTTCCAAGGATTCCCTCAGGTAGCGTGTTGCCTGGAGTTAAGAGACCACATAAATAGGGGCTCTCTGGGTTTTAAAAAGGCCACAGAAGAAGTTACCAACCCCTTTCATTTCTTTGTCTATGGAGAATGAACACATGTATGGGGACAGCAATATGGGGACGGCAATGGGACAGCAAGCTACACGCTTGACCTATGTGTCTTAACCAGCATTTGAAGAAACCCTACATATGCACACTTGTTAAAAGTATGCACAAAACAAATTTTGTGTTCCATTCCAAGCTTGGAACGGAATGCAAAATCCATGGATCATTCTGTCAGAACAACTGGATGAGCCAATTGTTCCAATGGAATGACTCTGTTCCTAATGGAACATTCCAAGCACCATTTTGGGTTCCAAAATGGCCCTTGGAACAGGGCAGAAAATTCTGCCTCAGAGGGGGTCATTCCATTCCGAGCTCAAAACTGGCCCCCCCTCTTAAGGGGGATTCTGTTTTGAGCTCAGAACATTAGAAACAGCTGATTCCAAAGCGGAACATTCTGCACATCCCTAACACTTGTGTGCATCCCTAGGCACGTAGGATCACTTCACAGACCAAAGGTGTGAGCACTGGGGGAGGAGCAAACTTCACATCCCTCTACATACATTTGTTCTTCAACCCAGACAAATAACTGGGAAAGGATTGTGTCAAGACTTCAACGATATCAACAAGCTGAAGTGAGATTAGAAGCTCCAAAAAAGAGTATCCAGGTACAAAATGGCTTTTCAATTGGCTTGACTCAGTATGAAACACATTTATACTACTACTACTACTACTACTACTACTACTACTAGAAGTAGGAGTGGTGATAGTAGCAGAAGTAGTAGTGGTAGTAATACTATACTACTACTATTTATATACAGCTTTTCAATAGACATTCTCAAAAGGCTTTACATAGAAAAAGAAAGTAAATAAATTAGATGGTACCCTGTCCCCAAAGAGCTCATAATCTAAAAAGAAACTCAAGGTAGAAACCAGTAACAGCCACTGGAAAGATGCTGTGATGTGGTGAACTGGGTCAGTTGCTTCCCCATTTGGGTAGATTTCTCCCTTGCTAGATATGGGAACATAGGAATATACAGGTGAAACTCGGAAAATTAGAATATCGTGCAAAAGTCCATTAATTTCAGTAATGCAAATTAAAAGGTGAAACTGATATATGAGACAGACGCATTACATGCAAAGCGAGATAAGTCAAGCCTTAATTTGTTATAATTGTGATGATCATGGTGTACAGCTCATGAAAACCCCAAATCCAGAATCCCAGAAATTTAGAATATTACATGGAACCAATAAGACAAGGACTGAAGAATAGAACAATATCGGACCTCTGAAAAGTATACAGTGTACTGTGCTTGATTGGCCAGCAAACTCGCCTGACCTGACCCCATAGAGAATCTATGGGGCATTGCCAAGAGAAGGATGAGAGACATGAGACCAAACAATGCAGAAGAGCTGAAGGCCGCTAATGAAGCATCCTGGTCTTCCATAATACCTCATCAGTGCCACAGGCTGATAGCATCCATGCCACGCCGCATTGAGGCAGTAATTGCTGCAAAAGGGGCCCAAACCAAGTACTGAATACAGATGCATGCTTATACTTTTCAGAGGTCCGATATTGTTCTATTCTACAATCCTTGTCTTCTTGGTTCCATGTAATATTCTAATTTTCTGAGATTGTGGATTTGGGGTTTTCATGAGCTGTACGCCATGATCATCACAATTATAACAAATTAAGGCTTGACTTATCTCGCTTTGCATGTAATGCTTCTGTCTCATATACCAGTTTCACCTTTTAATTTGCATTACTGAAATTAATGGACTTTTGCACGATATTCTAATTTTCCGAGTTTCACCTGTAGAAACCTGCCATATACTGCTTCATACCATAGGTCCATCTAGAGGGAACCTGGATCCTAGATGCTCTTCCCAGAGTGGCTCCATCCCTTAAGGGGATTATCTTACAGTGCTCACACATGTAGTCTCCCATCCATATGCACCCAGGGCAGACCCTGCTTAGCTAAGGGGACAAGTCATGCTTGCGACCACAAGACCAGCTCTCCTCCCAGTGAATCACCACTTCAAAAGGCACCTCTTTGCTCAGGTAGCAGGAGAGCTACATGAGCTGATATCCTGAGTTACAACTCCTGAAGTCAATTTGACGTTTCATTTGTTTTAATTTTCAGTCGGGGTGTGCACAGAACCGGACCAGTTCAGCACCACCACCTTCCCAACCTGTGCAATGGGCCTCTGCATGACTCTGGTCCTGCCACAATGTCCATAACAAGAAGCTACATGCAGGGATATGCAGTACATCTGCTGTGAATCAGCCAGAGGAGCCATAAGAAGGTGGTCTGCACAGGCAGAGAAGAAACAGCAGCCAGCTCCCATGAGCAAGGCAAGTGTGTGTGTTCACTGGGTCTTACAATGCTCTGTAAATGGAACATTAAGGTTGGAAGTAATAACGTTATACATGAAGAAGCATCCTTGGGAACTGACCCTCTTCAGAATTCCAGAACAGTACATTTTTCTGTGTGGCTTGCCGCCAAGAACAGGCTTGCTCCTTTCAATTGCACACTTTGGATCCAATAAATTTGGCATTTAAATCCCAGCCTGTGATGTGAAGGGCATAAATATTGTGGTAGAAAGTAAACTCGTTATTTTTGTCTAACTTTTAATGGAAGGTGAGCATTCAGTTCAGCTCCCTGGGGACTACAAAGAAATTACATGAGTTTTAAAAACTTGCAAATACCTTATATAACAATGGCTGTATGCCAAATTTAGGCTTCCGCAGATGCCTCAGTTATGGCTTTACTATTTGCTCCTTTAGGTTTCTCCATGATTTGGTCATTTGCGGAACAACCTAGAAAACAAATCTCTCAAGGTCTTCAGTTGAATTGTGTTGGGAGCGCTATTGAGTTGGGTGCAAGAGGGATAAATTAAACTTGTTTCCAATGCATAGAGCAGCAAGCATGGCCAATGTAAGCAGCCCATGAGCCTGATCTAGCAATTGAAGCAATTTTGTCTGGCTTTTAAAATGCAACCAAGATCAGTTTAAAAAAAGACTGCCCACAATGGAATTGAAAAGAGGGTTGCAGTGTATAGTCAATTAATTGGTTGAGTTAATCAGTTAAGAACATTTTGAGCAACTACAGAGGTGCCCCAGATTAATCTGTCAGCAGATTGTGAAAAAAGTTAAGAAGATTTTCAACACATTAATAAATAAACTCTTAAGGAGTGCACCTGTTTAACCAGACCTTTAGTTAACTTTTAAGTCCCTTTAAATGTCTGTATCATGTTTGACGGTGCTGATTGTTTAAATTTTTGTGATAACTCCAGTTTGGCCCTCAGTTACTATTATTTGCATTGTTCTGGATTCCCTTCTCTCCTCAGCATCTCTTGAACCAGTAGGGCAGCACCTGCAAGCTGCACTCTGCCCGGGATTCTAGGGCTACGCCGCTGCCATGCAGAGATGTCGGGCAGGGCGCCGCCACACCGCACAGGATCCTGGGTGGAGTGCAGCTACTTGAGGCAGCTTGCAGGTGCTGCCCTAATGTTGGTAAGCACCTGTTTGTTTCTTTGTAAAGGTGCCTCTCGCCATCCACCCTGGTGATGGATAGATAGATGTATTATTATTATTTCGATTTCTATATCGCCCTTCCAAAAATAGCTCAGGGCGGTTTACACAGAGAAATAATAAATAAATAAGATGGCTCCCTGTCCCCAAAGGGCTCACATTCTAAAACGAAACATAAGACAGACACCAGCAACAGCCACTGGAAGTACTGTGCTGGGGGTGGATAGGGCCAGTTACTCTCCCCCTGCTAAATAAAGAGAATCACCACGGTAAAAGGTGCCTCTTTGCCCAGTTAGCAGGGGCAACCCATGCACATCATCAAAATGCACACACACGAACACTAGGGCACCATGCAGTTCAGTACACAGCCTGCTATTTCAACTTTCAGGTTGGCAGACATGCAGGAGAGGTTCTTCTCCATGCCAACGCCTGTGTTCCTCTAATAGATCCTTAACCCAAAGGACAAGCTGTACCTTGGCTTTTAAATCAGTGAAGTTAGTGACGAATAAATGAATGACTACAACACAGAGGCAGAGCAGAGTCTTTAACAGTATGCAATTGTATGTGTGACTTACAGGTATAGTGGGGCACTTGGGTGGTGATCAGTGATATAAAACAAGGGAAGCTCTTCTCACAATCTGTGAGAAGAGCTTCTGTCGGGTCTGCGGGGAGCCCTGGGCGGCCAGATCGGCCACCCACACAACTGCTGGCACCATCATGGAGCTGGCGGAGGCTGCGGGGAATGGAGGGAAGTCCCAGGATGCCCCTCACAAGTGCGGGGGGCATCCTGGAGAGACCCCTGAACCTGGGAGGCTGCTTGCAGCTGCCCAGCTGGAGGTCTACTCATGTGTTACCACGCACTCTGTTAACCTCATTTAAGGGGAGGGTGTTTTTGCCGGCCCCCTTAACCGGCTTTCCGTTGATCGTGGGAATAGCCTTGGGATGTTTCAAATGCATCCCTGCTTTCATTCATGAAATCTGTGAGATTATGGTGCATTTTCTAGTAAAAGGGAAGGGAATAATGGTTTGGGCCCTGGATAGCTGATGGACTGCCTGATCACAAGGGTTTCTGCCCTTCCAACAAAGTTGTCAGGGGGGCCTTTGCTCTGTGTGCCAACACTGAGAGAGGCTAAATTGTTGTCCACGTGAGACAGAACTTTCTCTGTTGTTACCCCCAGCTCTGGAATTCTCTCCCAATGAATGTCTGCTTTTTTATATCTGTAACTGCTTTATTAAAACAACAACAACAACAACAACTATATACCTTTTCATTTGTTCAGGCTTTTACCCCTTAGAGGCTGCCAAGTTTCTCAGCTTTCTTCCCTCTGTTTATGGTTTTTTATGGTGATTGGGGTTTTTTGCGGGGGGTTGGGTGGGTGGGTGTTCTATGGTTTTTAATGTTTAATTGATTTTAAGATTTTAAATATGACTTCTATGAAATTGTATTGTATTTCAACTTTCGTAAACCACCTTGAGATGCATTATAAAAGGCGGTATAACAATTAAACAATAAAATGATTAGAAGGAAGGAAGGAAGGGAAGGTTTGGTGCAGATCCTAACCAGCAAAAATGTATAGGCAAAGACAGAAAGTTACCCTCTTGTTCATTGATCATAATTAAAAGATGCAAAGTCAGCCAAGCCAATTTTGTAGTTTGCATGACCACATATGCTGTCACTGTGCAAGCATTCATATCAGAGTGTCCTATGAGGACTGGCTGCATTTTTTGCATAGGGCACAGTGATTTTGGTTTGGCTAGCAACTGAAATCTGTCCTTTTCCTCATCTCAGTAGGAGGCAAAGGAAAGGTTAACCTGTTGAATTTCTGCTTTTTATGAACCAACTAACAGAGGTGCTTTTATCCCTGGACTTTGGGGCCTAAGTCCAGGGCCTCCACAGCTCCTGCCCCCCCCCATTCCACTTTAGTCTGTCCCAGGTGGTGTGGTCACCCAGCGGAGCATGATGATGCTTAATTTGCAGGGGGCAGGGCTTCAAATGGTTTTAAGGCCAGGCTCCAAAATTACCTAGGTGCACCTCTGCCAGCTAATGGCACAAAGGCCCTCCCAGAGAAAAAATGTGGACAAACTGTTGGAATTAAAACACACGTCACTGTCTTTTCTTCTTCTTCTTCTTCTGACTCTGCTCTGGTGCCTTCAGCAGTAGCCAGATGATTGAAATTTTATGAATGAAAATTTAGCACCCAGCCTAAAAAATTGTCTTCTGCTAGACTTCGGTGTATCAGGCTGCCAGTTAAAGCACAGGAGCAAGGCCAGGAAAAAAAGGTGGCAACTGTTTCCGTCACATAGTGTGCACATAAATGCTGTAAATCTGGGACATTATTAATTATCCCTTTACAGTGCCTTTCTGCCGACCAGTTAATTAATGCAATGCAGTTAGAGACATGTAATAAAAAGAGCAAAAGTAAATATGTATAAGTTCTTAGGAAAGTATCATTTTGTCTAAAAATGGCAAACAAAGGAGCTTTATTGTAATATGTGCAATTGTGTGGGATTTTTGTTTAATTCAGTCTTTGGTAGATTATAAAATACATCAGGTTTCTTTGTTCCTAGGGTTTTGGAACAATTAACATCTTAACAGTGCAGAAAATGTTCAACAGACAATTAAGTTCTGCATTTAGAATAATTAGCAAATCCAGGTGTTAACAGGCAGCAGGGGGTGTATGGGCCTGTGTGTGTCATAAAAATATTCCTAAGTGACATGAAAAGAGTGTAAATGAACCACAGGGAATTCTTAGTTTGGGTTAGAGCTCCCTTGGAGCCTGTTTTCAGTGCAAGATGTGATACAATGGAACATATGAAGCAGTCAGAAAGAGAAGGTGTCTCTGAACATATGCAGAGTACATCCCCACCACACACACACACACACACACACTAACAGCAACTAGCCTCTGCATATGGGACCAATAAGGTTGCCACATTTTTTTACCCATCCTGCTCTTGTACCTTTAACTGCATGCAAACAGCATCCGGACAAACACTCTATGAACAGATGTACTACTCAGATGTAAGTCTCTCTGAGTTCAATGGAGTTTACTCCCAATTAAATGTGTATAGGGTTACAGCCCAAGTAAAAAAGGTTTCTCCCATCATGCTAGGAGAAGGTATTGTGCTAGGCATTGTACATTTAAAAAACCCACCGCTGTCAGTGCCTTACAAGCTTCACCAGTTAAATTGCTGTGCTGCTGTTAAAAGGCCAAAGAGTCTGGCCAATAAAAGAGGTAGCAACCTTGGAGTTTAGAAGCAGTGTGTCTCTAGGTCATACGGAAGAACAAATGTTGCTGAGGAAATATCAGAAGAGCTTCCTCAAAGGAAAGTCTTGCCTTGCAAAGGTTGAATTAAGGTTACAAGGGGCCTAAGCATAATGGGATGGGAGGGTCAGAATGGAGGGTCTAAATTTCCTAAATGGAGGGTCTATTTGTCAGTGAAATGTTGAAGGCTATGGGCTGAGATTTTTGGGTTGTGGTGGGTTTCAGCACCAGGCTGAGCTGAAACAAATCAACTCCCAGAAATTCTCCCCAACAATATCTGGTATTGAATATTTTCCAAGTGGTCTCTGAATGCCTAGATAACTGCTGAAGATATCTGAGATATATACATATCTGAAATCCTATGATTCAATATTTCCTCTTTGACAGTTGGTATTTGACAGGATTTGATAGCTGATATATGATAGTATTTAGTCTGACAGCCTATGAGCCTAGATACTTGATGGCTGCCAAAGCAATGAAGAGATGCCAACAAGTGTACAGCACTCAATTTCTAATATTGAGATAAAATTTCACATGCAGAATGGGAATGCAAACTTTGACTTTTAAATTCTGAATTCAGTTGCTGAGTTGTAAAACTGGAAGTTTAAAGTCTTACATAGTTGGCCATATCAGCAAATGTGGAATATTTGTGAATATTCCTGAATATTTGCTTGGGCAATAGTGTTGTCTTCATAAGAACATCAGAACAGCCCTGCAGGATCAGGCCCACAGCCTATCTAGTCCAGCATCCTGTCTCACACAATGGCCCACCAGATGCCTTCGAGATGCCCACAGGCAAGAGGTGAGGGCATGCCCTCTCTCCTGCTGTTGCTGCCCTGCAACTGGTATTTGGAGGCATCTTGCCTCTGAGTCTGAAGGTGGCCTGTAGCCACCAGAGTAGCCAATATACCCTTTCCCCAGAAGGGACTGTCCACAGAGCCTGGCCCAATCTCACAGCAAATCACTTCAAGTGCCACATTTAGGAGAGCAGCCGATTGGGGCCATCCTGCCCTCCCACACATTCACCTCTGCTATGGCCAGCAGAACCAGAGAGCAATGGGGACCACTCTAGCCAGCCCAGCTCAGAGGGACACCACTGTAGCCTAATTCTATGTGCAGAACTTACTCCCCCTCTTCCTTACCCCTCTTCTTCCTTTTTTATCTCCATGGTTGCCACCACCACCACTGGACAATGCAGCACTCTTGCTCATTTCTAACCCAGTAGGGTTAGTCAGAAGCAGAAGCATGAACATTCACCCACCTCCACATGAGTCTACATGTCAGGGGAGAGGTGAATGGGGGAAGAATTTGGCACCTCACCTACAATGCCAAAATGTCATAGGTGACCCTTCTGATGCACCTTTCTTCTACCTCATCTTGGAGCACAGTAGAAACTCAGTAATATGTATACATGGGTGCTCTATTTTGTTTCTGGAGTTTTGTGTGTGAGAGCTGACACTTGCTTCACTTCTGCTCCTGCAGAACTGAATTTCAGTGGAGCTCATAATTTGTGTACATTTGTAGGAATTTGCTTTTAAAGGAATATTCCTAAGTAGAAAAATGCTGACCAGAAGGCTATTTTAAAGTCACCTCATATGACATAAAACCAAGAAATTAAAAGACAGTTTTTTGGTGTGTTTTTTGCTCCTCTGCAGCAAGTGGGCAAATACCACAATGATAATTTGGAGTTCTGTTGCCAGCAGAAACAGAGAGTTCCCTTTGCTCTGCATTAAATCAGTATAATGAAAAATAATCATTCCACTGTGTTGTGTAAAATTAACATTTTTAGGTAACATGGCATTTTGCAGATGAATCCTTCCCAACCACATCAAAGAATCGGATCTGACTTAGAAGTCTCCTGAGCCTAAAGGAGCCACAGCTGTCGATCGAAACAATTTATTAAAGCCAGAGCAAAGATACTCCTGGGATGAGCTGATCTCTTTCCATATTATTTTACTACCTAGATTCGGCGCCAGTATTTATTTTGGGTTGAATTCTCTTGCCTTCCTCAATCTCCTATGAGCATCAATGAAGGGTGTGCAACAAGAGGCATTTATGTCACTTTATGCAGGCAGATTGGAAGTTATTAATTGAAGTCAGAACTGGAATATGAGAGGGTCTGATCCTGCTTTTCGGGAGCCCTCAAGCAACTTGGCCTAAGACGGACCCTTAACTGTCAGAGGATGGTGGTGAAAGCACATATGGTAGTGAAAGAGAGGAGCAAGATACCCAATCAGGGAATGCCCCAGAGACTCTTAAATCACCACAGGGGATTCAGCCTGACTTGGTGCAAGACCTGGCCAGGTTATCGAGTGACACTGTAGCCCTGTTCAGACATTAGGCTTGTTCACATGACCACTGGCAGGGTAGAAACATAGGAAGCTGTCTTAGACCATTGGTCCATCTAGCTCACTATTGTCTACACAGACTGGCAGTGGCTTCTCCAAAGTTGCAGGCAGAAGTCTCTCTCAGCCCTATCTCTCAGCCCTATCTTGGAGATGCCAGGGAGGGAACGTGCAAACTTCTGCACACAAGCCTGCAAGTGCTCTTCCCAGAGTGGTCCCCATCTCCTCAGGGGAAGAATATCTTCCAGTGCTCACACATGTAGTCTCCCATTCAAATGCAAACCAGGGTGGGCTCTGCTTAGCAAAGGGGACAAGTCATGCTTCCTACCGCAAGACCAGCTCTTCTCCTCCTCCAGGTACCCACCCAGCCTGGGTAGGAGAACCAGGTGTGCTCCTGATTTTCAGTCGTGTGAATGCAAACATGGGAGAAGGGGAGAGTGAGCGTGTGGAAGGTGACACTTGGGTAGGATGGCTTTCCCTCCTACTTTGGTATCATGCTTGGGACAGAATTGGGCCCTGGGCAGGGCATGCTCATCTGAAATGACTGAAAGTCAGGAGTGTGCCCAGCTCTCTTCCTTCCCAGGCTGAGTTTTTCTCCTACCCTGCGGGCAGCCTTGTGAGCAAGCTTATGATGTTGTAACTGTGTTCAGTTGTGTGTACACACGTCCAGATTTTTGTGTGAATGCTGTACCTGTGTTCATTTGAAAGTGAACCTGGGTACAGACCCCCTGAAATGTAGTATGCAGAGAGGAAGTGTTCTGCTGTACCTGTGTCCAACATAATGTAAACCAATGTACCTATAGACTGCATGCAGATTGTATGGGGGTTGAAAATAACATCCATCCATCCATCCATTCATTACATTTATATCCTGCTCTTTCTCCAAGGTGCCCATGGTTATTTTTATCTTCACAACAACCCTGTGAAGTAGGTTAGGCTGACAGTTAAGTGACTGGTCCAGAGTTACCCAGTGAGTTTCATGGCTGAATGGGGATTTGAACTCAGGTCTCCCCAGTCCTAGTCCGACACTCTAACCAGCTTGGGTCACAGTCAAGGGGTGGCTTAATAGACATTGCTCCCAGATACTACACAGCTCTGCTGACCTCTAGAGCCAGTTACAAATGTAAACTTTCTCTTACTGCTCAACAATCTGACTCTGATTCAGATCCACAAAACTAGCAACTCACTTACTAAATGCAGCTTACCAGTCATGCATAAGTGGTTTATTGGATGCTGAGAAATCCCCTGTGTTTGCTAAATGCCTAGGACTGCAAAAGCAAGGGGGCTGGCAAGTTTCTGGTAGGCAACAACACGTGACTGTTGATTGCATTTGTTCTGTTGGGTCACAGTTTGTACAAGCTAGTTTTATCATGCACTGGCTCTGTAACAGCAAGGAAACAGACAGCGGGTTCCCCTTCTTTCTGTGGAGATGCTTCATGGAGGAAAGAAGTGCCAACCCTTGAACTGAAGGTTGTCCTTATGCTGTTGACTCTGAAATATCCAGGGGTGTATCTAGGGTGGGGCAGGCAGGGCACGTGCCCCGGGTGCCACTTGAAGGGGGCACCATTTTTTTAAAAAAATTAAAAAAATAAATGGCCACCAAAACAAAATGGCCACCACGCATGCTCTAATGGCCTCTGTGAGGCCCTAGGCCATGCCAGGCCTCACAGAGGCCATTTGAGCATGCACAGTGGCCATTTTGTTTTCAGCGGCCATTAAAAAAAATATTTTAAAAAATGGCCACCGCACATGCTCAAATGGTCCCTGCGAGGCTCTAGAGGCCAGCAGGGGGAGGGGGAACTTTTGCAGACACCCCCCCGCCAGCCTTTAGGAAGCCCCCTGAAGGGGCTACAGATTAAAAAAATTTTAAATTAATATAATGTAAGTCACTGTACACATATTTAGTTTGGCACGATGTACAGAGAATCAGGGTTTGTGAATACAGAGCTGAAGCTTATGAGCTAGGATTGTATTCATTCGCTCTACTTTGCTTCTTGTGATAAGTGAGTTAAATGTGATGTCTTAATAATATGACTATTAATGGTGAGTTTGTCTTCGAATCAGTGTGAAATCCTTAGTATTAAGACCCACTGGGAGTTTCTTGCTCTCTTTCTCTCATTTTAACTGTCTTTCTGAAATACTAGAATATATTCCAAGCAGTGACACAGTTTACTCTGCATATGCTTTAATTATTTTCAGAGTATCTGGGAAAAGTCAAATTCTCAATTTATTTTTAAAACTTATGTAATAGTGATGCTACAATGCATAGTAGAGAATTAGATAGGCACTTCTGTTTAGTTTTCCAAGTACACCTCCACATAGTATTTGGGTATTTCATGAGCCCCAGCATACTGAAATTTGTAGTTTCCCAGCATTTTTTGGTCTGGCTACGTCCACTGCTAATATTTTTTTAGATATTAAAAAATTAAGGAGCATGACTTGTATTTTTCAGCTGTTATTATGGTAAAGTTATCTGAAAGATAGGTGTCAGATGTTTGGACAGGGGGTGCAATTTCAGTACTTGCCCTAGGCGCTATTTTCCCTAGATACGCCTCTGGAAGTATCCTAAGCAGCTTGACCTGCAAGGGTAGGTCGGCCCACTAATGTTGCATGTGCACAAGTTGCACAAATGATGCTGCGGTTGAGTGGGTCCATTGGAAATAACTGGCTTACTCTTGTGCAACATCATTTGCACAGTTTTTGTGTTTGCAAAAGTTGTGGGCTCACAGCATTACTGGGCTGACTTGCCTTTGTGTGGTGTGTCAGCCCTTGGGACCATGATACTTCACAGATACTCCTCCCACCCAAAACTACTTGACTATTATGGGTTTCCATGGAGGCCCTTCTACAGCCCACCCCCACCACCCCTCCCACACACCAGTGTTCCCTCTAACAGGGACTCCCAGATGTTGTTGACCACAACTCCCATAACCCCCAAACAAAAATCATTGCAATTGGGGATTCTGGGAGTTGTAGTCAACAGCATCTGTAAATCCCTGTTAGAGAGAACACTGCCCCCCCCCACCCCATATGAGGTGAGGCAGGTGGCGACCTGTGATAGGACCTTCTCTGTTGTGCTCAGTCTTACAAATTCTTTCTGCAGGGAGGCTCCACTGACCCTACTCTCTTTTCAGAGCAAAATGAAGACTTTTTAGTTATTTTGTGTGTGCAGGTGTTTAAGTGGGTCTTAATGTAACAGATGCTTTTCATTCTGCCTTTGTGTATCTGCTCTTTTGCTTTATTGTTGTTATTGATGTTTGTTTGAATTGTTTTTATGCCATGCATTTTGGGAGGCTTTTTGTTGAAAGCAGCAAATAAATGACTTACTTCTAGCCAATAATTCTCCTAGAAGGTTTGCTGAAGATTGAAGGTTTCAGGATGAAATGGGAGTAATTCCAGGGGAAGTGGGGAGAAACTCTTGGAAATTTTGTGTAATGTCTTGTGGGGGGCGGCTTATCACTGTGTGGTCATGGTAGTAGCTGGTGCAATTTTTCTCTCCCTCACCACCTTTCTAACAGCTTACATTGCACCTTTGCCAACAGTGGTGGCAGCACTAGTCATGATGTAAGATTGGAAGGGCAAACCTGACCCTCCAGCAGTTGTTGAACTACTACATCTGTTGAACTACATCTGTTGAACTACTGATCCCCACTGCATGTTAAGGTCATCTGAGGAGGTCCGGCTCCAGTTGTCACCAGCTCATCTGGTGGCGACTCAGAGGTGGGCCTTCTCTGTAGCCGCTCCTGGGCTGTGGAATGCGCTCCCTGCAGAAATCCGTAATTTTAACTCTTTATTGACCTTCAAGAGAGCCCTTAAGACTTATCTGTTTGGCCTGGCCTTCCTGGGTTTTTAAATTGTTGTAGGGTTTTTTTAATGTATTGTGTTTTTTTAGGGTTTTAAAATTGTTTTTTAACTGATTGTATTATGGTATTTTAAGATTTTTGTTTTTGTTGTTGACTGATTTTAACAGTTTTTGTTTTGTTTGTAAACTACCCTGGGCCAAATTGGGGTGTGTGTGTGTGTATAAAAATCAATCAATAAATAATTATAAATAATAATAATACTTCAACCATCATCCCCAGCCACATAGTTGCTGGAGAAGATGGGAGTTGTAGTTCAACAGCAGCTGGAGGGCCACGTTTGCCCACCCCTGATGTAGGTTCATTCTGAGAGGGAGTCTGGGGAATAAATAGTGACTTGACTGCTAGCAGGCTGGGGAATTTCTCACTTCCTTAGCTCTCCACTGGAGCAGTTTCCTAAATTGACCCCCATGTTCAATGCCTGAGAATATGGTGGAGAAAATGGGAGGTGCATTAGTACTAGGCCTGTGCAGAGCTTTGGCTTTGAACAATTGAAGCTGAATCATGTGTACATCTCCCCTGGTCCCGTGAGGGGGATGCTGCTCCCACCACTTCCCTCCAAGTGGATTGGTGCTGGGCACAGTTCCAGGAAGGGGGCCCTCGAAGGGAAGCCCAGCCATGGGAAGCCCAAGTGAAGTCCTGAAAGCTGTGTGGGAAATAGGGATGTGCAAATGGATTCGAATTTGAACTGAACTGGCGGGGGGCGGGGGGTTCGAGCAAAACCAAAACCGAACCTCCCCCTCCCAGTTCGAACCCGGTTCAAATTTGAACCGAACCGGGCAAACCGGTTTTGTGCACATCCCTAGTGGGAAAGCATGTGGGGAGCACTGGGAGTTTTACACACCTGGTTTTTAGTTTGCATCTCCTCTGGAATGCAGGTGGTGCAGCCACATATCAACCAAATTTATCCCAAAGTCCCTGGGAGATATCGGGGAACACTTCACCCTCCCCGGTGCTGTGCATAAGACTGCTCTGCACAGAGGGAAGAAGTGGGAGCGGCCACCTCCCTCTGGGGTCAAGGGTGATGATTTGACTTTGACTCTTTGAAGTCAAATCTTTGCACTGGTCTAATTAGCAATAGCAATAGCAATAGCACTTACATTTATATACCGCTTTATAGCCGGAGCTCTCTAAGCGGTTTACAATGATTTAGCATATTGCCCCCAACATTCTGGGTACTCATTTTACTGACCTCGGAAGGATGGAAGGCTGAGTCAACCTTGAGCCCCTGGTCAGGATCGAACTTGTAACCTTCTGGTTACAGGGCAGCAGTTTTACCACTGCACCACCAGGGGCTCATTAATTAGCAGCACTATATAGTAAATGGGGGAAAATCCATTCTGGCCCGTGAGATTTTGCTCCTTCCTCTAGAGACCCTGCAAAGAAAGTTAAACTCTTGACAGTTCAAGTCAAACCCAGTACCCTGGTAATAGAATTTCAGATCCATTTGGAGTGGGCCAGACCCTGGATAATCCGGGGTCTGATCCAAAATGGATCCTAGGAAAGCAGATGTCTAAAATCTGATGTCTAACTCGCATCATGTTAGACTTCATCACATCACTGACAAGTGTTTATTATTCAGTGTTTTATTGTCCAGTGATGGAAGTGAAAGAACAGTGCAGCTGAAACTCCCAGCAGGGAACCAATTGGGAGCACAAGATGAGGCTTAGCACCCCTCCAGAGCTCCCTGACCAAAGCAATCTGCGGATTGTCAAAGCAATACCTTCAAAACAAAATCTGATGCTGGAAATAGAATTGTCCATTAGCATCAAATGCTAAGGGGGAAAGAACATCACAAGTGGCCCAGAATTAAGACCATTAAAACAGGAAGGCTTTGCAGTACTTTGGGTCTTGCATGTTGTATCAGTGGAAAAGAGTTCCATAACTCTTGAAAAGTCACAAAGAATCGCTTTTTACACATCCACATGTTAGGGCAATTATCGCAATCAACAGAGGAGAGGAGGTAGAAGAAGCCTCCTGCAGAATTCAAGGACAAGGCAGTAGAATGGAATCAGGACTATTAATAGTTTAATGAAATAGACATTATTTACAGAGGGGCAAGTGCAGTCTGCCTTCAGTGCTCTTGCAGCTGGCTGTGTGTTAGCCCCACCTCTACTCCAGGACTGGAATACAAGTAACTAAAGCCCCATTCAAAAGCTGGCCTGGATCAAGGAATGGGTTAACCAAAAACACCACATCTCCCACCCTAAATTGGGAGCCATGCATGCTCCTGATTGGCCATTGTGAGAATTCTACAAGTGGAGGAGGAGGAGGAGGAGGGAGGAGGAGGAGGAAATGGTCATCTGTGAGGTGGATACAGAAGCAGAAGGCAGTGGCAAGTTCAGAACTTATACCCAGCTCCAGAGTGAGGGTGGAGGGAAAGCACTCCCTGCACCTCCCACCTCCATACCCAGTTCACGGTCATTTTCCCTTCATCCTACCTTGATTATAGAATTTTCACAATGGCCAATCGGGAGCATGCATGGCTCCCAAACCCAGCCTGGCCACTCTTACCCTGAAGAAGATCGTGAGAATAGCCCCATTGTGTGAACTAAATGTGAGGGAGCTATGGTGTGAAAAGCATCAAGCCTGAATTAAACCGACATCAGACTCTGAGATCTCATAACTTTGTGAGTCCTAGCCATGGATAGCATATTGGAATAACACTGTAAGATAATGGAGTATTTCCTGCTGAAAAGCAAAAATCTGCTCTCGCAGCTGCTCAGTCTGGTAGGACCCAGTGGCTGTTGGCTACCTTGGGACTCTTTCGTTCCTGATAATGTTCCTCTATTCTACCCCAGTAAAAAGGGCCTGTGGGTATTTTTAACTCTGGTGCTCATTAGCGTGCAGAAAACAGTATGTCACTGCCAGTTAAAAGAGGCTTTGTTAAGCAGGAAACACTGGATGACAAATGAGACTCCTTCATTTAAACTCCACAATTTACATAGGGATAGCAAGCTGAAATTAGATGTAGTTCAAAAAATTGTTTGCACTAAAATGGTGCCTGAAGAATGATGCTGTTGACAGCCCTGTATTCTTCACAGACACACTTCCAAATGGAATAATGCTGACACTCTCTGTAGATCTTTGCATTCTAAAGGCTTGTTCATAAGGAGGGCAGTATTTGCCTAGAGTATTCTAAAGTTTATGGGCAACTTTTTAAAAATCAAAGTTTTGCTGAAAGTGATCAGCACGTTGGTCAGGGAGGAGTGAAGCGTTGCTGGGTCCCGTTACAGCTCCCTGGTAAGTGATGAAAAGCTTCTGAAAAGAAGAGCGAGCTGTAGCTAAACAAATATTAGGCAAAATTCCAATCTTAAGGAAAACCAACTGAGAAGGCAAATATGAGAAAGAGTACATAACACAGGTGGCTTAAGGGGCAGATTAATAACATCAGAACAAAGAACAGGAGAAGGAGACTATGGAGAGAGCAATGAAAGCAAGATGGAAGAAGTTTGCAGGGAGGTTTGTAGGTATGAGGAAGAGGCTTATACTTAATCAATGTAAGACTGGGCCAAAGGTTCTCCTGAGAGAAATCACCTTCAGTGGCGCAGCAGGGAAATGTTTGACTAACAAGCTGAAGGTTACTGGTTCAAATCCCTGCTGGTACTATAGCGGGCAGCAGCAATATAGGAAGATGCTGAAAGGCATCAAGGCTATTCACACGATGGGAGGAAATTGGGCTAGCAGAGGCGGAGGCTAGCCCAATTTCCTCCCATTGTGAGAACCACCAGGCTCGGCTGTGAGCCCGGTGGTTCTTAAGCAGGTCACCTGCTTAAGTAGCCCAGCAGTTAAACTGGGTTTGTGGAGCAAGCGCTCCGCAAACCTGGTTTTTCTGATTGTGAGTTGCCATGGTGTGGCTCCACGCCACGGCTACTCACAAGGAGACCCTCCACCGGGAGGCTGAAAAGCAGCCTCCTGGCTCGGGGGTCTCTCCAGCATGCTCTGCGCGCTCACGCAGGGCATGCTGGAGCTTCTGGGGGCCATGCGGCCCCTGAACTCCCCAGCCCCTGCTGGCTCCGTGACAGAGCCGGCAGTCATGTGGGCGAATGCTGCGGCTTGTCTGCGGGGAGTGCGGGCTTAGCCCACTCTCCTCGCAAACCCCCTCATGGCTCTTCTCATCGATCGTGAGAAGAGCCTCATCATCTTATACTATGTGGGAGGAGGCAATGGTCAACCCCTCCTGTATTCTACCAAAGAAAACCACAGGGCTCTGTGGGCGCCAGGAGTCGAGATCGACTTGACGGCACACTTTACCTTTATTATGGGTAAAAGGGGAGACAAAGTAGTAGGGCTATGTGAAGCAGTCTCACTTTGCTTCAGAGATCTTGCTGGACCTATTTGCTGCAGCCCTACTTGGGGTGTTCTTCTTGCTTTGGGCTGAACTCTTTGATCCCCCAAAGTGACATTCCAATGCATTGGTCTCATCCCTAAAACTACTTTGACGACCAGGCAGGAGACAGACCACTTTGCTTGGTTTTCATTTGCATCTGTGAGAAACCAGGCAGCCATCTTCCATGACTTTGCTTTTGAAATGATTCCCCCCTCCCTCAATTCTTGGGACCTGGGAATGGCACAGGTGGTCCTGGGATGTGTAGCCTTTTCTGGGGCTGCAGCATTAGCTTCAGAGAATACAATATTTCCTGAGAATGAGTTCAGTTTGGTTTGCTTCACTTCAGTCCCTCTTCAACCCCCAACAGATGGTGCTTTGCTTGGGACCAGAGCAGCCCAAAGTGGAATAACCCCCTGAAGGTTCACACAGCTCTAAAATGTAGGCCTCTCTCTTTCCCCATCTCACCCCTGTCTGTCTGTCGCCACTGGCAGGCTCTAGCCACCAGCCTCCCACCCACAATTCCTCTCAGAATGACAGTGTCCAATGATGTAGCATTTTACACAGGGGCATTGTATGGGGAGGGAAAAGTGGCAGTTGCCAGGAGGACCATAATCATGGCTGCTGGTAAGCTCCTTTTATTTCACCCCCATTTTCCTCTGTGTAGTTGCCATGCACACAGATGGCACTATATAAAAGAATAGCAACTTCACCAAATTGTGTACCTTCCCCATGTTTTGTGCCAAAATGCCCAGTGTGAATGGGCCATGAAAATGTGTTGGGGGGGGGATATGTTGCCTCAGCTCTACACAACACAGAAAAGCAAAGGAAGCCAATGGGAGAGAAAGATAAAATAGAGTCATATGGTCAAAGCACTAAACAAGTTAAATCAAACAGGCAAGATGAGTTCAGGATGGAAACAAGTGGATTAACGTGAGGAACATGAAGATTCATTAATAAAAGAATGCAGGAATAAATACTAGATCAAATAGGAACTTGGAGATCAGTTCTTGCAAAATTTACAGAATGCACTCATTCACCTCAAACCACATTTTAGATTGCCTGTGTCTGATTATCAGACTTGCTTATACTTCACTCTGTGTGCATACTGCAGGAATCTATCTATCTATCTATCTATCTATCTATCTATTGTTAAATTTGTATACTGCCTTTCATTAGAACAATCTCAAGGCGGTTCACACAGAAAAATTAAAACAAGATGATAAAAATTACACAATTAAAATATTAAACTAGAATATAAAAACATAGATCTGACTAAAAAGATTTAAAATACAATCACAGTATAACCATACAAAATACAAAGCAGCAGCAGTAGAGACAATCATATAAAGGCCTGGGTAAAAAGCTGAGATTTCATACACTTTCTAAAAACTATGATGGAGGAGTAAATAGCCATGGGGAGAGCATTCCAGAGTCTGGAGAAAACAGTGAAAAGTTGCTGTTTTTTCTTTCTACTTCCCCCTTACCAACCAGACATATATCCAGAACTATTTTTGGTTGAAGCTTGGAGAAAAAGCAGGAAGGAGAATACTCAATTTCCAGTACTCCTTCCAGCTGGTGGGCTGGGTGTATAATTGACTTCTTGTTTCTCCAGATGATTCAGATCTGGCTTTTTATTTGCAGGGGCAAAGATGTGCATAGGGCATTATCTAGGGGTGTGCACAGACTGATTTTAGCGGTTCGATTCAAATTTAAACTGAATTTGAACTGAACTGCTTGTCTACGAGCTGGTCTGATTGAACGAGCTGACCAACCATTCTGTTCAGTTTGGTTAAACCAGTTTAAGCTGGTTTGAACCAGTTCGGCAGGGGCTATGCTTGTAAAGGGGAATCTGGTGAGGATTCCTCTTTACAAGCAAAAGGGAATCCTGGCTTTAATAAGGCTTCTAAAGGGTAGCCAGGGGGGTGGATGTGCAAATGTGCAGATGCCAGGTTAGCTTCAGAACCACGACACGTAGGCAGGCTGCTGTGGTGAGCGAAGGCCCAGTAAGCACCTTCCATTTACTTTTAAAGGTGCCCCTCTCATTGTCCCCCTCCCACCACCCTTTAGAGGATTTATTAAAGCCAGGAGTCCCATTTGTGAAGGGAAATCCTCACCAGATTCTTCTTTACAGCATAGCCCTTCGAACTGTTGAACCGATTCGAACTAGTCCACCATGGAACGGGCTCTATTTGGTTCAATCATGGACCAACCTGCTTCTCCTGGAGGCTGGATTGAATGGTTTGTGCACACCCCTAGCATTACCTCCTATTGGACTTGGGGGCAGGGCCATAGCTCAGTGGTAGAACATCTTCTTGGTATTCAGAAGATCCCAGGTTCATTCCCTGCCAGCATCTCCAGGTAGGCCTGGGAGAGACCCCTGCCTGAAATTGTGGAGAGCTGCAGCCAGTCAGCGTAACAGTACTGAGCAAGATGGACCTGTAGTCTGACTTGGTATAAGGCAGCTACCTATGTTCCTGTAGATTCTGAGAATTCATTGGGCATGTGGATAGGATACTGAGCCTATATCCATGACAATATGGCCTAAAAACTTGCTTTCCCAAGAACTAGAATCAAATATATATTGCCACCTTTGCTTTTCCGAGGACAGAGGATATAAATTAAGAGTGTAAGAAGCAGCCTGCTGGACCAGACCATAGGTCCATCTAGTCCAACAGCTAGCTTCCTAGGGTAACCAGTCAGATGCTTCTGGCAAGCCCATAAGCCGGGCTTGAAAGCAGTAGACCTGTGGTGCAGTTACACCCCATAGAACTGGCATTCTATAACCACTGATAGATTTATCTTCAGTGAATTTGTCTAAGCCCCCTTTAAAGCCATCTTTGCTACAGCCTTCACCACATTCTGTGGTAATTCCATAAATAAATCATGTGCTGAGTAATGAAGTACTCTCCTCAATCTACTGCCAATCAATTTCATAGGATGACCCCAAGTTCTAGTATTATCAGACTGGAAGACCGTGCATTACATAAGTACAACCTCTGCTGGACAATTTTTCATCGCATATGATCTGATGAAAAATATGTCTGCTAAACCGATATAATGCATTTGTGTGTCATGTTGGACTGAATCGGTTTGGGGTTACCCGACAGGTGAGCAGCAGACTCCCTTTCTTTCTTCTTCTAAGAAATCTTCCATCCTTCTGACCACAGCAGCAGTGTAATTTCAAAATTACACTGAGTGGCCACCAGACGAGCCGGTGGCAACTGTAGACAGACCTCTCCAGCAGATCTCAGTGTGTGGTGGAGTTCATGACGAAGAAGGCGTTCTCTTAAATACCCAGGACCCAAACTGTTTAGGGCTTTATAGGTTATAACCAGCACCTTGTATTTTGCCCGGAAACATATCAGCAGCCAGTGTAGCTCCTTCAATACAGGAGTTATATGGTCTCTCCGAGATGACCCAGAGACCAACCTGGCTGCCGCGCTCTGAACCAACTGAAGTTTCCGGACTACGTACAAGGGCAGCCCCACATAGAGCACATTGCAGTAATCCAGTCTGGAGGTTACCAGCAGATGTACCACTGTTTTGAGGTCACCCACCTCAAGAAACGGACAGAGCTGGCGTATCAGCCGAAGCTGATAAATAAAATAAATAAAATGCTGCTTTTCTTCCCAACAACTGGCCCACAAAAGGGAAGGACTCAACATCACAATGAGTTTGTTCCCGTGATCAAAAGCTGGGTCAGAGTAGTGTGCAGCCAGGGTTCCCGAGCTATGCGTGCTCCCAAGAACCACTCGTGTACTAGCAAACGATTGTGTTCTGGCTTCAGTCTGGGTAGGATGGTGTGGGGCAGTGGCGTAGGGAGAATGCCGGTGGCCCCTATCCAGCCCGCTGCTGGTGGCCCCTCGACACTCAAGCCACACACTCTGTATGTCTGAAATCAGATGCTGTGTCCGATATCAGTCATGCAGGGGGCATGGCCGCATCTGCAAACAAGGCCATGTGGCCCAGTTTGCAAGTAAATAGTAAGTTAAAGTCAGCGCCGTGGCTGCCAGAGCACCTTTCCCTGCTTGTAAAGGCAGGGAGACACAATCCCAGCCAGGCTGGGAACCCACTGGGAGGTTCCATTTTTGAGCAGCTTCAGCCAGCGCTGGGCTTCCAGCCTGGCCAGGAACGTGTCTCCCTGCCTTTACAATCAGGGAAGGGTGCTCCGGCAGCCACGGTGCTGGCTTTAACTTACTATTTACTTGCAAACGTGGCCACACAGCCCTGTTTGCAGATTCAACCATGCTCCCATGCATCTGACATCAGACACAGGGGTGTGGGTGTGGTTCCCCGGAGCAGCCCCTGAACACGGCAGCCCGGGTTCTTTGAACCTCCCACACAATGGTGGCTTCATTCCTAACGTGAGGCGTGCTTCCTCCCCACCTAAAATAAAATGCTGGGTAAACCATGTTGGGTGGCTGTGCCATCCTGCCCAGATTGTGGCTAGCACACCATCACTTTCCCATCCTCCTACCTCGATGACTGCTGACACACGGTTGGTTCTCAGGAGGGCATATGGCTCAGGAATCCTGGCTAGGCAACGCTCCTAACAAGCTTTTGGTCGTGGGAATGGGCCCAATGTGGCATTCTTTCCCCAGTGCATTACTGGAGGGAAGAATTGGCCACCTGCTATGGCAATAGGGTGTGACCATTACACACACACACACACACACACACACACACACACACACACACACACACACTCAGTAATGCACTGAGAAAAGGATGCAATTTGAAGCTTTGTGGGCCAGTTGCTGGGAATAACAACAACAACAACAACAACAACAACAACAGAGTAGTGTTTTCAAATGCCACTGCTGCTAATGCATAACTTAAGAACATAAGAACAGCCCTGCTGGATCAGGCCCAAGGCCTATCTAGTCCAGTATCCTATTTTCCACAGTGGCCCTCCAGATGCCTCTGAGAAGCTCGCAGGCCAGAGCTGAGGACATGCCCTCTCTCCTCTTGTTCCTCCCCTGCAACTGGTATTCAGAGGCATCCTTCCCTTGAGGCTGGAGGTGGCCTATAGCCACCATACTAGTAGCCATTTGATAGACCTGTCTTCCATGAATTTGTCTAAGCCCCTTTTAAATCCATCCAAGCTAGTGGCCATCACCACATCCCATAGCAGAGACCTCCATAGATTAAATATGTGCTGTGTGAAAATGTACTTCCTTTGGTTGGTCCTAAATTTCCTGGCCTTCAGTTTTATGGGATCTCCCCTAGTTCTTGCATTGTGACCGAGGGAGAACAATCTCTCTCTTTCCACTCTCTCTACTCCATGCATAATTATATAAACCTCTATCATCTCTCCTCATAGTTGCCTCTTTTCCAAACGAAACAGCACTGAAGATTTCTTAGAAGAAGAAAGCACTGCTACTTTCTCAACTTTAAACTGGAGATGCCAGGGATGGAAGCTGTGCCATTCTGCATGGAAAGTGTGTGCTTTGCCTACTGAGCTCCCCATTATCAGCCATCCAAACAGTCCACTTTGTACTTGCACACATTTTTCACCTCTTCCCTGATATGCACAGTCCTATCTACTGTTCCCCACAACCCCATCAGGTAGCTCCAAACCATGTAATTCATTCTATTTGCACTCAGCTTCCTTCCCACATGCCTCCTCCTGTTTTCCCACCTCACTAGCTTCTTATCTTTCTGTGCCGGCCCCCTTAAACTTTCTCACTCTTGCATCACATGCTGTCATTCAATTTTCTTCTCTCTTTCCTGGCCAGCTGCTTGTAAACTCAATTTGTTTTACCTCTCCCACTCCTACCAGTGTTTCCAGGGATCTGTTGTTTCTCCTCTCATGCTTTGCAAGGTGGGGGTGGGCGGAATCTGCTTCTCTCTCTTTGATTGTACTGTAGACTTGTAGTCTGGTAAATCTGGTTTGTACTGTTCAGCCATAGATGTGTTCTGACTGCCAATGAAAATCCTCCCTCCCCACAATCCAAGGGCTAAACTACATGTAACATAGAATGCATAATCATTAAGAGATCTACTTAAGTCTGGCAATGTTTCTATTTATACCAAAAAACCTCTCTGTGTTTCCCCACAAAGCAGCCTCAGGGGTCCCATCCTGGATCAAGATTGCAACACAAGAGGAGAGGGATTAGCCCTTTTGCCCTAGCCACTTGCCCTATTCACATGTTATGTTCAACACTGGTGCAATCTAGCCCAACTCAGACATTATGTTGTTTGAGTGTGCAGATGTCTGTACACTCGTACAAGTTTTTGTGCAAATGAGTGTATCAGCATTCATGTTAAATGTGAACCTGGGGATACTCCACCTGAAATCCAGGATACCAATATCCGTCCCTGTGTTCAGAATAACATGTGAACAACATAACATAAAAATGTTAACACAGTTTCAGATCTCTACACAGAACTGTGTACAGATCTATACCTGTGTGTACTGTACACTCATTGTATGAGTGTTCAACATAATGTGTGAATAGTGCTTCTGGGCACAGTGTACACAGGTGCAGATCTTTATGCAGCTACAGTTCTTCACATGTTGTTTTGAATGCAGGTACAGTAGTACACTTCCTATCTGTATCGTGCATTTCAGGGAGCCTGCATCCAGGTTCACTTTGAAAATGAATGCAGGTACAGTCATTCACACAAAAACATGTACATGTGTGCAGACATCTGAACACAGGTACAACATAATGTCTGAAAGGGACTCTTTTCCCAAGGAGTTAGAAATCCTCCTTCCCACCACTGTTGTTTGCCCCTAAAATGTAGTGCCATTGGAAAGGGAAAGGCATTGTGCATGGTCTGTGAAAATAACATTATCCATTATGGGCTCTAATTCTTTGGGCTGATACGTTTGATGAAACTCTCAAGTCTGGTGGGTCTTTAACCAGAAAAGATGCAACCCTCTTCAGGTTTACTTGGGAGTAGATCCTACTGACCTAAGTGGGGCTTATAGGTTCTGTCTGGTCTGGGTGAAAGAAGGCATCCTGGGCAATTTGCTAATTTACATATGTGCACAACATCCACTTGCGATATGCAGTTGGAAGGGAAAAATAAAATATGTTTGCATCAAGCTTTGGTCTTACTAGAGCAGAGGTTCCCAATCTTGATGGGATGAGGAGGAGGCGATGATGGGATTATGATACGAAGGAGGAGAGCTGGTCTTGCGGAAGCAAGCATGAATTGTCCCTTTTGCTAAGCAGAGTCTGCCTTGGTTTGCATTTGGAACGGTGACTACATGTGAGTGCTGTAAGATAGTCCCCTTAGAAGATGCGGACATAGCTCAGTGGAAGAGCATCTGCGTGCTGGCATGCGGAAGGTCCTGGCTTCACTCCCTTGCATCTGGGGCTGGGAGAGAGTCCTGCCTGAAACCTTGGAGAGCCACACCAGTCAGTGTAGCTAATGCTGAGCTAGTTAGACCAATGGGTCTGAATCGGTATAAGACAGCTTCCTATGTTCTGATGACTTGTAGTCCAACAATATCTGGGGATGCAAGGATGAGAACCCACATCCTAGGACAGGAGTTCCCAACCTGTGGTCCTCCAAATGTTGCTGAACTACAATTCCCATCATCCCCAGCCATAATAAATGTAGCTGAGGATGATGGGAGTTATAGTTCAGCAACATCTGGAGGACCATAGGTTGGGAACCCATCCATGTATGAGAAGGTCTGCTTTTGCTCAATACAGGCTGTCATCATCAGATCTTGTTCCTTGCAAATACAACTATGGTGGAAAGTATGAAGCAGATCTAATAGTCAGATACAAGGATACTATACATGGAGGTCATTCACACAAATGAACAATGGGTAGGACAATTGTCCTACCCAGGTTTGGGAGCAGTGTGTGCATCCATGTTTTTGGCTGTGTGACTGCAAACAGGCAGCTGGGTAGGAAGAGTCAGAAGTGATTGTGTGGAAGCAAGGTAGGAGGAAAAGCTGGGTAGGGCAGCTTTTCCTCCTACCTTGGTCAAATGCTGGGTATGAAAGCAGGGTAGGACAGTGCTGTCTTACCCAGCTTTTCTTCCTACCTTGTTTACACACAATGGCCGCCTTCAGATGTCACCAGAAACATGAAGAAAACCCACCTCAGTTTGACCCACCATGACATCTGAGTTATCGGAACCGCAGTTCCTGGATTCAACTGTGGCTCGGATTCCTCCCGCAAACCTCCAATTGAACCCTTGGTTGTAAGAAAGACAGAAACTGAGGGTCCAGAGGGTCCAATATGGCTGGAGGCTCCATTGGGCAGTTTACCCAAACTGGAGTTAAGGGAGGCATGGCTTTCCTTCCAGGGTTGGAGGAAGCCTACACAGCCAGTTCTGCCCCCTTTGCAGTCTCCCAGATTGCATATTGTAATTGTCTGGGAGTGCACTACGGGGACTGGAGGCAAATTGTGGGTCCATTGAACCCACAGTTAAATGTTACATCCAAAGGCACCCAATCACTTCTCCCTCCTCCTACCTAGTTGTTTGCATCCACACAACTAAAAGTTGGGAGTGCATAGAGTTCCCAAACCTGGGTATGACACTTGTCCTACCCAGTTTTCGGTTGTGTGAATGACCTCATGGAGTTTTCCAGTAATTTCAGAAGCATACATGTGAAGACTGGGGTTTTAATTTGGTGGCAGTTTGTCCGAAAGGAGAAAACAAATCTCTGTCTGACCCTTGGTGAAATGTGTGGTGCAATCCTCAGAATTGCAAGTGATGTAATAAAAGAGGGGCAATTCTTCTCACTAAGGTTAAATATTTGAGCTAGGTCTGCTGGCCCCAAATAAGTCCCTGATTATTTGAGCAACTTCTTCAATTAATGAGAGGTGGTGTGTGTCCCCTTTTGGTATTCATCCTATAGGTTGTTGTGTTTTTTTTTGGTCCTTCAGCAGTTTTGACAGCTGGAATGGCACCCCGTGTTTTCAGCAAGGTAGAGGGAACAAAGGATGTGAAACAATCAACCCTCCCTTCCCACAGAATCACTTGGAAGGGGGGAAGAGAGAGGATAAGACAATTTTGTCTTCATAGTACCTGTAATTTTCCTATGTTATTTGATAATATGTTGCAGAAGTTGCCAATTTCTCCCCTTCATTCCAAACCAGTTAGACAGAAATCGCTGTAAACGTCATGCTTGTTTAATTTGGTACACTTCGTGAACAAGGAACAGGCGTGCGTTGTTTACCACATAGAGTTTTGGTCACCCAGGCATATGGCTAAACGAGACATGGATTAAGCAGGTCTGACTGTATTTAATTTGCAAAACTAACAGCACAGTTGGAAGCAATGACAAATCCTCTGCGTGAGGAGAATGAAGATGGCGCTCTTCCAATTAAAGAAGGCAACAAAAAAATATGGATGCATCTGAAACTGCACTGTGCTGCACAGAGTATCTGTGTTATTTAAGATGCTCAGAGGTCAATGCATTTTTGACATATTTAAAAGGATTGGGACAATAGCTAGTCTCCCATTTTTAATTGGGATCCCTGTAATGCTCGTTCTTAAGAGGTAAGATGCTGTACAACAAGGGTTCGAAGACATCACATTTCTCTGTTTGCTCTTCCTTGCTGTCTGGACTGCACCACGTACAAATCTATTTCTCCATGACATCATCATCAGGTAATGGCATAACCCCCCTAAATGCCTGCCTACAGGCAGTAATGGACTGGATAAGGGATAATAAATTGAAACTGAATCCAAACAAGATTGGAGGTACTCATGGTAAGGGGTCATACTTTGAGGAACGTGATAGATCTTCCTGTTTTGGACAAGGTTGCACTCCACCCTGAAGGAACAGGTATATAGCTTGGGAATGCTTCTGGAACCAGGTCTCATTCTGGTATCTCATGTTGAAGCCATGGCCAGGAGCACTTTCTATCAACTTCAGTTGATATGACAGCTATGTCCGTTCCTGGAAGATAACCATCTCAGAACTGTGGTGTACTCTCTGCTAACCTCTAGGCTTGCCTACTGCAATGTGCTCTACATGGGGCTGCCTCTGCATGTAGTTCAGAAACTTCAGTTGGTCCAAAATACAGTGACTAGATTGGTCTCCGGGGTTTCTTGGAGAGACCACATTATGCCTGTTTTAAAACAATTGCATTGGCTGCCAGTAGGTTTCTGGGCAAAATACTAGGTAATTACCTTTAAAGCTCTAAATGGCTTAGGACTGGGTTACCTGGGCGAGCACCTTCTTCTTCATGATCCCCACCACACATTAAGGTCATCGAGAGAGGTCCGTCTCTGGATGCTGCCAGCTCCTCTGGTGGCGACTGAGGAGCGGTCCTTCTCTGTAGTCACTCCTGGATTGTGAAATGCACTCCCTATAGATATCCATGACCTAACACTTGATGGCACACTTTACCTTTTTTAACATCTTTGTCAGCCTTTAAAAGAGCCTCTAGGATGCATTTCTTTAGCCTGGCTTTTAGTAATCTTTGAATGTTCGAAATTGTTTTACCTTGTTGTTTTTACTAGTTTGCTTTATTGTGTTTATGTTTGTGAACCACCTAGAGCATTCGGAGTCAGGCAGTACATCAAATAAATAAATAAATAAATAAGTCATGAATGGGTTGTCTATGATGCCAGCTCCTCCTTCCCCTATACCTATACGAGGTTGCAGGAGCTGTTCATCTGCTTGCAAGAGTGGATAGCACTCAGGAAGCCAGAAGCCAGCAGCTACATATCCACAATCAAACCTGGAAACAGGATCTTGCAGCTGAGGAGGGGCCTGCCCGGCATGGGCATAGTGGCCTGCTTGACTTTGTGAAGATCTGCTAGAGAGGAAGTCCTGTATGTGCCACCTTAAGATGAGGTTCATTTGGTGGCCACATGGAGTAGGGTCTTATCTGTGGTGGCTCCCTTTCTCTGGAACTCCCTACATAGGGAAGTGTGGTTGCCCCCTCCCTCCTTTGCTTTAGGTGCCTTGTGAAGAGAGTCCCGTTCAGATAAGCTTTTAATCTGGTGGGTTTGAATGTTTCAGTTTTATCTCTCAAGGACACTGTGTGCCCCTCAGGGACATAATTGTATGTTGCACATAGTGCTTCCAAGGGAAGGGGGAAATCAGCTAAAATTGTCCCCCGTGCACGAGCACCCATGTTTCAGAAGCAGGAGTATATCTTATGCTGCAGTGCATGCATTCAGCATTATGATGTTGATCACTGATATTAATGGTTCTGGATTACTCCAGGTGCATACCAATACAGAGTAAAGGTCTTCTGTTTTTGCCCTATGATGATATCAGAAACAGGACCTCTGAAAGCCTCCTCTGTATTTTAATCTCGCACGTCTATGATGCACACAAGCCCATCTGTCACCATTGCTATTGTGGGGTTTCTCAAGAATGCTAGAGTGATTTTGGTTCATATTTATGCAGCGAGACTCAAGTTCATCTTTTGGAACAAGGCCCTGGGCCTCAGGCAGACACAAGGGTTCACAATGTCTCTTGCACATGGCTGAACATCACTCTAAGAGCCCTGCAGCATAAGTCTGGTTGCTTGGTAGAAGGCACATTGAAAATACATGACACGGGGCCAGCTCCTATCGTACCGTTTCCTGACATATGAGTAATCCTGACCCATCCTTGGGCATGCATGTGCTGCCCATCTGGCAAGACGGTAATGTGGGCACCAACCAATCATGGGTGAAGCTGGCACAAATGTCTGTAGTTGCGGTAGAATCATTTCTTTTTCTTTGCAAGCTGCTGCAATAGCAGAAATTTCTACTGCATTATAAGGCTATGCACATGAGCAGCCCTACCCAGGTTAGGGAACTTGAGTAGGGCTACTTCTGTGCAGCACTGCCATCCCCCATCCCAAACCTGGGTTTTGTACCCGGGCTTTTACCTGAGTTGAAGGGCACAAGCACGCCCTTTACCCCAGGTACAGGGTCGTGTATATGCTTGGGCTGCACACAGCCCTAGCATACACAATGTTGGGTGCCTAGAGCACCCAGCTCCTGGGAGAATCCCCCAATGCATGATGCATTGTGGGATTCCTGTAGGCTCGGACAATGAATCTCGGCCTCCAGTGATCTGTCCTTCTCTCTGTGCAGCACGGATTGTGTGGGTGTCAGAGATCCTCTGGGGGGAAGGTAGGTTCCCCCCTTCTCTGGATGTTTTAAAGAAAGGTCTGAAAATATACCTGTTTAATCAGGCTATTAATTTATAGTTTAAGAGTTTTAGAATTTTTACCTATATTTTAAATTGTTTTAATAATGTTTCCATTGTTGTTGTGTTTTTAGATTGTGACTGCCCAGAGATTTGTATATGGGGTGGTACAGAAATGTGTTAAATAAAATACAATAAGTAAATCAGATAAAGTGAGATGCCATGTGCTATTACAAGAGACCCTAAGAGAATAAGAAAAGCCCTCCTGGATCTGGATCAGGTCATAGGCCCATCTAGTCCAGCATTCTGCTTCACTCAGTGGCCTGCCAGGTACATCTGAGAAGCCTGCAAGTCGGGATTTTTTTTAAATAAATAAGCAAACAAACAGATAAATAAAAACTCTTGCTAAAGCCCACCTCAAAGGGCAGGCTAACTTTATAAGTGACAATATTCTTGACCAGGCTTGAATAAAATTCAAGCTAGATAATTATTGGTTTCCCTTGTAATTGAGCTGCTCCATAACATCAAATTGAAGGTGAATTGATGCTACAAGAGCAAAAATCAGGGGTGGGAGGCATCAGTGCCCCATGGCTTCAGGAAAAATGGGTAATTTTTCCTATGATTGCTTCAATGATTCAAGATCTTCCCTTTAAAAACAACAACAACAAACCAGTTTAATCCAAAGCAAGCTTTCCAAAGCTTGCCCATCTCTAAGCTAAACTGCCCTTCTATTCGACATGTTAGTTTTCTATATGCAGGATAATTGTTGATGTGGAATATTCAGACATCCAATCCCTCACCTGCAGTCTAAAGTGGTACAGTCCAGGAACACCTTTGTGACATGATAAGTTGTTTATATAGAGAGTCTCTAAGTCAAAGAAAGCCATCCGCATTTGCAGAAGAAAGCAAATTTCGCTTGCAAACCAACTGGCTATTCAGCAGTTAGCAGTAACCCCCCACCATATCTAAAATATGACAAATTTTCTACTACATTAATTCATTGTCTGAAAGCATTGTCGCTCAGTTATCCATGCAAGAAATTCAACCCCAGTACTTAAATTACAATTCACCAGTGGAATGGAGGTAGATGTATCAGTCAAATATTTATGCAAGACAAGCAATTTCATCAAAGACCAATGAAAAATATATTATTTATAGACAATCTTAGCTTTATTGCATGGCAAATCAATACTTTCCCTCCTTTCCCTTTTCCTTTCTGCATTGATCATGACAGCATACATCATCGTGCCAGCAGTTTCACAAAATTCAGGTGTATAAAATTTATTGCAGTTTCCTCTACAAAACTCTGTAGGATACAATCCAGTCACATAGAATGCTCTTTCTCCAGGCAGATATGCCAAGAAATTAAGACTTGGTGTAGCTTTCTAACAGTGAATAAGGTTCTTACCCACTCCCACCCCCAATTCATGAAATCTCCTGGAGGCAATGGATACTCTAAAGAAGGTTCTTAAGAACAGATCTCTCCAATTTCCATTTTGTCTGAATTTAACATAATTTCCTTTTATTTACATTCCACTCTCTACTGATACAAATCCCTAGATTCCCCCCTTCGCCTGTAATAAGGGACCCCCCTTCATCTTTAGACCCAAACAACAAACAAATAGGTAAATAAGTATTTATTTAAATACAATATGTATACAGTAAGTAAGTATCTAAGTACAGCATGCCTATTTTCCCACATATTTTCACATAGTTGTTATCCAAATAGCTGGTGTGATAATACAAAGGATGCATTTAAACATAAATTTTCTGCCAACTTGCAGAATGCAAATAATTTGAAGACCTATCATATAAAATTACATATCATATAAAATCCAGCCTGCTGGGGAGTGGGAAGGATCCAGAACTATGCATTCCATCATGAATTTTGGAAAGAGAGGAATTCAGTAACATCCTCACAGGCTCCATTCCCTGCTGTTCTCCTCTTTGATACAACTTCTTGGGGGCAGTGGAGAATGGTAAGGGGGCTCCGTTCCCCATGGGGATGCTGCAGCAGAGATTGGGACCCTGCATGTTGTCATGCAGATTCATGGTAGCCTCAAGATACGCTGGGAACACTGAGACCAACATTCCCAGAAGATATCCAGGAAAGTGATCTGGTTACCCTATATCAGTAACAGGTTTGTGTGGGTCCTCCCACTCCTAGTTCTGCCTTTAATCTCCATGGCAGTTAATATAATGTGTCGTTCTGGGAAACAAGACGCAGAAACACCTACCTGCTCTGCATGCAGGTGATCTTGGGTTCAGTCTCTGGCAGAATCTCCAGATAAGATTGGGAAAGACTGGAACCCTGAAAAGCTGCTGCCAGTCAGAATAGACAATATTGAGCTGAATGGACCAACATTCTAGCTAAGCTAAAGCACTTCCTCTGTACCTATTACTCTTAGCTTTGGAAATGGTATCAGATTGATCTGAAAACTTCCATGATGTAATAAGTTAACATTGGTATTGAAATATTATAGATAGTTGGATTGTTATGATATTATCGATCCATTAAAAAAACTTCTTCCAAGGCATCATTTGAATCTACAATAACTTAGATTTTCACATCTAATCAATTTAGTCCACCATCATAATTGCATGCAAAATGCAATATATTTTTCCTTTATGAGCAGATAATGGAAAAGGTATTGATTGAAAGTTTCATTAAATTCAACTTTTGATTTAGATCCATGCACCAAAAAACGTCCCCATCTTAAGAAAAGAAAAATCATTGGGCTAATTTTTTTTTAACCTTCAATTTGTTTGTTTGTTAAATTCAGCTATAAAGTCTAAATCCATATTTTTTTTAATTTAACATTGCCTGTTTAGAGGGAGAGGATACATGGATTGTCCTATTTGCCACTATCAAAAGCCACCTTTAGCCAAAGGATAAAAAAGGTACTGGGTATACATCTTGTTTTAAAAGCGCAATAAAAGAATCCTTCCACAGCCTACTGCTAATTCTTTCATTATAACTGTCTATTCTTTTAATGAAGATACAGTATGGCTCTTCACTTTGTAGCCCAAATCTAGACCAAAAATATATGACATTTTGGAATCCTAAATGTTGAAGTGGAATTGCTGCATCCATGACTCCCAAAGTAGTGTTATGTGAGAAAGGCTGAAGTGTTCCTTGAAAAATCAAGCCATTATGTTGGATGCATCTACCACTCCGTCCTGGGGAGGACCCATGCAACATTCACACACACATTCAAATCCTTCCTCTGCCAAAATTTTGTTTGTGTGTTCAATTTGTATACCGCCCTTCCTAAAGTGGCTCAAGGCCGTTTACATTAAAACCAAAAACACATAATAAAACAATTAATTTTCGTAAAAAGAATTAAATAAGATTAAAACTCATTAAAATTAAAATTAAAACTAGATATCATTAAAAGCCAGGCTGAAAAGATGGGTCTTTAAGGCTGTCCTGAAGGCCTCCAAGGAAGATAATCCTCTTATATCCACAGGGAGCATGTTCTACAACCTAGGGGCAACAACAGAAAAAGCCCTATCTAAGGTCGCCACCAGATGAATTGGTGACACCCGAAGACAGACCCCTCCTGATGATCTTAATGAGTAGTGGGGATCATGTAGAGAAAGGCACTCTCTCAGGTAACCTGTACCTAAGCCATTCAGGGCTTTAAAGGTAATAACCAGCAGTTGTACTTTGTCTGGAAACATATTGACAGCCAGTGCAATATGTAGACAGGGTTACGATCATTATGGAGAGCATAATAGCACTCAGGGATATCCTGATACATCTTGTACTACAGCTACACAAGGGAATCCCAGAAACATGACTGTTTCATATCTTGGAACCCTGATTGAATGGCAGGACACTGCTAGGTAACTTTATCTTGACTATCCTTCAGTTCCAGGGAAGATGCCTGCCCAGTGTACTGAAATCTGATATCTATGTATCTCTGAATTTAGGTATGAAATGTGCCTCCTGTTTTAGTGGGGTGGGAAATAACTCTGCCTCATATCTCCTATGGTGGGGTCACACATAAAGGAGGCAAGTAAGGTCGCCAACTCTTCCGTGTCATCCAAACCCAAAAATGTGGGATGGAGAATGTCAGTTACCCTCCTCCACCCAACACTCTCCACCCAACTTCAAATGTTGGTTACAAATGTCAGGCGAACATTGCGGGGTGGAGGCTGAGGAAACCTGACATTTATCATCTGACATTTCCAGGTTCAGGTGGCATGAAAGAGGCAGAAATCATGGGAGCACATGCCCGCTGACAGCTGGCAGTTTTTCTGTACTTCAGGGGTGTAGGGATGGGATAGCAGCTATGAGATAGGCACCTTATTGGAATCTCCCTCCCCTTCATTTGGTTTTGGTTTTTTTATTTGTGTGCGCCAGCCATGCCCCTGTGTGTGATGTCATTTGCAGGAGCCACTAGTGGCAAAATGGGCCATGCTGCCTTTCTGCTGCTTTCAATTAGTGCTTCGCTTACATGCCATGCAGGTCAGCTGTATTCTTTCTCTGGCTCACTCCAAGCAGAGAAAGAATGCACCCAACCCAAACAGTCCATGGACAAAGCGTCAACTAGAAGCAGCAGAAGGGCAGCACAGCCCATCTTGCTATGAGCACAGGGGGAGCAGGAGACAGATGAGTGTCTGGCGGCCCCCCAGAGGTGTGGGGAAAAGTGGGGGGGGAACTCTGGTGGCCTGAGCTTGCTCGCCCACCCCCCCCCCAGTGCTCCATGGTAGCCATGCACCCGCCATACTTACTTGCCACCATTATGTGTAAACCCACCTTATCTGTCTATTAATGGATGTACAGATATGTTTGCATTTGTTATGGTGATTTGTAACAAATATAACCTCTCTACACATTAGAGGCAAAGCTGTGCTTAATCTGGCAACAAATTTCAAATTCCCAGAAATCCACAAGCTATTCATTTTGTCCCTGCTGGTAATAACTAAAACCTGTTTGTTTCACACCGAAGCCTCCTAACTCCTTCAGCTTACTCTCTGGAAGATTAAAGTAATTAGCTCCACTGTGTTCCTTTGCAATCTCTCTATGAGGGATGTGTGCACACCAGCAGCATCAGTTCCTGCCGTTCCCTGATTCTGAGTACACAGTCTAAAGGAGCAAATGATAAGCTTTTTTATTTCCCTAACTCTACTATTGGAGGCTGCAGGTTGTAGGTGATTGGATATAGGAATTTTGTTTGTTTGTTTGTTTGATTGATTTTATTATATACCACCTCCTCCCAAGCTCTAGGTGGTGAACAACAACAAAACCAGTAAGAAATTTTTTAAAATTAAAGGGCAAATGCCTGGCAAAACAGGTAGGTCTTAAGAAGGGCCTTAAAAGCAGCTAAGGAGGGGGCTGAACAAATCTGGACGGTGGTGGGGGCAGTGTTCCAAAGAAGAGGGGAGGCTCTTCATCATCATCATCATCATCATCATCATCATCATCATCATCATCATCTTATCTATATATTTATTTCTCCTAGGCGTACCCGTTGCTAATCCCATGCGTAGCAGCTCCTGCAAGAGTTCGCAAGCAGCTGCCCTTAGCCACAGGGATGGGAGAAAATAGGGATGCCAGCCCCAGTGGGCAGCCGGCCGACGGGAGCTGGTGGCGGCGAGCCAGCCCAGCTACCGGGAGCAGCAGGCCAGCCCAGCTGCTGGGAATTAGCTGGCTGGCAGGCGTGAGGGAGGAGGTGGCGGGCTGGTTTCACGGCTGGCCTGCAAACCAGAAACTGCGGGCAGGCAGGGAGGAAGAAGCAGGCCTGGCCACTGACAATGGGTAGAAGCCAGAAACAGTGGGCAGGCAAAGCGGGCGAAACAGGCAGAGATGGGGGAGGCCACATTCTTCTTTTTGGGATGGATGGGATTGGATAAGTGGGGAGCGGAGAGAAAGGAGGCGGAGGAGGTGAAGGGAGGGGGAAGGAGGAGGTGGTGGAAAATGAGGGCAGAGAAGCTGTGAGATCTCTGACCCAACATGCCAGTACAGTTGGCCTCTTCTGACAGCACAGTTGACAGGTTGGCTCAGGTTGATTTATTATTCATTACACTGATATGCACCCAACCTGCCTGCCCCCAGTCTAGGACTGGACTAAGGTGTCACTAATCTAAAACATTATTCAAGAGCTGGCCTGGACTAAGGAATGGATTAATTAGAAATACCACAGGCGGGATGGGAGAGAGAGGCGCAAATGGAGCTGCCAGGAACTGGAGGCAGCTGCACCTCATTTGCCCCCTCCCCGGGGTCATTTGGAGGAGCTGCTACTAGCTTGAGTCCCAGTGCCTGGGGTTTCCAGGAGCAGGAAAGCTGATCTCTCCCCCGCCCCCACTGCCAGCCCATCCCACCCCATCCCCCACCCCATCCCATCCCCATAGTATTCCTGACTGCACCCTCCTTGAATTTCTCCTATATAAGTGAATGTTTGCTATTCATTCCTATGGGCAACAACAAAGTGCTTCACTTTAGGGCATCATGGCAGTGAAGGTGACACTGGGATCCTGTAATGGGATACAGCATTTACATCGGGCCAAACTACATCTGGCATCTCTTGTATTATTAAGCTAAGACTTAGCTTGCACATTCACTCTTTTTTAAACAAATGTAGCCATGGGAGGATTCTGATTGGGACCAAAGAGTATGGGAAGGGGAAGGCTAGCCCTCTCCCTCTACACCCATTCCCTGCCAAAGACAGCTCTTTGCTGTGAAGGGCAGCTTTGGGGTAAATAGCAAATTTGGGGGTGATTTTCCATGGGAAACTTCCACAGAGAGAAAGGATTAGCTCTCTCCCTCCCATGCATGGTGGTCCTGACAAGGTTCGCTCCCCCTGAATGAATGTTGCAGACCCATTCACATGCTGCGAAGGTGGGAGGGAATTGGGTGATCTGTGGGGGTGAGCAATTTTGGAGACAGAAGGTGGAAATTGCTGGTGCTTCTCCCAGTGGCTGCTGGTTGGCGGCTTTGTGGACTTTTGTGTGAATGCCCAGCACCTTTAAGAGATCCTTGCCATTTGTATTCCCTCCCTTCCCACAAACTCCCCCTCTAAAGACAGGAATTTGGCGATCTGCAAATAAAAGAGGGCTCTAGTTTAGAGATTATAAAGAAACTGCTGATCACATGATGGGCATTGCTCTTCGGGAGCTGCCTCGCATATGTTCTTGCAGAACTGGCAAAGTGTCTGACTGCTGGGCATTGCTACAGACTGGAGAAAAGCAACATATGCCAGCAATTTCCTTATTTACCTTTTAACCTGCTGTGGTTGTTACCTTCTGTACAGACTTACTCAGCCTCTGCCCAGGAGGAGACTTAGTGGGAAAAGGAGTGACAAATGGAGATAAGTCACCTATTGTAGCTCAGCTGGGTACAGAAGGGAGTTCTCCATCTGTTTCTTCCTTTTGCTAAAAAATGTCAGGTTTCTGCAGTTTTAAAGAAAACTGGCAGGCGTGGTGATAGTTGGATAGGAAGTAGCATTTATCTACAGGGTAGTGAGTTGTTCTCCCCACTTAGTACCCTAGGACTAATAGCTCTTAAAGTATTTATTCTCCAGAGAAATAGTTTGTGAAAAATAGTGCCTTTGGTGATGGACTTTTCTAGCTCATACATTTAGAAATGAGAAAAGTGTGAGTCTTTGCATGGATTTTTTAATGGAATAGGGATGTGCACGGAATGGGATTTACATTCCATTCCGAGCTTGGTTGTTCCGATGGAATGAGCTCGGAATGTTTTGAGTGTTCTGAGTGCCATTTTGGCAGGCTATTTTCCCCTTGCTGACTGATTTTGGCACTGGCTTCCAATTGGCTTGCAATCTCCTTGCTTCTTGGTTAGCTTGTTATCGTACAAATCAACTTGACAAGCCAACCAAGAAGCAAGGAGATTGCAAGCCAAAACCAGTCATCAAGGGGGAAACAGCAGCGGAAAAACAGCCCACCAAAATGGTGCTCAGAATGCTCAAAATGTTCTGACTCAGAATGGGCTCATTCTGTTCTGACCTCAAAGCAGACCATGTTTCAAGCTTGAAATGGCCCGTTTTGAGTTGGAATGTTTCAAGCTCAAAATGCTCCGCACATCCCTATTATGGAATGGCTACTTTTCCCCTGTCTGATTCCAAAACTGTCCCTGAGTTAGACTTTTGTACAAGGGTGCTGACCCCTCCCCCCACCGCTTTAAGCATTTGAGGAATCCTGCCACCTAATTTACTGAACTCCCCCCACCAAACCTAATAACCCATATCTTCACCCCAAAAAGATTTTGCTCCCCATCCCCCACAAGAAAAATGAAATGGGGATTTGTTCCTCAAGCTTTTCCTCTGATTCCTTGCTCTTGTAGCAAAACAGTAAGGAGTCCTGTTGCAGCTGAAAGATGAATTGTGGCAGGAGCTTTCCTAGAAGAGAGCCAGATGTAGATGTGGAATTAGAGCTGATCTGAAATGTCGCTCCCAGTCACTGGTGGAGGAAGACAGCCGGTGGCCCGTGTTCCTCCCACCGGCGCCCCACCACCACCACACCTCCTGCATCAGACATTTAAAGGCAGGGAGAGCAGCTCCCAGCCATGCTGCGAATGCAGCTCTAGCTGGTATTTGCTCTCAAATGGGGCCACACAGCCCCGTTGGGGACTGAAACCACACCTCCTGCATCTGATATCAGATGCAGGGGGTGTGGCTGGAGTGCCAGGTGCGGCCCCAGGTTGGCGGTGGCCCATGTTCTTTGAACCTGTCTGCTCAATGGTGGCTCCACCCCTGCTCCCAGTTCACCACCAAACTATTGGCCTGGGGAGCCAATTTCAGTAATTTTTAAGGGTGGCCTTCAACATTTTGAGAAATTGCTTCTCCTACTAGCAACTGTCATTTTCCCCAGAGAAATATTTCACCCAATTGGCAGCTTTCTCCCCACCTCCAGAAGTCTCTTCAGAATGACGCTATAACCTTCTTCAGATGTGGGGGGGAGAAAAGGCAAGGATGCTATACATACAGACAACATTCTAAGAGTGTGCTTGTAAGCCCCGCCCCTACACTGATGCCCCACCCACTGACTGTCCATGCTCAGTGTCTGAAGGGACGAACACTGTAACCGTGGGCAACAGTGCTTCTGAGCATGTCATCACAGGGACAAGGTGCTGTCAGGATGCTATACACAAGTACAGTATCCCTGCTTGCTTTTTTAATGTCTGAAGAAGGCTTATTTTATTTATTTATTTATTCATTCATTCATTCTTTCTTTCTTTTTTTTTTCTTTTTTTTAAACATTTATATTCCGCTATTCCTCCAAGGAGCCCAGAGCAGGTTACATAGTTATGTTTCTCCTCGCAACAACCCTGTGAGGAAGGTTATGTCACAACTAGTCCAAATGGGCGCCATTTGCAAACAGAGGAAATAGGAGCTACAGCATTTTGAGGAAGGGGGTATATTATTAAAGTTTTGTACAGGCATGGCTTACTACTGGTTCATGGTGGTGCTGGGTGTCCTCTTTTCTTTTTAAAAATATTTCATGTTAAGCTGCTTTGAGTGGCAGCAGCAGCGGTTTTGGAGCTTTTCCCAGGAGCTGCCATCACCCCCCACCCCCCCAAAAAAAACCCATCCTGGGCATGGTTTAGCATAATTCCCAGGGCATTTTTGAAGAAATGGCAGTTGGATGGAACTGGCCACCAGGAAGTAGTCTGGCATTTCTAGCTCCGTTCCAGTCACTGCCTGCAAAACCATGACAGATCCCCTTGAAACTTCAGGGAATTTCTCACCCGCTCTCTAAAGTTGCCCAGTTTCTTCCTTCTTCCTCTCAAATCTATGTAGCAGCTTCAAATTTTACTGAAACGGCTTCTAAGGAAAGCTTCTGATCAACCCTAATATGGATACAGATTTGAAAAGTGAGATGAAAAGATGAACGAACGTTTTCTGAAAGATACCATAAGATGAGTCAGTCAACTGAAGTTAATGAGATTCAATCACAAGAGACCCATGGATCTCTGTCCCCTTTCCATTTCTTATTCTGTTTTGTGTCTTGTTTGTCAGATTGAAAGCTATTTGCAGGAACATGTATGGATGTTATTGTACAGTGTAGAGAAATAAAAGGAAGAGCAAAAGGGGGAAATAACTCATTGGGAAATATTTGCTTCTTTTATAGCTCAGCCATTTTCTTATAACTTTGCTATATAAACTGCTTTGATAACTTTTTTTTTGAAAAGTGGTCCATAAATATTCTTTGTTATTATTATTGCCTGACGTACAGTTCAATGTTATGTACCTCTTGCAATGTAATGTTTGTGCAGTTTCACAAAAGCGCAGTTGCACCACATACAAAAATAACGTGCAAACCCTGTTGCCCAGTTGCCAGCCCTTAACGGTTTGGGTCCAGTATACTTAAGAGAGTGCCTTCGCTGTCATGAACCCTCTCACCTATTAAGATCATTTGGAGAGGTCTAGTTATGGTTGCTGCTGGCTCATTTGGTGGTAACTCATGACTGGGCCTTCTCTGTGGCCTGGGGCTCTGGTCTTGTGGTAGCAAGCATGACTTGTCCCCTTTGTTAAGCAGAGTCCACCCTAGTTGCATATGAATGGGAAACTACATGTGCGAGCACTGTAAGATATTCCCCTCAGCAGATGGAGCCACTCTGGGAAGAGCATCCAGGTTCCAAGTTCCCTCCCTGGCACCTCCAAGATGGGGCTGAGAGAGATTCCTGCCTGCAACCTTGGAGAAGCCATTGCCAGTCTGTGTGGACAATACTGAGCTAGATGGACCAATGGTCTGTGTCTCAGTATATGGCAGCTTCCTATGATCCTATGTAATATGCTCCCTTTTGAAATAAGAGCATCTCCTTCTTTGCTTGCTTTTAGGAAGAACCTCAAGATATACCTGTTTCCCCAGGCTTTTAATGGAAAAATTTTTAAAAATAATGAGGCGCTTCACACGGCACATGCAAAATGCCTGACGGGGTTCTGCTTAGCCCGCTATCCCTGCAGACAAGCAGCCACTCATAGCTGGGCTGCTGGATTGGCCGCCCACATGGCGGCCGGCTCCATCATGGAGCCGGCAGGGGCTGCGGGGATTGTGGGCCACGTGGCCCTTGGAAGTTCCAGGATGCCCTTCACAAGTTGCGGGGCACCCTGGAGAGACCCCCAAGCCTTGGAGCTGCTTGCAGCCTCCTGGTCGGGGATCTACTTGTGTGTCGCTGCGCACCGCAGTGACATACAAGCACAAAAACAAGGTTAACAGAGCAATTGCTGTGTTAACCTCGTTTAAAGTGAGGGGGGTTTATGGTGGCTAGCTGCCCGGAGCTGCGTGGCTCCCGTTTCAGCACACAATTGCCCAAAAGTGGGCTGGGCTCCCTTAGCAGGGGCGTAACTATAATAGGACAAGGGGAGACAGTTGTCTGGGGACCCACTGCCTTGGGGGGGCCCTCAGAGGCAAGTCACATGACTGACTCCCCAGCCGCACACCCGCCCAGGCCTCCTTCAGTTGTATTCATCCTCCGAAACTGATGTGAGTGTTAAGACCTGGAGCTACCAGAGCAGCATGTCTTTCTCTAGTACCATTAAATGACCTGCATTGTCCACAATTTACAAAACCTTAAAAATAATAATTTAGGATGATGTTCTATTATGGCACATAGGAGCGGGAGGAGGGGGAGAGAGAGAGATTTTACTCTGCTTTTTGTTACCACTATTCAGCCTCATTTAAGATTTCTTTACTTCATGAGCTGAGCTTCAGTGAGGGGGGATTTTAAACTCTTGTCTCTGGGCCCACTCCAACCTTGCTACGCCCCTGACCCTTAGCCCACTTTTGAGTGATCGTGGAAATAGCCTCAATATGTTTTTATCTTTTGAGATTGGTTTTTACTTGTTGTTTTGTGAATTTTAACTGTTGTATGTTGTTTTACATTACAAAGTAAAGTGTTTTAACTTTGTACACCACCTACAGATGTCTAAATCAGGCAGTATAGAAATATGATAAATGAATGAACGAATTGCACAGCTGCGATTTTTCAGTTTTGCACGTAGCACAGCAGCACGTTACGCTGCAACGTGCAGACAGCATTGTAAAGAATATCAGCCACCATGTCAGCCAAGAATTTATTATTTGCAACTTATATATTGCTCTTTGTCCTGGGACCCCAGGACAGTGAAGAACAAATAAAAACAACACATGAATTAAAAAAACAAAAAACCATTAGAAATACAATTTTAAAAACCCAACGCAGCTAAAAACCCACGCAGAAAGGGAGAGGACAGTGACTCACTCGCCAAAGGTCTGAATGTAAAGAGCATTAAGAGCAATCTTAGCTGCCCAGCATACACTTGGGGACTCCAGATGTCAATACAATCTATCTGCTTTACCTTCCTCTTTATATTTCCATGGAAAGGTGCTTCACATGGCTATGTAAGGCAGCTCTGTTAATTACATACCACAAAACTATGCTTGAGATTATGCTCCCAATAAAAATGCAACAAATAAATAAGCAAACAAATGAATAAATAACAGCAGTTCATAACAAACAAATAGATAAACAGTGGTGGCTGACATCCTAATGAACCACTTGCGTGTGGATGTGGTACTAGCCACTTGCACAGTCTGGAGCTTGTATTCCAAACTACTGTTGCACTTCTGCAAGCACACTTCCACTTATACAACAGTGCACAAAGGCAGCACGTCTCATTTCTTTTAAACTGAACTTTTCCACAATTCTTCAAATCTTTGTTTCTTTCCCCCATCACAATTATGCATTCTTGCACGAGCACAACTTTGCTAGCCAGGCTGTCAGACCATATATGTTAAGAGACTTTGTTGCAGTTACTTTTTGTGCCTTCTATAACTGCAGCAATATTGTACATAAAGGCCAGAGAGTCCTCCCAGCAGATCTCCTCAGGTGGGTCGATTCACATGGGGAAAAATGGACCTTCAAGTAGCCAGGGCCCAAGGCATTTAGGGACATCAGAGGATCCCCCTGAGGTGTCCCTCTGCGAGGATTTTCAAGTGAACATCACACTCACATACACAAGATTATAACTAGAGAACTTTGCATGAAGAAGGTCCCAGGTTCTGTCTCCACCTAAACTGATCATGGAAAGCTTGCCTTGGGAAGACATTTGCATGGAATGTCAGAAAGCCTCTACCAGTTGGAGTTGACATCACTCAGAGAGATGGCCTAATGCACTGGCCCAGCAGGAGACACATAGATGTGTTCCTCTCTGCCAGATCAGTTCCCATACCTCTCCTCCCTTTTCACTCTGAATGGGAGACCAAGCTTCTGTTCTGTATTACCTGAAGGCTCTTACAACCTGACCTTAGCTGGCTTATCCATGAATGCCTTCAGCCATGTGTAGAATCCAAGGGGAATAGTTGTGGTATGCAAGGACAAGGCAGTGCAGTGGAATCAGGAATATTAATCTTTTAATGAAATAGATATTATTATGTACAGAGAGGAGTGGCAGGGAAGTAACTTGCCTAGGGATCAAGAGGTTGAGGGTTCAAATCCCCTCTGGTATGTTTCCCAGACTATGGGAAACGCCTATACCGGGCAACAGCGATATAGGAAGATGCTGAAAGGCATCATCTCATACTGTGTGGGAGATGGCAATGGTAAACCCCTCCTGTATTCTACCACAGGAAACCACAGGCTCTGTGGTCTCCAGGAGTTGACACCGACTCAATGGCACAACAACAACAACAACAACAACAACAACAGAGAGGTAAGCACAGACTGCTTTTCTGTGCTCTTGCTGCTGGCTGCTTGGGTGAAGGACCTAACCCATTCAAAAAGCTGGCTTGGGTGAAGGAATGGATTAACCAAAAACACCACACCACGCAGGTCCTACCCCATGGTGTGCCTCCATCTGCCCTCCGCATTGCTGTGGGGACACCTATTAAGCTTCAGACTGGGTGACAAGGAAGGAGGAGATCCCTTCTCACCACCCATGGTGACCCAACCTGAAGCTTAAAAGGCATCCCACTGGTGACAGAGAGGGGGCATGTAAGGGGTTGGCACCATCCCTATGCACTCCCTCCATCTCACCCCATTGCGGCAAGGATGCCTTTTATACTTCAGGTTGGACAGCGAGGAAGAAGAAACGCCTTACTCACCACCCAACCTAAAGTTTAAAACATGGTGATGGGGAAAGGTGTAGGGGTGGCCAGGAATGGAAGGTAGGTGAGGTGAAGTGGTGGGAGGGAAGGCGGGATGCCCACATTTACCTCCCCATCATGGAGGCACCACCTGAGACTGTTGTACCACCTTGTCTCATCAATGAGCCACCCATGGTAGTATAACTTGGCAATTCCCAGCCTGCCAGGAGGATTCTTAGGGATCTTGTCCATCCACCCCTTTCAAACTCCAAGTCCCTGGATAGCTACCCACTATCCTTCCTGAACAATGTTTTCACAAGTGGACCAAGTGCACAAGAGACTGAACCTCTTTGAGCATCCACTCAGCTACGTGACCTTCTTGTGTGCACCATCTGTGTTCATCGCACTAGTGCAGTATTAGTCTAAATGGCAGCCATTGAAAGACTGTTTTTTTCTGTCCCAGGAGTAATGTTTGTGAACATTCTATAACATCACATCAGCTCAGTCAATAGCTCCAGGGGGTTTACAGGCAACAGACCAAGAGTAGATTTTTAGACAGCAATATCTGAAGTCCTTTCGCTTTCAATACATAGGATCTGGAGTATAATGGTAGCTACCTTCTTAGTGTTTTGGCCCCTTCCAGCAGTATTTCTAAAATTCTCATTACATGACATTTTAAGCTTAAACAGATTTTAAAAAAAACAAAAACAAAAACAGAATGTTCATTTCAATACATGATAGAGATTTAAAACATTTTTATTCTGGATTCACAAAGACAATCTGAAATAAAGCAACCCTGCCAAAGGATTTGGGTGGCTCTAAGCCAGCATACACATTTAAGCAGGAGGGAAGGGAAACATCAGAACAAGGGGGGGGGGGAGTGCTAATTTTAAGCATTAAAGCAATCCTTGGCTTTTTCCTCTGTGCAAGTTTGTGGGTGGAGCATTCCTCAGACTGGCATATGCATGCAAGAGGATTCTCACAGCAGTATTGCACGTTGCTGAATTAATATGGAACTGAATTAATGCAATACAACTCAATTATGCCTGCAATCAAGATATAACTAATACTTTAAGAGAATAATGCTGGGACCTAACAAATTCTCTGCACAAAGGCTATAATGCAAGAGAGCTGATATTCATTGAATCTCCCTGACTACAAGGTTAATAATCTCCTTAATACTATCACAGCTGCTTTAGCAAAGCTGCAATGTTTAGTAGCTTGCAAGGAAAGAGTTAAAGTGCTGTTTGCAGGCACCTAGGCGAAATCTGGCTGGTGAAAGTTGCAAACAGGATGATGGGCTAGATCAGGGGTTTTCAAACCTGGGTCCCCAGACATTGTTGGACGACAACTCCCATCATCCCTAACCCCAATGGCCAAAGGGAATGATGGGAGTTGTCGTCCAACAACATCTGGAGATCCATGTTTGGGAATCCTTGGACTAGATCATGGCTGGTCAAACTTTGCCCTCCCGCTGTTGTTGAACTACAACTCCCTTCATCCCCAGCCACAAATTGAAGGGAATTGTAGGACAACAACAGCTGGAGGGCCAGGTTTGCCCAGCCCTAGATAATGGCTTGCTCTGCTCTAGCAAGTCTCTTCTAGTCTTGCTGATGGTATGCAAAAATAGTGCATCTCCTTGTAAAGTTTTCGCTGGTCAATGGTTATAACTTGAGTTAGTGCAATGAAGAGTTAGAATTGACCCACTCAGATTTCAGACTCCATTTCCCCCTGCCAACCCCTGTTTTCTAGACAACATGGACATCTGAGAAGGCTCTTACGTATGTGTGTCCAGGGGTGTGAAGTCAATGCAAATCCTATACAACAACGTGGTCACATTAAGCCAATGTGATCCAACTGGGAGGTGAGAGCATAGATCAGACCTGGGAGACAGACTATCTCCATTATCTGTCCATTCCCCACATCCCAAAGGCCAGGCGCGAGGGTAAATGCTCTATGCTTTTCATGGAAGATGAACAATGTCTACATCGATGTAGTAGACCCTGCCTTACTTTAAAAAAGAAACCTGAATCAAGCCAGGTCGCATAACCAAATCCCTACCCCAAAACATGTTCTCAAAAGAGGTCCAGAGTTTCTGCCCTCTAGCAGCTAAGGTGGGAACCAAAATTTATCCAAAGTGAAATTCAGAGGGGAATTTCAGGGTTCCTCCCAAGGAGAACATTGGAGAAGTTACTCAGAGGGTTTCTCCACATCTCTCTCCTATGGTCAGAATCCACCTGGACTCCAATCCAGAGGAGACCCTCTTGGAGGGGGGGGGAGGGGGGGAGAGGGAGGAAGAGGAACAGACACCAGCTACCAGCCCTGACAAAAGCCCCCAAATTCTGATAGGCCCTGAGTAACAAGGCTTGTCACCCCACCCACCCCCAGTAGCACCCTCAGATGAGCCCTGGTGCTCTGGAAGGCTTCTGCCCCCCACCCCATTTCATGAGACTCCTGTCCCCAGAACCCCCTCCATCACCCCAGGAGTAAAGGCAGAGCTGCACCAGGGCCTGAATCCAACACTGGGGCAATGTGCTTGCCTGGATGCTTTGGGGCCTCCTTCCCAGTGGACCTTCTCAGGAGCAGGAGGAGGAGACCAGCTCAGGCACCTACTTTGGATCAGGGCCACCCTGAGCTCCAGGAAGGGGCAGGGCTCCTGATGCCCAAGTAGCCCCTCCATTTTCAACCAGCCTCTGCTGGCTCAGTCATTCTTTCTGTGAGCTCTTGCCTCCAGCTGCTGCCTGGCTAGGTTCAGGTATGGCTACCCCAGCTGCCTCTGCTTCCATACCTATATCTATGGTTTGTGTTGCCACACATTCATGCACAGTGCTCAGGGTCACAGCTGTGTGCATAAGCAAACACGTCTGCTCTCTCTATAGCAGGCCTGCTCAACTTAGCCGCCGCCCCCAGCTGTTTTTGGACTACAACTCCCATAATCCCCAGCCACAGTGGCCAATAGCCAGGAATTGTGGGAGTTGTAGGCCAACATCTGCAGGAGGGCCGGTTGACCAGCCCTGCTCTATAGAGAAGGCTTTATAGGAAAAGACTGTGGATGGTCCTACCTTAGCTGTGGAGGATTTGTGTCAGTTTTGGCACCATCCAAATCAAGCATGCTATGATGTATTCTAAAGTATGATGGACACCTGTAGTAAAGGAAAAAAGGCAAGGGGATAGAAGGAAGGGAATGCAGCACTTTAAAATGTCTTCTTTTATCAACATCAGAAAATCTGAGAGTAGAGGGGAAGAAATATGGATCGAGATTCTCTTGTTGCAGATCTCTCCCCTTTGTAGCTAAGAGAGAAATAGAGTGGATATTGTCGATATAATCCCACCATCCCCCAAGTGCTCATAAATGCTTTTTAGACTTCAACTAGCAATAGGGAGAAGATCAGAGCGAAAGATTCAAAGGGAAGGGAGGTCAGCATGTGAATCAAGCATCAAATGTGGACTTTTAAGTATCAATCGGCTGGGACCATAATACCCAGCTTGGCTTAGTACAGGCAGGTATCTCCAAAGTCCCCGACAACTTGCTTAGAAGTCTACTCGATGGATAAGAAGAAGTTTCCACTCCCTTGCAAGTCCAACACATCACGCAGTTGTATCTGGTGACCTTGTCCAGTGGCGTTGTGGCCCCACTAATTGCTGCTCTAGAGCTATGGAAAAACAGGCTAAAAGGCCTACCGATTTAGCAGCAGGTTATGTAGATAACGTAGTCACAGGTCTTTAAAAGGCCCCAGCTGAGGTCTTTCTTGTAACCCCTTTCTCCACTATATCACAGAAGTTCATTCAGAAGGGAAAGCTGATATGGAAAATAGAATGTGACCCCTTCAAGGAAACACACCGACCAGTTGTCTGATGCTTACATATGCTTGAGTGAGGTAGGGTATTCCCGTGTCCTCTCCAGTGATGCTTAGAAGGTTCTTTCAAAACTCATGCCTACTGAAATCATATATGTCATAGATTGGTTACAACCAATCACAGGGAGAGGGATGGGGCCAGCTCCATGGAAGAGTATCTGTTTTGCACACAGAAGGTCCCAGGTTTACTCCTTGGCAGCATCTCCAGGTAGGACTGGCAGAGACTCCTGCCTGAAACCTTGGAGAGCCACTGCCAGTCAGTGTAGATAATACTGAGTGAGATGGACCGATGCTATGACTCTGTTTAAGGTAGCATCCTAGATTCTTATGAATTGGTGGCATTTCTGGGCAAGAGCAGGAAGCCCCCATTGCATAGACCCGGGCCCGCATTCCTGCCTCCCACTCCAACCCTACATGCTGCCTACTCATTCAAAACACCAAGGCACGGCAGGATATGTCAGTACTGTAGCACACATTAGAGTGGGATTCTCTCATGTCCTGGACTTGATGTTGGGAAGTATATCATATCAGAGATCACCTATAAAGCCACATAAATGGTGGACATCCCAACTAATGATGTGCTAGTGGAACCGACAAAGTTGTATCCATGCAAGGTCAAGTAGCTGAGTGGATGCTCACATTTGTCCAAGCTCTTGCACTATTGGTCTGCCTGTGCAAGCCTTGTGCTTGCACAAGAAGAATAGCAGATAGTTTTGCATAATTCCCTGCAACCGATACATAAGGAAGAGAAACCACAGTCAGGAGGTAACCCACACATTGCACAACAAACCCAGCTGCACCAGCAGAACACTAGCCTGGAATGCAAGTCCTCCACTTAGTGGAACTAGCTAGTGCAACATCCTTGAATTCATTCCACATGTTTGTATGCCGCCAGAGGTTTAGCAAGGCTGGAGGGGGCCCTGGGACAAGATTTGAAGATGGGACCCGTGCCTTTGTGCCTCCCCCAGCCCTGGTGGTAAAGACATTTAGCCCAAGAGATTATGTGGAGACAGTAGGTTGAGCTCAAAAAACAAAGACTTGTTAAGAAACTAAAATACCACATATTGAAAGAGACATAGAACAACAGATCCAAACAGGCAGCAGCCGTCAACAACTGAATATAACTGAGGCTATTCTCACGACCTCCCCAAACCGGGCTAAGGAAGCCTAGCCTGGTTTGTGGAGCTTGTGTGTAGAACAGGGAGCTGTACGGCTCTCAGCTGCTAGCCCTCCAAAGTACCCCTCCCCTAAAATGAGGTTAGTGGAACGAGCACTTTTGATCGTGAGTCACTGCAGCACAGCGCCATGGCAACTCATGAGGAGAGCCCCAACCATGAGGCTACAACAAGCCTTGGAGGTCTCCCCAGAATGCCCCACACTGCTCTTATGGAGAGCCTCACTGTCTCTTAATTGACCAAGAGAGACCTACTAACATAACTCATCATGCCTCTAGTGGCCAAAAGAGGTTACTGTGGTGCTAAAAGCAATGCTTTGGAATTCTCACTTCTAACACTCCTTAGAACACTCCTTGCCTTTTCCAGGCAGCAGTGATGGGTGGTTCTCCCTACCTGCTGAGACACTCAGCCCCAACTCTGAGGCGGCTGGTCTCTGCCAAGCCAACATTGCCTTATAATGTCACTGGCCACACCAGCTCAGTGAGGCAGGACTGCCCCAATGTCAATTGTAATAAGGAGCACCTCCAAGTTTTTAAAAATGTTGTTACAGATCTACTTATTCCCCTGATGAAGAGCTATAGGAGCCTTCAATAAACATTTTGCAACTGGCACCTACCCTTCCACCCACCCACCCCTTTTGTGCACCTATTGACCTTTTGGTTTCCCTTTTCTTCAGTTTTGTCTTTGGTGATACCCTCCATTTTCTTGGGATGCCACTACCACAAAGGCCCTGTTCCCCTGTTACCTGCCTCACTTCAGAAAATAGTGATATCTGGAGCAGGGCAACTCATATGAGGCGATCAGGCCCTCATATTATTTACACTTTGTACATCTGTACCAGAGCTAAGTATGATTATTTCATTTCAGCTAGAATTGAGCCATAAGTTGTTTTTTTAAAAATTTTGCTCTTAGATTTTTGGCAGAGAGTCATGAAAAAAAGGAAAGTGAAACAGAATTATCACTTTCACTTTCTTGCTGGTGTTTTCTCCACTGCCACCACAAGCAGCAACAGTTGTCCTCCTGGGAGGAGCCATTTCCCCCCCGCCCGCCACAATACATAAGAAAATACATAAGAACAGCCCAGCTGGATCAGACCCAAGGCCTATCTAGCCCAGCATCCTGTTTCAAACAGTGGCCCACCAGATGCCTCTGGGAAGCCCCCAAGCAGGAGAGGAGGGCATGCCCCCTCTCCTGCTGTTGTTCCCCTACAACTGGTATTCAGAAATATCCTCCCTCTGAAATTGAAGGTGTCCTATAGCCTTCAGGACCAGTAGCCATTGATAGAGCTGTCCTCCATGAATTTGTCTAAGCCTCTTTTAAAGCCATCCAAGCTGATCACATGAAATGACATTTATCGCATGATATGGCATCATTCAGGGGACATTGTGGGGTTAAAAAAATGGCGGCTTGAAATAGTAGCCAACAGGAACACAGCCACAGCTGCAACAGTTAACTTCCCTTTCACATGCTACCCCATTTTTTGCTGCCTGCAAATGGGGCAGTGGAAGGGGTGGCCTTTTGGCTCAGCCCCAGTTTTAGCTCAATTAATCCTGTCTCTGTGCAATAAGATGAGTGAGGTGCCCTTTAAAGGATGTTCCAGATGTACAGTTCTATACTTTTACAATTAAACTACCTATATGCAATAGCTGTCAATCAAGGAAAGATCCAAACAAAACAAAACAAAACGGGTTTCTTTCTCTACTTCCATTTCCTCCCTAGTAATCTTAGTGAGGTTCTTTTATATATGTAATTGCAGATACAATATTTTCTGAAAGAAATGTGATTTCCACATTGACAGGATTCCTTTAAAAGCTTCCTCTACTTGACAACCAATTTTTCCCCCTCCGCTACTCTGGGCAGTCACTTAACAGAGTCTTCATTGTTGCCATATTTTCATTTTCAAAAAAAAAACCCAGCATATATTGGCATCACCATCGGCAAATGCTTACTATCGGTAGAGACAGTGACAGACATTTAATTGTGTGATTTATTGTGTTTCTCTGTAACTGTAGCTTCCTCTACAGTTAATACATCTATAAATGACCGAGTACAACATTTTCAGATTATCCCAATGTAACAGTAGGCTTACACATCAAGCTCCATACTGACAAACACCGTTTAAAAGAAACAATTCCAATAGGCCTGCCTTTATCCATTCCGTTATCTCTTTGGAAAATAATATCCTCTGCTTTATCGGTATCTTTGTGATGGAAATGGAAAGCTGTGATGTATGCCCCTGCGCCAGTGCCTTCCGAGGGGATAAAACCAAATTCTGCATTCTTTGTTGTCGTTCAAAAGGAAGATCCAAAGGAATTCAGGCTTTTGCTGGCTCAAATAAAGTCTTTTAGAATGATCCAGAATTATGGGTGTGTATTAGCAGACTGCTGTGCATGTGTTGTTCCTGGGCTGAAAAGTCCAGTCTCGAAGATGTAATGGCACAAGTGCAGTCTCCGAATCTCATCAGTCGTGTCAATTATCTGTCCAGAGGATAGGAAGAGAAAGCAGAGGGCTGGATTCTGTCCACCCTGCCCTGCCTGTCTTTTCTTTGAACCGATGATTGATGATCCTGTTGCCCAAGATTAGCAATGCCACCAAAACTCATAATGGCCAGGTTTGGAATACAAACGTGCTCAGCTCTGAATGCTCAGATGCAAGACAAATTGAACCCTCAGATGCAATACGAAGCAATTTCCCTCCAGAGTTCTTTTACAGTTCAGAACGTAGAATAGGCTTCTGCATATACACAAAGAATTGTTTGTCCAAGTCCTGGACATCAATTATGGCTCACCTAGAGCTAAGCAAACACCACCTAATTCTAAAGGCTTTTCTTAGGGCCATGACTGTCACTGTGTTTTCCAGGCAAGGGCCACTTTGGCAAAAAATCTTCAATGTTGAGAGCCGTGTCTCACTGTGCTGGCCTCCACTTGTGCTTCCTAGAGAACTAGGAGAGCTCCTATAAGAGAAATGGAGCCCTGCTGAGTCTCAGTGACATCAGGAAAGGCATTAACGGAGCACTGTGAAGGATAGGCTCCCAGTGTACAGAGATTTCTGTACAATCAAATAAATAAATTTACGGAGAAACCATTGGTCAAGGCTGCACACATGGGGTTGGTAGGAGCTGTTGCTGAGTCCCAGGTCCTGCAATGAGGAACACTGCTGTGGGGCAAATATTTGGCAGGCAAGCCCCAGGGCTGGGTTTAAGGGGAGGCAGCCCAGGGCTGTGATGTCGAGCTTGCAGGATGCTGGCCATTTAGGTCATTCGTGAATGCTGACACTTTCTATAAGATTAGAAGAAACCCATTTGTGTTGATGACATGGATAAATGCTGCTTTACAGATCTATGCATGCACATTTATTGTCTTCTAGGACAAGGATAAATCATGCATGCAGATCATACATCAAAGCCACGAGAGGGGATACAAATGCAATAAAAAAGGAGCTATTCATAAACTGAGCAAGTGGAGGGCGGGGGAGTGAAGATCCTCCTTGCCAGGGGCTCTGTTTGGGCCAGGCCCTGCCCTGGTGAGCCCACCTGATGCTCCTGAACCTCTGGGGCAAATGGAAGCTGTGCAGTCCCAGAGTTTGCCTGATCAAGCTCTGGGAAGTTTCCCAACCAAAGCTCCCAAGAGCATATGCAAAGGTTTTCATTCCAAGCTCTGCTAGCTACCCCCCTAGCCTACGTTTGCACGACCTCTTTGGCTCGATAGTCATGGAAAAGAAACAAAAAATAGAAAGACACAAACAGAGGCACATTCCCAGATGCCAGAATCAGTGGCCCATTTCTGAATCAAACAGAGAAGAGTTTGTTTGCCCTTTACTTCTTGGTGTCTGACTGTAGCAGTTAGCTCCGTGATCAGGTTCCTCAGACTGGGGTGGGGGATTAAACAGCAGCCCATTTGTGCATCTGGATCTAGAACATGGAGGCTGACATCCAGACTAATGTTGCACTAGGGCACACATGCGGATCTAAAGCATGGACGTTGCATTAACTAGCAGGGCCAGCCTGAGGACTGCTGATGCTGCCAGCGAAGCCTGGCTTTGGTGCCCTTTTTGCTTGCAGGGGTGCCCCCACCCCCTCACCCATGCAGGTAGACCCCTCCTGTCATCTGGGTGGGCAAGTGAGCGGGCAGTCCTCCCTTGCTATCCTTGCTGCTGTGCTGCCTTCACCCACCGCCCCTGTCACTGCCAGCTGCTTCTGGGTAACCCAACTGTTGTGGGACATTATAATGAAGTCACAAGGTGATTAGAATGTGCCATGGCAGATCCGCTGCCCAGAAGCAGCAAGTAATGGCAGAAGTGATGGGTGAAGGCAGCATAGTAGCGAGGACAGTGAGCGGGCAGGCCAGCAGGTCAACAGGGATGGGGAGTGACCACTTGGTCACCTGCCCGCTTGCTCGCTGCAATGATGGGAGGTGTACACGCCCACCTGCAGGGGCTCCCTGGGTGACACATGAGCCAGGCCATTAGCGCCCCTCCCTGCTTGGTGCCCTAGGTGACTGCCTAGTTCAACAAGTGGACAGGCCAGCCTTGCTAGCTAGAGCTGCTAAGTTAGACACTTGCATTCTGGGCTGGTGTTGCACTAGTGCAACAGAGTGTGCTTACACAAGCAAAGGCGTGCCTGGTGTGAATCCTCTTTCTCAGTCCATATATGCTGCAGGGAATTATGCAAAGTCCTTGTTTGCTACCCTTGTTGTGCAAGCACAATGTTTGTGCAAGCAGACCAAGAGCACCAAAGATCAAGCAACTCTGAGCATCCACTCAGCCACCTGACCTTCTTGCATGGGTACATCTCTGCACATTGAATGACTGCAGCACTCGTCTGGATGTCAGCCAATGTATCTTCTTTTTGACATCAAGAGAGTCTCATTCTACACAGGAACATAGGAAGCTGCCATATACTGAGTCAGACCATTGGTCTATGTAGCTCAGTATTGTCTGCACAGACTGTCAGCGGCTTCTCCAAGGTTGCAGGCAGGAATCTCTCTCAGCCCTGTCTTGGACATTCCAGGGAGGGAACTTGGAACCTTCTGCTCTTCCCAGAGTGGCTCCATCCCCTTCGAGGAATATCTTACAGTGCTCACACTTCTAGTCTCCCTTTCATATGCAACCAGGGCAGACCTTGCTTAGCTAAGGGGACAGGTCATGCTTACTGCCCCTGTACCAATCAAAGACACAAGAAATAACTCTGAGATAAAGGAGTACAACTTTGGCCGCATTCTCATGACCAAAATGAATGTGGATAAAGAGTTAATGGTGATCACCAAACCCCATGCACTCCCACAGAGCATGACATGAGAACCTGGGAATTCCAGTTCTCATGTCACACTCCACAGGAGCACACGAGGCTCCAAGATCACAGTTAACCCTTTAACCATGCTCACCATGGTCATGATAATGCAGCCAGTATTGATTAAAAAAACATCAGTTGCAGAGGGTTGTACACACCAACAGAGTTGGCACTAACCAGGATGGCTCATCTTTGTCTATAGCACATGTTGGGACATAGGAACATAGGAAACTGCCATATACTGAGTCAGACCATTGGTCAATCTAGCTCAGTATTGTCTTCACAGACTGGCAGAGGCTTCTCCAAGGTTGCAGGCAGGAATCTCTCTCAGCCCTATCTTGGAGATGATGCCAGGGAGGGAACTTGGAACCTTCTGCTCTTCCCAGAGCAGCTCCATCCATTTCCATCGAGGCCACAAATGATCAGCAAAAGGTGGGAGAAAAGGTCAGGGGGCTTCCATTAAACCTTTAGTCCTTGCTCTCCCCATAGTCTCTCTTGGTAGTGAACTTATGGTTCAGCACTAATTCTGTTCTAAGTTAAGTGATTTCCTTGTTGAGAGTTTGCAAAATGACTTGGCATATTGCTGTAAAGTAAAGCTGTGCTTTCAAGTCGGTGTTGACTCATGTCAACCACAGAGCCATGTGGTTTTCTTCAGTAGAATACAGAAGGGGTTTACCATTGCCATCTCTTGTGCAGTATGAGATGTTGCCTTTCAGCATCTTCCTATATTGCTGCTGCCCGATGTATGAGTTTCCCATAGTCTGGGAAACATGCCAGCAGGTATTCCAACCAGCAACCTCTTGCTCCCTAGGGAAGTTACATTCCTACTGAGCCATTAGGTTACATTCCTACTGAGCCACCTTTTATTCTGGTACTCCTGTGCAAGCACCAGGGGAAAGAGAACACAAGCTGTGGGGGCCTCTTCTCAGCACTTATCCCAATCTATTGTCTGTGCAAAGTGTAGGTAAGATCTGCACTATGATCTGCACTAGAAAGCAAGGTCTAAACACCCAAGGGGAAAAATATCAGACAGTTCCCAGGCTCCCTCCCTTTGTGTTACACCCCACCTTCATCCTTGTGCCCTTTGGGAAACACTGGAGTGGGCAAATCCCACCCCACAATACAGGACTGGGGAGGATCTGCATAGCCCAGGTTAGATTAGGGTGTCACCTGCTAAGCAAATCTAGAGCTTACCAAAAACCTGAAGGTGAGCTTAAGTCCATAGATCTAACTACCACATTTACTCAGGTAGAAGACAACTCTGCATTTCAGATGACCCGCTACCCCCGATTTCTAACATCAAAAAAACTGAGGGGTGGGGGGGGGCTTGTCTTGGAATCAAGTCAATGTGGTACTTTGACGTATCTTCTACAGAGCTTGGAAATGTCAATGGTATTCTCACAATGTGACATCAGCAGGACACCTGCTTGCAAATATATATATGAATGAATATATGAAGCTGCCCTGCACTGAGTCAGACAATTGGTCCCATTGGACCATTGTCCCCAGCATTATCTACTCTGATTGGCAATGGCTCCCCAGGATCTCAGGCATGGGTCATTCTCATCATCTGCTACCCAATTCTTGTAACAGAAGATGTCAGGAACTGAACTTGGGTTCTTCTGCATGTGCAGTGTCCAAGGGCCGAAGCTGCCTGAGCCAATGGCAAGATGGGAAAGCTGTTGTCCAGTGGGTCAGGCCATTGGTCCATCTAGTTCAGTATTGTCTGCTTTGAGTGACAGCGGTGCTTCAGGCAGAATTTTTTCTCTGCCCTACCTGGATATGCCTGGGATTGAACCTGGGACCTTCTGCATGCTAAGCAGATTCTCTACCACTGAGCCACAGCCTCATCATCACAAACATTCTTTTCCATCACACCGGCTCAGAGGTTTCACTGTTCCAAGCACAATAGATTTATCCCAGGACCACTCTAGCGTGCCTAATATACCAAACCTGAACACTGCTATTACATAATCAGGGTAAAAAAAATCAGTGAAAAACAATAAATGTTTGAGCAAGCCCTTAATCTTTCCCTTAGGCTCCACAAATTATCAAAGCAACTGCTATGGGGGGTGAAACAATCACCCCAAATGATGAACCTGATTCTGACATTACACTGATCTCAATCAGAAGTCATAACAACTGATTACAGTAGATTTTCATAGATGTAGAACTAGAGAAATTGTCATCAGAATATGCCCTCAATATGTTTATGCCTTTATCCACAAAAGAAATAAAGTCAACTCAATGAGCTACCCCAGGGATTCTTTTAATAGAGCCAAAGTGATTTTTTCCCCCTTTTCTTAATTAATCTGGGAGGTCTCTGTGGAGTCTTATTATTATTATTCTACTCAGGCAAAGCCAACATTTTCTCATATTTACCTCTATATTTGTTTCACGAAGAAAGATAAAAGTTTAGATTGGCCAATCTATTGCAATTTTCCCTCACTGTAGTCAGTTTTGATATGTAAACACAAAGATTCATCCTGTAAAATCATTTTCCATTTAGACTAACATACCCAAGGCAAATGATAACTCCTATTTACTAACACAAGCTGGATGCATTCCTCAGGAGCCTTGTATAATGATATTGCATCACAGATCCGTATTGGCTTTTTTGCATCAGCAACAGCTAATTGAATGACTGTCCAACCCAAGAGTGGAGTCAGCCAACCAACCAGGAGCAACATGGTACTCACTAGGTTGGATGTGGAATGGACCTTTCCAGATAGGGCTGGGACATACCCAAATCTAACAATTTGGGCCCTGGACATCTGAAGGCCCGCCATCTCCCAAGGGTTTCTATCTGCTTGAACAGATCATCTGAGGGGGCTCTGCTTCACGTGCCGATAGTGAGGCTCAGTTGTTGGGCACGCAGGACAGGGCCTTCTCAGTCTTTGCCCCCAGGTTTTGGAATGCTCTCCCGACTGAAATCTGCTCCTCAGTCTCCTTGACAGTTTTTAGGGGAGAAGTAAAGACGTGGCTCTTCAACCAGACTTCTGAATAAGAGTATTGGGGGAGGGGTGCAGCTGCTTTGTGTTATGTATCTATATAATTAATTCCTGTAGACATGCCACTTGGAATGTGTGGGGATGCGTGCTGGAACTCTCGTGAGAGTGGTGGCACTACTTGCAAGAGTTCCAGGCTTTGGGCGCAGAGGAGGCCTGAGGAGGGGGCCGGTGGGGTGGCAGGCCGGCCGGAGGTGGCTGCCAGGTGGGCAGGGCGGAGGGGAGGTAGAGTCAGGGAGAAGTCAGGGAGAACTAGGGCCACAGGTGCTCTGTGCCCGGTCAGCTAGTTATTAGTATTTTATGGGTTACTAAATTTTTATAGAGAGATTATTTTTATATTCATATTATCTGTACTTTGGTATTATGTCTTTTAATTATTGAGTTCATCTGCACCTTTGTATTTTAATTATGCATTGCTTTAATTATATCCTAAACTGCTTTGAGGTTATTTTAATGAAATTGATTAATAAATAATAAATGAATAAATATCTGAAACCATGGAGAGCCGCTGCCAGTCAGTGTAAATGATACTGAGCTAGAGGGACCAAGAGTCTGATGCCCGGGTTCCCAACCTGTGGTACTCCAGACGTTGCTGAACTACAACTCCCAGCATCGCCAGCTACAATTTATTGTGGCTGGAGATAGTGGGAGTTGTAGTTTAGTAGTATCTGAATTACCACAGGTTGGGAACACCTGGTCTGATGTATAAGCTACCCCGGCTAACTGAGTAAAAAGGCACATGCATGGTGTGGAGAAAGTAGATAGAGAGAATTTTCTCTCTCACACACGTAACTCTAGAACCAGGGGTCATCCCATGAAATTGATTGCCAGGAAATCTTGGACCAACAAACAGAAGTACTTTTTCACACAACGCATAATCAGCTTGTGGAATTCTCTGCCACAAGATGTGATGACATCCAACAACCTGGATGGCTTTAAGAAGGGTTTGGATAACTTCATGGAGGAGAGGTCTATCAACAGCTACTAGTCGGAGGGTTATAGGACACCTCCAGCCTCAAAGGCAGGATGCCTCTGAGTACCTGTTGCAGTGGAGTAACAGCAGGAGGGAGGGCACGCCCTCAACTCCTGCCTGTGGCTTCCAGCGGCATCTGGTGGGCCACTGTGTGAAACAGGATGCTGGACTAGATGGGCTTTCTTGGGCCTGATCCAGCAGGGCTGTTCTTATGATCTATTTATTGGGAACAGCAACTGGCCCTATTCAACCACAGCACAGCATTTCTTTAATGGCTGAGGCTGGTGTTACCTTGTGTTTCATTTTTAAATTGTGAGCCCTTTCGGGAGAGAGGAGCATCTTATTATTTATTTTTCTTTGAAAATCACTGCCGAACCTTTTGCTGAAAAGCCATGTATAAATGTTTGCCGTCGTAGAGAACAGCAAGCGAGTGGGAGATCATGCATGCACCACAGCTGGCTGCCCTGCCTTGAGCCAAGAGGTGAAGTTGCTGGCCTGGATGGGGAGAGCAGGCTGGGTGACCTGTCGGGGAGGAGGACAGAGGACTCTCTGTGTGGGAAACACCAGGAGATGGATTTACAGTTAAGAAGCCGGGGCCTTGAGAACTCAGCACCTAGGCAATAATGTAGTGTGCTTATCATAGTATGACATTTTAACATAATAATTATATCATTTTGTATAAGAATGTGAGAACTCATGCAAGCGCTTTACACCTAGCAAGTACCAGGACCAGGAAAACCATTTTATTAGATTTAGGCATATGCACACATTTTGTTAATGATCTTCACAGCTGCTTCTTTCCACTCTAAATACAGTTTGCAAAATCCTTTGCAATGCTCTTTTTCTAATGCAGATGAGGTTGCCATATGGGGGGAGAAATGTAACACTGTCACTTGGTTTACCACCTAATGAAAGCAAGACACAATCCCTACAATATCTGGGCATGGCATTTGTCTTTTGCTGGTCCAACACAATGTGTCTAGCTTGTGATCAGGTGGGAATGCCAATGGCTGAAATTGCTCCCTGCATCAATCTTGCTTGTAGGGCTACATTGGAAATGGCAAAGAACCAATATTGGTTGGCTCTCCAGACAAAGAGGCCATTCACAGAATCAAAAACTGTGTTCTTCCCCAGTCTGGGAGCTGTGTGTGCTCCCAATTTTTGGATGTGGGGAAGCAAGGTAGGAGGAAAACCTGGATAGAAGGGATTGTGTGGAAGCTAGGTAGGAGGAAAAGCTACCTAGGTTTCCCTCCTACCTTGCTTCTACCCAATCACTTCTACCCAGGTTTCCCTCCTACCTTGCTTCCACACAATCCCTTCTACCTAGGTTTCCCTCCTACCTTGCCTCTGTCAGTATCTGGCCAACTGGCAGGGAAGTTCACAGTATCAAACGGAGCTGCAGAAACAAGATATGGCTCGGACACAGTTCTTCTTTATCGGGCTTGGCTGCAAGCTGTCGACACAAAAGTTGACAAACGTTGCTTTCCAGCAGTGAATAGAAAGTTGGTGACGTAATTTATAGTACAGGCCGAGAGCTCCCAGCTGGCAGGAATTCAAGGCTTATCAGCCCTCTGCAAGAGGCGTTTACTCCTCCTGATAGTTTCAAGCTGAGTTCTTCGCCTTGTAATACGCCTCTGTTGTGGAGTCAGTGGAGGTTGCTTGCATAGCTCCTCTTCTGATTGGTCCGTCATGGTTTCTGCTGTCTCAAGTTGTTGTGCCTGCTCTGAATCATCTGCCTCAGCCATTTCTTGGAAACTGACAGCTGGGCTCTGCCCCTCAGACACCCCAGCATTGGCTGAAAAGTTGACAGCTTCCCCTTCCTCCTCGCTGTCTGAGATCGAGGGTGTGACAGCCTCCACCCAATCACTTCTACCCAGGTTTCCTTCCTACCTTGCCTCCACCAAATCACTTCTACCGTGCTTTCTCTCCTACTTGCTTCTGCACAATCCCTTCTACCTAGGTTTCCCTCCTACCTTGCCTCCACCCAATCACTTCTATCCAGGTTTCTCTCCTACCTTGCTTCCACCCAATCACTTCTACTAAGGTTTCCCTCCCACAAAACAAAAACAAAAATGTTTTCAAAAATGAAAGCCCCACAGGAGGGATGCCATGCCCTTCTCCAGACTCCACAGGGCCACCCAAGCAACCAGCTAACATGGCATCCCAACAAGAACATAGGGGCATAGGAAGCTGCCATATACTGAGTCAGTCCTTGGTCCATCTAGCTCAGTATTGTCTACAAAGACTGGCAGTGGCTTCTCCAAGGTTACAGGCAGGAGTCTTTCTCAGCCCTAACTTGGAAATGCCAGGGAGGGAACTTGGAACCTTCTGATGCTCTTCCCAGAGCGGCCCCATCCCCTAAGGGGAAAATCTTACAGTACTCACATGTAGTCTCCCATTCAATTCTAAACCAGAGTTGACCCTGCTTAGCAAAGGGGACAATTCATATTTGCTACCACGTGACCAGCTCTCCTCTCATTTCATGAATGTCTAATGAGACAAAAATAGATCTTGCTAAACTCTCCAGCACAAAATACTGGTGGTGGTTTCACAGATCACCACATGTGCAGGAGTGCGCACACACACACACACACACACACACACACACACTCTTCAAATCTGGAAACTGAGAGCCATTTCAGATGTTATATCTGCTGGGCTCATTCACATAATTGCTTAGTCTACAGACAAAGGGGAAGAATTTACTTGTTTGCCTCTTGGGGATGTTTGCCTCCCCAGGTCCTAAGATCAATCGCTGGCCCAGGGGTGGAGCCACCATTGTGCGAAGAACCGATTCAAAGAACCTGGGGTGCCGCCCTTCAGCGGCCGCATGTTGCACCACAGCCATGCCCCTGCATCTGACGTGGGGATGTTATTTCGCTCGCAAATTGGGCCCCGGGGCCTTGTTTACTAGCAAAATCTGGCCAGCGCTACATTTGCAGCGCAACCACAGTGGTTTTCCCTGCCTTTTAAAGGCAGGGAAAGTCGCTCCTGACCACGCTGTGAATTCGGCGCTGGCCAGATTTTTCTTGTAAACAGGTCTGTATGGCCCCGTTTGCGAGCTAAGCTCCACCCCCTGCATCTGACCTCAGGCGCGGGGGCATGGCTTAGCCATACACCCTGCATCTGAGTCAGACCATTGGTCCATCTAGCTCAGAATTGTCTACACAGACTGGCAGCAGCTTCTCCAAGGTTGCAAGCAGGAGTTGCTCTCAGCCACATCTTGGAGATGCCAGGGAGGGAACTTGGAATGTTTTGTTCTTCCCAGAGTGGCCCCATCCCCTAAAGGGAATATCTTACAGTGCTTATACATGTAGTCTCCCATCCAAATGCAAACCAGGAATGGGCCTGCTTAGCAAAGGGGGCAATTCATGCTTGCTGCCACAACACCAGCTCTCCTTACTTACGCAGATGATTCTAGCCAATCAGGAATATTGATGTGAATGTGATGACATCCTAATGATACTTAACCAATCAGATTTGGCAATGTGCTGACATCACTCAGGACAAAGAAGCAATGACTGAATCATCATCATTGCAAGTGTAGGGTGTGTGTGGATTCAATATGGCCAGCAATGCTCTTAAAAAACAGTGACTTCAACCTCTTTTTAAAAGGTGGCCCTACATCTAGAAATATGGCCATCCTAGTATTAAAATAAAATAAAATAAAATAAATCAGCAGTGATCTGAGAAACTGTTGTTACAGCTCACTGCAGTCCTGAGTGTCATGGGCTCCAAACCAGCCCAGAGGAACAATGGTCATTGTGGATGCAAACGTTGACTACAGGCTTTCACAGGTACCCTCTTACTGTGTTTCTTTTCCATGCACCAATTCTGGCTAAAAGTGAAACCGCTCAACATGGCCTGAAGAAGCAGTTCAACAAAGAGATAGAATGTTTGTCTTGAAAGGCACTCTCTTAGAAGTAGCACTGAGTAGCTAGCTACCAGCTCCCCCCTTGCTGCTTCCTTCCCTCACAGGACTGCAACAGCACGGCAGCTGAGAAGGGAGAGACAACAGCACCAGCAGGATGGGGGGCAGGCTCCATCCCCATGCAGGATGACCTACAGACTAGGGCCAGCTATACGAAGATAATATGGACATTCTGATCTAAACAGCAGGATAGTGATTAAGGCATAGTTAATGATGATTCTTTCCTAACATAGTACCATTAAAGAAGCATTGAAGATACAGGATACACTGAAGACACAATATCCCAAAAGTGATGCAAAGAATGGTGGAAATCAGAGTGTAATGAAAACCTTAGTTCAAGGGTTTCCAACCTTGGGTTTCCAGATTTTGTTGGACCACAAGGGCCATTGTGGCTGGGAACAATGCGTGGTCCAACAACATCTGAGGAGCCAAGGCTGGGAGTCCCTGATCTCATTCATCAGAGGTGGAACTTGTTATCATCTTCATTGTCTTGGTTCCAGCCAAGTATCTGTTTCAGAACAATCTTCTGATCCTTCTGTTGAGCTGAATAGAATGTTTATTAGAGAACCCCAAGCCTGCCTGCCATTGATGTATAGATTCTCTTCCTAAGCTTAGGCTGAACACAGACAGTTCTGTGTGTCATTCAATGCCGGTGCTATTAAAGTGATGATTTGTGAAAACAGCCGTCATAGATCCAGCAACACAAAAACAGAACGTTCACACTTGACATCACCTCAAACACAATGGAGGCAATTCACACAGTCAACTGAATGTTATCGAGCGATAAGGCGTCAAGTGATGAGATATTGAGCGACATACATGCATGTGTGAATTAGCTATCAGTGGTCTCATCATGAGCTACAGATCTAGTCAGACACCTTCCCCAGTTAAAACTCCATGGATTTCCAGTGGAGATTTTGTTACATCTGCAGACTGGAATGTCTAGGGTGAGCAAAATAGTTTTCCTAATGCCTCTGCTTTGACTTGTCCCAAAACACAGAATGTGAAAGTAAGGATTGGAGTATTCAAGAAAGATCATGATCAAGATCATGCTCCTAAGGAAGCAGGTAGTACTGTCAAAAAGACAGTTGAAAGCTGCTCAATGAAGAACAGCTCAGATTATGATGATCAACTTCACAGAACAAAACACAACCATCCTAATAAAGGACCTATGCCTTATCTGCTCAACCCAGATGTTGTATTTAATTTCAGAGGAACTATCCATGTAATAATCAAATCCAGCTGAAAGCAAGCAAGCAAGCGTATTATTCATACAGGACTTTTAGCTTACAGTATATTATTTTCCAGGTTGAAGTAGGATCATAGTGAAGCCCAAGAATATCACATGGTTTTGCAAGGGCACCATAAATGTCTGTTTTGCAGCTTTTTCTCTACCTCAAAGCAGTACAGCGAACCTCTCCCATTGCATCATGTTCCCATTTTACAGACTAGCTAGCAGATAACACCCCACGTCAGTGGATGAATCTGCAGCTGAGTTTGGGTTCAAATCCAAACAGTGTCTCCAATCCCTGGGGGGGGGGGGATTGACGCTTGCCTGCCATGGCATGATGAGAAAATGGCTCCTCGCTAAGTGCCCCCAGTCCCAACTCTGGAAATCTAGCTAGTGCAGTGTGCCAAAGCAAGCCACGCCATGTCACACACGTGGTGGCTCAGGCACTCTGCAACACAGAAGGCAACTCCACTGCCTGTGAAAAGGATGCTGCCGTGACAGGTCACTGTTGATTTATACTGCACCACTTGCTGGGAATATGAGAGCTAACCTGCCCAGACACTAGGAGGTTCTGACAAGCTGATTCGTCCCACCCTGGCTTCACAAAGGGAGAAGTACCGTTGAAAGAGGAAGGGGTGGGGTGGGGGGGAGGTCGGGTTGCATATTTCCCCCTCCACACACACATTTCAGACAAAAGGGGTCTCCACATTCACTTCCCTCTGAGCCCCCAAATGCCAACTCTATAAAGCTGCACACATGGTTACATGAAGGCTGAAGTGCCATCCATAGAGATTTACATTTGATTTTTTCTTTTTTTAACGGACCATGTCTTTTTATCATCTGCATTTTCAAGCGGTACAGAGGAGCACACCCATTCATGCACAGGATCGTGCCTGCGCCTCCTACACATACACACACACACACACACACACACACACACACACACACACACACACAGACACTTTGAGCAGAGAAAATGAATAGACCCTCATTTGATTTGTGCTGGCTTTTTAAACTTTGGGTTTCATATCAAATCAACATTTTGCCACCCTGGAGACAATAGAAACTGGAAACAGAGGAATCGACCATGCCACGGAGCAAAACACCACATATTTCTGTTGTACAGGCAATGCTCATTTTTGGAGGGGAAAGTTGTTGTTTTTTTAAATCGCGCGCACGCACACACAGACATAATTCTCCCATCTCCAAAGCAGCTTTGTGCTTGGGCTCAAAGGCGAAACAGGACAAAGCTACATTGTGCGGCAGCTCTATAAGCCCTTTGTTACCCGTCAACAAAGTCTTTAAATGCCCTGCTGAATGGGAATTGCGCCAAGCAGCAAACTGGCGACTTGGCCTTATTAAGGGCACCTCCTACTGGCCCTTTCATGGAGCAAAAAGCGGCTTTCTTCCTGATCAGACCCCTGCTAGGTGCCGAGAGAGCAAAAAGCTCCTGAAAGAGAGGAGCGGGGGGAGGCATTCAGATCCAGCGGGCGAATGGACGGCAAGCCGCTCCAGGGGCACCAAACGCCCCGCCAGGGACAACCATCCTACGCCCCATTTGCCTCCAGGTGAACTGCAGGGAAAGGGAAACTTTGCCCCATCCCGACTGGCGAAATACAAGCCCCGCCACCGCCAGCAAGCCACTGAGGACACACCATGCCCAGAAACGACACCCCACCGGGTCATCAAGACTTCATCATCAACACACACACCACCCAACGGGATGGGAGGCGGCGTGGGGGGAAACAGGCCAGCGAAAGCCCCAGCTATGAAGCCGACAGACTACCTGTGAGCCCGAGGACTTGCCCTTCCACTCTCGCCCTCCCCCCGCATTCCATGCATCTCATGCTGCCCCTTGTAGTCATCCCAGAATATGTGATCCCGGCGCCTTCCATGGACACGGACACAGACACAGACACACACGCCCACTTTGCCCTCCATCCACCGGCCGGGCAGCCCGCAAGTCAATCATCTTTCGAGAAGGAGGAGGACTACTAACTCGTCTCCCAGCCGCGCCATCCTTTAAGCCGGACAACCAACCACGAGAGACGCCGAGCCATCCATTCTCTCATTCCGATTGCCCCAGAACCCCACCTTGCGTGCATCACCATCCCACCTATACCAAAAGGAACGAGCGTCCCTAGCTTGCCATTGACCCGGGAGGCAATCCTATAGCTTGCCATTGACCAGGGAGGCAATCCACAGAACCGTACCTTTCTGGGGCCCTTGAAAGGCTGCCGATTGACAGCATCTTGCATGTACACGCAACTGAGGGGCCTGAGGTGGGCCAAACTTTTTTTATTTTTTTTTAATTCTGCCTAGGTCCAAATGCTGCCTTTCTGCACGGCAGCAGGCTGGCTCCTCTCCTGGGTGTGTGGGTTGCAGTGGGGAGGCGAGCCAGCCGGCAAGCGCGCATTGTTCATCAATGGCTTATATGTGGCAGTTACGAGGTTCAGCCGGGTGTGTAGGATTTTGTAGACTCGTTCTGAGATTGCCTGTTAATGAAATGCGACTGTTGATCATCCAAGCCAAAGCAAAGGCTTGTTGGAGGAGAAGAAGAATCTACCGTTCCGCTCCACCCTCCGCCCCCGCACGCACACACGCCCTCTCCCCTGCAAACGGGCATTATTACTTCCTCTAACATTTCCCGGGGAAAAAACCTCCCATTTCATTTCGTTTCTATCCCGGCTCCATCCACCTCGTTCCTTCCCAGCCATGCCCGGCCTTTGGCAGCACACGGAGCATCTCCGGCTCAGTTCCCCGTCCTCCTCTCCTTTCCTGTCCCAGTTCAAAACGCAGGCCGGCTTTGCCATTTTTGAATTCGAAAATGTATCTGCCAAGTGCCTAGAGAGACGCGCCCCCAAGAATATCAATCACGCGGAGTTGGGAGACACTCCGCAGGAAACGTTTCCCTTTGCAAAGGCGTCTGTGTGGTTTGCTCTCCTAGTCAACACAATAAACAGCAGAGCCAACCAAACCAACACAAATCCCCAATGTGGACCCTGAAGTTGCAGGAGACAAACCACCAAGCAGAGAAAAACACGCCATCGGCGAGACCTTCTGCTAGAGCTGCCCTTTGACTATAGGCTCCCCTGCCGCCAGCCTGGATGCTCCTTTCCGCGGTTCTGGATGGGGTTCTCTGGCCAGATCCCCCCACCCCAACTTGGCCCCTCGCAGAGCTGACACCAACTCATCCAGCAACGGAGAAAAAGAAACGCGTGCAGCCAACAAGAAAGCGGCGGTCGGTAGCACCTCTCCGAATTGTCCCGCTCCTCCGGTCATCAAATCCAAAGCCACTTACCGGTGACTTGAAGATCCAAAGTGATGAGCGAGATCCCGAAGAGCAGCAAAGCCAGCTTTGGTACCCAAACACATCCAAGGCTCTTCTCCATATTTCCACACACACCTACATATATTTGGGTCCGGATCACGAGCAACAATCCCACACGTCCACACACACGGCCACGTCGGTCTCCTCCTCCCTTGTGCTGGGGCGGTGGGGGGTTCCCTTAGTTCTCCCCCACGGACGAGGTGGGGGGAAAAGTTACATTCAGTCCCACAGCCAGGAAATGCTAGGAAGCCAACTCAAGGCAACAGAGGAGAGAAGGGGAAAGGGGCTCCTTCGGTTTCAAAAGCATCCATAGGGGGGGAAACCCAGGGAAAATTAAACCAGGCAGAGCGCACCAAAAGAAGGGGGGTGCTCCATCCCTCCTGGCGTGCAAAGTAAAATCAAACCAGACCGCCGATGGTCGTGGAAGAGAGACAACGGCGGGAGAATTGTCCTCCTTCTTGCTTGGCAGATGTTCCTTGCGGGGCGGGGGAGAGAGGAGGGAAGGAAAAAGGATGCGAGGTCTCACTTGTTACTGGTGCTGTCCACCAGCAGTATGTGAGAGGACCGAGTCAGAGCTGTAACGTCCATTGATCCAGAGCAGTGGAGGGCTGGGAGGGAAAACGTGGAGAGCGGAGAGGAGCCGACTGGATCAGGGAAAGAAAAGATTGTGCTGGGGAGAGAGAGCGAGCGCGCGCGAGAGAGAGACAGACTGGGAGAGGGAGCGGGGAGGGCACAGACAGCCCGGTTTGCTTTCAGCAGCTGTATTTGCGGAGCCTGTCGATGAATGAACAGGGATGCCCTCTGTAGGCAAAGCGTGGGAAGTCACTTTTCTCAATGGAGCCTCTTCAAAGAGCTGGAGGCCTCCGAGCTGGGCTGCTCTGGGAGCAGGGGCACTGCGCAACGCCACACTTGGCACCGACCGGCAGCTGGCTTGGGCCTTGCATGTCAGAAATGCTGGCCCGCAGTCAGAGACCTTTAAACACGAAGCAGAAGGAAATACACCGATTATTGCTTTCAGAGCTGAGCTGGTGGTTTTAATTCATTTTGGAAAACTTCTAAAAAGGTGCAGCGATAAATTGAGCAGCAGATCTACACTATGCGCAAGGTAAATTTGCCATCAAGTCAGTTTCGACTCCTGGCACCCACAGAGCCCCGTGGTTTTCTTGGGTTTACCATTGCCGCCTCCCACGCAATTTGAGATGATGCCTTTCAGCATCTTCCTGTATTGCTGCTGCCCGATATAGTACCAGCAGGGATTCAAACCAGCAACCTTTTGCTTGTTAGTCAAGCTTTTCCCTGCTGTGCCACTTAAGGTGGCACTGCTATACTGTCATATAATATCATATATTCAGGGAGAAGATTTTTAAAAATTCAAGCAGAGCAGTGCTCCATATAAATATTATGTCGATCCCAGAAGGATGGGGTTAATAAAAAGAAAATAAGTATACATTTATTGTTGACTGACATACCAGAGATGATGTATAAAGGGCAAGATGTTATAACACGGGAGCAGCTGAAGAAGGTGGAAAATAAAATGTCTTGCCCTTATACAGCATTTTTGTTATGTTAACCAACAACCACACACACATACACCCTTGTAAAAACTGCTGGTAGCAATCAATCACACTCTTAAAAGGGATCCTCTCCTACATAGGAGGAAATACTTCTAAGATTATGCCTGATAGAACCCATGATGAGTCATTTACAGGCAGATATATCCATAGGAAGCTGTCTTATGCTGAGTCAGACCATTGGTCCATCTAGCTCAGTACTGTCTACACTGACTGGCAGGAGCTCTCCAAGGTTTCAGGCAGAAGTCTCTCCCAGACCTACCTGGAGGTCTGAGGATTGAACTGGGCCCCTTCTGTATGCTTAGCGGGCACTCCACCACTGAAATGATAACAGAAGAAATATGCCTTTTGCTTGAAAGGTTGACATCCTGACTAAATTTACTCTAGGAAGACATGCCAGTATAACGTGTTCTTTTCTTTTCAGTGGGACTTCCTCGAATTATAGTATAGTCAGGATAGCAACCACTGTTTTTACTCATATACCAGTTTAATCATTTAATCACTTAACAGATTAAAACTCATAGGATCGATCATGATTTCTTCTAAATATGTGTGGTATCAGTATTAAGGGGATGGGTGGGTGTAAGCAAATGCAGTAACATGGTTGGATGTTGTTTCTGTTCAGGGAGATATAGACACTTCGTAACTCATGGGCTATTTCTGAAAGAGCTGGAAATGTTATGATCCCTACGGATGCATAACTGAAGCACCTGTAAGAGGCAGGACCAGCAGACTCGGGGTAACCCGCAGATACATCAGTTTCACAAATATCTGAAGGGGGGGAAGCCTAAGAGGGCCCCAAAGCCCCAAAACTGCTCCAGTGTAACTCAATGGAGTGGAATGTTCATGGACTCAGAGGACATTTGATAGACAAACCAGCTGGGTGGAACTAATGAAACTTAGTGATGAGGAGGGGGGACAAAAAGAGGAGGAAATTTCCCAGCTTGAAGAATGCCCCCTTAAGACACTCGCAACCACTTTGGCTTCTGAGGAAGAAAGGTGTCTAAAACTGTTTCGTTTTCTCACCAGCCATTTCACATGATTGTGTTTCTGAGTGGAAGGGGCTTTGAGCTTTTGGTGTGGTGCAGCGTGTTAACACACACCCACCCACCCCTATAACATAAAAACAACTGTTTGTGTGTGAATTCCTTGCGGAATGGATGAGGAAGTTACACACTGAATCTGTTAATCTGCTGATCAATGTATGTCCACACGCATTCACACACAGTCACAAAATAAACTCACAACATTCCCCATTTTTTTTCACACCAGGGATATATTGCAACTTTTTGTTGTAGGTCCATACCGTTAACATATTTTATTTTGTAAAATGTATTGACTGTGGCTGACATTCTGAGCAATGTTAGAGGTACGTAACAGGAGTTGTGTCCATGCTCAGCCCAGAGTGTGGCCAAGCAGGGAAATGTGCATGGAGGGAGAGTGGGTGGCCTTTTCTGCTGCTCTCTGCTCCCTCCAAAAGTACTTTAAAAAAAATGAACTTCAGAAACCTGTCCCTGAGAGATATCTAGCCTTTTCAACATTTAGAAATAAAATCAAATATGACTGGCTGACATCTAAATGCGGAGTGTGTGCAACTAAAGGATTTATTTATTTATTTTATTTTATTTTATTTTATTTTATTTTATTTATTCTTATATTTCACTCTTCCTCCAAGGAGCCCAGAGTGATGTACATAGTTAAGATTCTCCTCACAACAATCCTGTGAAGTAGGTTAGGCTGAGAGAGAAGTGACTGACCCAGAGCCACCCAGTAAGTATCATGACTGAATGGGGACTGAATGGGGATTTGAACTCGAGTCTCCCCAGTCCTAGTCCAGCACTTTAATCACTAGACCATGCTGGCTCACAGGATGCATGCCTGTAGTGGCTGCAGCCCATTTCATGTGCAGAGGGGCAATTTTTGCTGATCTCCCCTCCCACCTGAAGTGCGGCGTGCAACCTGAAATTATGTCCCTGACGACTGCACAGCCCTTAGGGCTATCAAAATAGCTGTCTATTGTCAACCTATGTAACACATGAGATGCGTATTTGTTGCCCAGTGGCTGACATTCTAATGATGTGTGTGCTGCCAAAGAATGCACCCTTCAGTCTCTCTTCAGACTCTTCTTCTCCCAGAAGTGCTTTGTGTAACCTGCATCATGTCCCTAAGGGCATAACCATCAAAATAGTTAGTCTGTGGAATTTCATAGTTTGGATACTGACGGCAAAACTATCAAAATCCACAAAGAAAAACCTGGAGTACTATTTTTGAGAGTAAGTGCATTTTATCTCCAGTGTCAGACCTGCAAAGAATTAGTTGGGGGGAGAGTAGCATGTTCCAAAGAAGGCATGAGTCAGTTTACAGAGACCTGAGTCAAAGAGGTCAGTGGCAGGTAGTGTAGATCAAGATGGGCAAAATGTCAAATCACAAGATTAACAACTATAAATCTGAAGAACCAGAGGCAGGCAACAGGATCTGCAGCAAATTGCCAGGCAAGGCAGTCTTTAGGGCAGCTACTGAATCTGACAAGTTGCTCAGACTGGAAAAGCTTGAGGCAGCAGGTATATAAGGCCAGCTAGACTCCCCTCCTGTATTCTACCCAAGAAAACCACAAGGCTCTGTGGGCACCAGGAGTTGAAATTGACTTGACGGCACACTTTACCTTTACCTTTAGACTCCATTGCCCACCCCCCGCCCCACCAATCACCTGATCCAGCTAAATGGATTAACTGCAATACACCTATCTGACCATTATATGGGTGGCACTGGAGAGCAGCAAGAATTAGACTGGTATTTCCCTCTGTCTGATTGCTGCTCTAGTAGGCAATAGAATGAGGTGTCTGAACCTTGCTGCTAGATTCCCTGGTTGGAGCCCCCGAATGACTTAGAGCCAGCTTTGAACAAAGACTCTGGTCTCACCCACATGCCTCTGACATTAGAGTTTGATAGCTAGCTGACACGCAATTGCATTTTGCAATATCTGATCACTGATATGCAATGGTATTTTAAATATGGTAGTTGGCATGGGTTCAAATAAATAATTAGTACTGTGTGAAATGGACCGCTGGTCTGTTTCAATGAAAAGTAGCTCCGTCTATCCTGCAGTGTTTGCATTTATGCTTTTCCTTCTTAATTTCTTGTGACATTTGCCCCTTCTCCTTAGCTCTCTTGTCACTCAGGACCTGCTCTGCAACCTGTTCAATACCCTTTCTGTGTACATGTACAGCAATACAGCAATAAAAGACAAATAATAATCATGCCTTCGAGAAAGACTTGGCTCGAATTCGACAGATTACAACACAGAACATGTTTTAAGATCTATGCTCTGGCAATGCGCGCAGCAAAGAAGCAGTTGTTTTCTGCCTGCATTGCTGCTGCAAGCTCAGATCCAGTGGAGATGTCTAGGGTTGTGAGAGGGCTAGTACATGCCCTTCCTCCCTTGGGTCAGAATTTGGATCCATCAGTTACCCGTTGTGATGTTTGTAATGAGTTTTTTGCAGATACAATCTCTTGTATTTGAGCTGAATTAGACGCTACAGTTACTGCAGAGTCTACCATGGGGGTGTCCAGCAGCAGATCAATTTCAGTTTGTGACTCTTGTGGAGAAGCTGCTTGGGACACTTCACCACTGTCCTCTTGATCCTTGCCCAACATGGCTTATATGATCTAGCAGGGAGGTCATAGGAGAGAGTCCTGTTAGGATCATTAATGCTTCTCTGAGGGAGGGCAGGATGCCTGCTTGTCTCAAGGAGGCAATTATTAGACTGCTGTTGAAAAAATCCACATTGGGCAACTTTAGGCCGGTCTCCAACCTCCCCTGGTTTGGCAAGGTGATTGAGAGGGTGGTGGCATCTTAGCTCTAGGCAGTCTTGGAAGAAGCAGATCATCTGGACCCATTTCATTCAAACTGGCTTTCAAGCAGGCTATGAGGCTGAGACAGCCTTGGTCAGCCTGTTGGATGATCTGCAGTTGGGAATTGACGGGAGAGACTCTGTTGATCCTTTTGAACTCTCTTGGTTTTTGATACCTCCAGGAGAGACTGAAGGGGGTTGGGGGTGGGAGGCACTGCTTTGCAGTGGTTCCATTCCTACCTCTTGGGTAGGTCCCAGATGGTGTTGCTTGGAGATTGTTGCTCTTCAAAACAAGAGCTATTGTATGGGGTCCCTCAAGGCTCCATTCTATCCAATGCTTTTTAACATCTACATGAAACCACTGGGAGAAATCATCAGGAGATTGGGTGCAGGGTGTTATCAATATGTTGATGACACCCAAATCTATTTCTCCATGTCAGCATCATCAGGAAATGCCCTAACATCCCTAAATGCCTGCCTGGAGGTGTTAATGGATTGGATGAGGGAGAACAAATTGAGACTGAATCCAAGCAGGATGGAGATAATCATTATGGGAGGTCAGAACATAGGAAGTAGCTTAGGTCTGCCTGTTCTAGATGGGGTTACAAATAGATCAAGTATATAGCTTGGAGGTACTTCTGGAGCCCAAACTCTCCCCGGTTTCTCAAGTTGAGGTAGTGGCCACCTATTCGTTTCAGCTGATACACCAGCTAAGTCCATTTCTGGACATAAAGAACCTTAAAACAGTGCTGCATATGCTGGTAACATCCAGACTTGACTACTACAATGAGGTCTATGTTGGGCTGCCTTTGTACGTAGTCTGGAAACCAGTGGTACACCTAGGTCATTTTGGAGCTGAATGGCTTTGGAGGGCCCCACCCCACCACAAGGCCCTCCCCTTAATTTTTTTTTTTAAATAAAGCCTGCCCCGCTGCACCAATCTTTACCATTGTCACTGCCATTTTCACAGCTGGGGGTGAAGGGTGAGCCAAGCAGGCCTCCCCCGTGGTGGCAGTGGACTTAGTGGTTGGTGGGCCTGTCTGTCTGGGTGCTCTGCACATGCTCACAGCCACACGCTCCCTATTGTTTGTGCTACTGCCCCAGCCATCGGCTTCCAAATTGAGCTGGACCAACTTTGCACCTTTAGTCTGGGACACGGAGTGGGAGCAGCTACTCCCCACCCCAAGCCCTCTCTCGGGGAGGCTGCTGGGCAGGGCACGTTCAGTGCCTTGGATGGCTCCCTTCCTCCCTTCCTCCCTGCACCCTGCTCTTGCTGGATCCCTGGGAGAGCTGCTTCCTCCGCAGGTCCCCCCGAGCTGCGGGCTTAGCCCGCTCTCCCCACAGATGATCCCCAGACAACCGAGGGCGGCTGGATCAGCTGCTCACATGACTGCTGGCTCCGTCACAGAGCCGGTGGGGGCTGTGGGGATCGGGGGCTGCCCAGCCCCCAGAAGTTCCAGGATGCCCCGCGCAAGTGCGCGGGGCATCCTGGAGGGCTCGTTTCAGCCTCCCACTGGGGGTCTCCTCGTGTGTTGCTGTGGTGTGGAGCCATGCCGCAGCAATACACAATCCATTAACCTCGGCTAAGGAGAGGGGAACATAGGAACATAGGAAGCTGCCATATACTGAGTCAGACCCTTGGTCCATCTAGCTCAGTATTGTCTTCACAGACTGGCAACGGCTTCTCCAAGGTTGCAGGCAGGAAACTCTTTCAGCCCTATCTTGGAGAAGCCATGGAGGGAATTTGGAACTTTCTGCTCTTCCCAGAGCAGATCCATCCCCTAAGGGGAAGATCTCATAGTGCTCACATGGAGTCTCCCATTCAGATGCAACCAGGGAGGACCCTGCTTAGCTAAGGGGACAAGTCATGCTTGCTACCACAAGACCAGCTCTCCTCCCTAGAGTTTGCTGCCAGGAGCTGCATGACTCCCGTGGCAGCATACGATCAGCAAAAAGTGCTGTGGGGTTCATGGTGAAGAAGACGTTTAAGTGGACTAAGCTCTTTAGGGCCTTGCAGGTTATAACCAGCACCTTGTATTTTGCCCAGAAACTTATTGGCAGCTAGTGTAGCTCTTTCAATACGGGAGTAATATGGCCTCTCCGTAGACCAACCTGGCTACCGCATTCTGGACCAACTGCAGTTTCTGGACTACATACAAAGGCAGCCCCACATAAAGTGCATTTCAGTAGTCAAGTCTGGAGGTTACAAGCAGATGTACCACCGTTCTGATGTACCATCATCATTAATCAATGGCTCTCCCATGAATTAATTTGTGGATGGGGCTCAGTGATGAAATACATCTTTTGCATGCAGAAGGTCCTGGTTCAATCCCTGGTATCTCTAGGTAGAATTGAGAAAGACCCTGTCTGAGACCCCTTAGAGCTGCTACCAGTTAGTGTAGACAATACTGATCTAGATTGGCCAATGGGCTGACTCAGCAAATGGCAGCTTCTGATGTATAATGGCATTTAAAGTGTTTAACTGCATCTGGATTGTGGTCTCAGTCTTGTTGATATCTCTTGTCAATAACATTAAGTAATAATTTGTTAAATTCAGTTTTTTTTCTAAAATCTCTCAATGCAACCATGCTCATTTACTGGAAACATGGTAAATCTTTTATTTTAATTCAGAGAATATAAATTAGAGTCTTTGTAACCACATTCAAGGTAGGAGAACTACTGAGATTACTGAGATACCCCCCCCCCCCGATTAGTTTTAACTTTACTTCCAAAGAACATAGGAAACTGCCATATACTGAGTCAGACCATTGGTCTATCTAGCTCAGTATTGTCTTCACAGACTGGCGGCAGCTTCTCCAAGGTTGCAGGCAGGAATCTCTGTCAGCCCTATCTTAGAGAAGCTTCCAGGGAGAGAACTTGGAATCTAGATGCTCTTCCCAGAGTGGCTGCATTCCCCTTAGGGGAATATCTTATAGTGCTCACACTTCTAGTCTCCCATTCATATGAGTAGCTCAGTTTCTACAGAAGTGCCAGTATGCAATGATTGGAAAAATTATCGTGTTGTGAGAGAAAACAGAGCCACTGGCTGAGTTCACCTTCCACAAGACAATAACAGCACATACGCACACATGCACACGCGCGTGCGCGCACACACACACACACACACACACACAGAGGGCAATGTATTAAGCAGCCTCTTTATAATCCTTGTTTCCTTTTCCTGAATAGTCTTTGGGGAAAACAATTGGGTTTCCTTCCCCCCACCCCCTAGTCTTTAATTCCAATAAGCTGTATTTAACACCTTCGTATTGTGCTCCTGGAGATTATGTGCAATTACTTCCTCCTCTTGTAATTTTGTTCTCCAAAATCATTGCTCCTCTTTCATTTGTGCCAAGAAATATTTTATACACCTTCATGAATTTATCCAACTGTGCAACACCTAATTTTAGCATACCTCACTGAAATACTCTTTAAACATAATTAGGAAATGGGTATATGTTAAACAAAGTGTGAATGCAATTCTCTTTTTCTCTTTAAAACCTAAAAGACTTCTGGATCCCATCCCACCCACCCAGCTTCTCTTTTACATTCTTCTGTTATATTGTTGGTGGCTTTTGATGGGTCCTGTCTTCCACTTTGCATGATTTCAAGATTTCCCACCACTGCTCTGTTACTTGGCCTTCATGTAAATTCAATCTAATAGCGGAGGCTGCAAATCCATTGCATTCATACTGCATACTAAGCCTCATTGAACTCAATGGGTCTTGTTTTGGAGCACTGAATAAATATACACAGGAACATAGGAAGCTGCCTTATACCAAGCCAGTCCATCGATCCATCCAACCTAGCTGTCTCCCTGGAGTTGTTTCCTGCAGCATTCCCTTCCTTGCCCTCTCAACCCTACTGGGATCCAACCAGCCTGGACTCTTCTTATCCCTACTGCCCCCTGAAGGGAAGGGAAGGCCCATAAGAGGGGTGCCACACCCTTCTCCAGACTCCACAGGGCCACCCAAGCAACCAGGTAACATGGCATCCCGACAAGAACATAGGGACATAGGAAGCTGCCATATACTGAATCAGACCCTTGGTCCATCTCTCAGTATTGTCTACAGAGTCTGGCAGTGGCCTCTTCAAGCTTGCAGGCAGGAGTCTCTCTCAGCCCTATCTTGGAGATGCCAGGGAGGGAACTTGAAACCTTCTACATGCAAGCAGGCAGGTGCTCTTCCCAGAGTGACCTCATCCCCTAAGTGGAATAATATCTTGCAGTGCTCACACATGTCTCCCATTCACAAATGCAAAGCAAGGTGGACCCTGCTTACCAAAGGGGACCATTCATGCTTGCTACTACAAGACCAGCTCTCCTCCAATTGTTCCAAAATCCATTCTAACACCTTCCTTTTGGAAACATGTTCTGGTCAGCCTTAATGATGGCATGCTGGATGAAGTAATTGATGGACTGTCTGGAAGCACATGGGAGGATCACGGGAGGGAACAGCAGGAAGCAACCAGAAAAATGGGCAGGTAATTGATTACTGAGGAATAGGCCACTGGGAGGGAACAAAGACAGGACAGCTTCATACAAAACCAACGTTCCCGGCAAGGGTGTGCTCCTGGAACAAGCCACTACTTCTACCGCTTTCTGTGTTGTCTGAATCCAGAAATGTCGGTGTGTCAATGCTGGGTCCCCTCTGCCACTTGATATCCACCACCCAGCTTTAAATCTAAGTTACAAATGTCAAATGGCAGAGGAGACACAACACTGGCAACCTGACATTTCTGGGACCAGATGACATGGAAAGGGATGGAAGTACCAGCTTGTGCTGGGAGCATGCACTCACTGAGCTCAGTGGTTCCCGCGTTCTTACTTGCCACTAAAGAACCAGCACATGAACCCCACTCCTTGATCAGTGGGGCATGGCATAGTATGTAAACCTCTGGTTCTAGTTTTTAGCATTTATTATTTTTATCATTTTCCATTTGTTCTGTTTCCTTGGGTTTTATCATAGTTTAATTTGACTTTTAAGCCAGTTTGGGGACCCTTTTAAGGGTTGAATGGTGAGGTATACCTGGCTAGTTGTGTGTGTGTCTCTGTTTGTGTGTGTAGTTCACCTAAAGGCAGGAGTACAATATCCAGCTTCCCCATTATTGCACAGAATCTGTCCAATGGGAGGCTGGTCATATCTGTTTCATCAAATTGTATTGGTGAGCCTATAACTATCATACCAGCCAATAATTCAATACGGATGAAACATTAATCCATTCACAGTGCTTGTCTTGATCAAGGAGAGACCTGACACAACAGCCAGCATGATTTCACAATCAATGGGACATCAGTAGATGGGAGTACCTTGAGAACCAGTACAGGTTAGTGGTGAGTGTGTTGGGATAGGACCAGTCCCTATCCAGCCATGAAGGCCATTGAGTGATATCAGCCTAACCTTGCCACAGGGTTGTTATGAGGATAAAATGGAGTGCAGAAGAGCACTATGTACACAGGGTGACATCCTGGCAAAATTTACCAGAGGAAATTCTATTGCAATTTAGTAAAGTAAGTCCTGAGTAGTACTGTGGAGTAATGTAGTCTGGGTGTCAGCTCCTTGGAGGAAGGGTGAGATCAGAATGTGATTATTAATAATGAATGCTATTATTAATAGTAACTTACTGGAATTCATCCCAAGGAATTCAGTTGTTCAGTAGGGATGTGTGAAACGTTCCGGGTACAGAATGATCTGTACCTGAATCAGGCCGTTTCGGGCAATTTGTGCACAGAACAAATTGCCCGAATTTCAGATCTGAAAGTTTTGTTGTTTCAGACCTCTATTTTGTGGTGATCTCCATGTAGTCTCCATTCTGTGTTTGATGTCTGTTTGAATTTCCTGCCCTTCCAAGTTTCAGATCAGTGGACGAAAGCATGGGCTGACCTGCTGACAATTGTCTCCTTTTTCCTGATTGGCTTTTTTGGCTCTTGCCACTCCTGACTGACCCCACATTGGCCAGGGGAAAGGTTGATGAAGGGGCAAGGGTGGGGGGAGTTCAAGGAGGGATTTTCAATCAGATTTAAAGAGGCAGCAGCCACCATTCTGCCTTTCTGCCTCATGGGAGAAGAGAGAGAGGGAGAGCTTTGCTTTGCTTTGCCTTGCCATACCATACCATGCCATTGCCTAGTGTCTTCTGCCTTGCCATCCTGAGCCCAGCCTGCCTTGCCAGCCTGCCTTCCTGCCCCTGCTCGCTACTGCATTCCAGCCTGGGAATTGACTGTCTGCTGCATTGCTCCCCCCCGCCCCGAGAAGAATTCTTTTTTCATCCCCTTGAGAGAATCACTGCCTGCCTGTGCCTGCTGTGTGTCTGTGCCAGCCACCAGGCCCTGTGGCCACTGGCCAACTGGACAGCCACCCCCACCCCAGATTTTCCAGGCTTTTGCCCCAGACTCCCCTCCCCCCAAATCAGAAGAAGGAGAAGAAGTCAAGAAGAAGATTGAAGGAGAAAGAGTAGACTCAGAGACGAGACCACAGAAGTGGACAACTGCTGGACACAACATGGGTGAAGCCTTAGACTGAGTGAGTGCTCATTCATTCTCTCTCTCTCTCTCTCTCTCTCTCTCTCTCTCTCTCTCTCTCACACACACACACACCCTCTGGAATTGTGTATTCTTGGGGTGTGTTTTTTTCCTGTTTGGAGAGATGTTTTGGGTTGCAATCGAATTTAAAAAGTTGTGTGCTATTTAGAAGAAGTTTAAACAGGGGTTCCATGTGGGAGGGATCCCCATTAGCTCGTACTAGTAGATGGTTCGAAGGGTAGCAAAGCCTCGTGGTTTTAAAAAGCAAATCTGTCTTTTTTCCTCATTCCAAAGATTTTTTGGGGCGGCGGGGGGGCAGGCATTTTTTTAAAAACAGAAGCCTTACCTCCAGCCCTCTGTGCCAATAATATATCAGTATTAATATTCTCTGCTCTTCAGCCTACAGGCTTTGAGTGGGCAGGAAGGCACAGACTCTAGCCTTCTCCCTGTGCCCATTTACCCCCACCCCTCACCCCCACCTGCAGCATTCTGAGGCCATGGCAAAAATTAACCCTAAACCCATTAACCCTTTTGCAGAGCACACACGCACAGGTATACTATGCTTCCCCACTACATAATCTTTTATATATATATATATATATATATATATATATATATATATATATATATATATGGTTTGTTGTTGTGCCTGTATTTTGGGGCCCTCATGGATGGGCACAGGGCAGGTTTTCTGTGTGTGTGTGTGTGTTTTTGTGTGTGGACTTCTTTGCAGTGAAGATTGGGTCATATTGTGACTTCTATCATCATCATCATTTTTATTCAAACTAGATTGCTTGCATCTACAATAGGTTGTGCTGGTGCCACAGACTCTGATCTGTTGCAGAAATGTCAAAAAAATGCACCAACAATTATGTGCCATTGTTGTCACCATCACTTTTTTTACTTGTGTAGGTGGGAGAGGGGGCCAAACCTACTTGTGTGTAGGTGGGAGGGGGACCTACTCTCCACTCATCATGTTTTTATTGAGCTTTAGTTTAGGGGGTGGTATCTTAAATAGGGTAAGTTTGGTCGTGCTGGCAGGTGAGTGTGGGTTTGGGGTAGAGAGTAAGAACAAATGGTGTTCGACTGGAGGTGCCATGATGGTGATGGAGGTTTCTGTGGAACAGTCTCCAGCGATATGTGGTTTGGGGTGGCTGGAAAAGGAGCCTCTTTGGGGAGTAGCTTGGATCACCCACTCAGATCTTTGTGGCTCAGGGGGTGGTGACTCAGACAACCCTCCCTCAATGCAGCATGCTGTGTGGTGTGGAGGAAGCAAGAGGTCAGCTGACTACTCTCTGCCTTCAAACCTGGTTGGTTCGTCCAGCAGTGGGACTTTGGTCCTCAGTAGGAGCCTGCTTCCCATAGGGAGAGTTGCCCACATTTGAGTTATTTAGTTTAAGTCTGCTCTGTTGTTTATAAATTATGCAGAAAGATTAATCAAGTGTGTCCCTTGTTCATTCCATTCCATGTGCCATGTCTTTATTGGTGGGGGGCGGGTGTGTGTATTTCTGGGTGCAAAGCATTCTGTCATGTAGGCCTCCACCTGCAGATTGAAGCAGTACAATCAGGAAGCAGGTTTATTGCCTCAGTGAGAACTAGGCTTTACTGAACACATTGCAGATAAGGGCTTTTTGAGAGAAAAGGAGGAACAAAATTGCCCAGCTTATACATGGTTGCTTCAAGTTGAACTGCTGTCTGTAAATGACAATTTTGTTACATGGAGCAGAAACCTGTCCATTATAAAAATAGCTGTGGAAAGGAAATGGAGTCACTCTCCATGTCAAACATTATGGGCTGAACTTGATATAAATGAGGACATCTGCAGAGACTCTTAGCAACGTGTCCCCAACAACTGCAAAGAGGTCATCTTCAGGATTTTGAAGACAGGATGCTGCTTAAGGGAAATTATAAAGGGGAGGGGAAGGAGTCGCAGATACTGCAAAAAGAGTGGCACAATGTTGTTATAAATCCCTATATAGTTACTCTAAAAGAGTTATCCCAAACCACATGTGATATCCAGAACTACAAATTAATTCCCCCCTGGCCAAAAAGACAGGAAAAGACCTCTCTCTGCATGACTGTCTGGAAAGTTGCCATCAGTCAGGGAGATGTTATTGTGCTGGGTGGACCAGTGGCCTGACTGAGTATAAAGTAGCTTCATATCTTCATTTAAGTGGCTGAGAAGCACGGTCATCAATTGAGCACACTACATTTGGGTTACATTGTGCACTTGAGCAATGAACAAAGTTGCACTAATGCAAGGAAATTAAATCACAGGGAATTTCAGAATTGCATTCTTGTGCTCTTGCACTATTGCACAAACATTCCCTGCAAAATATATGAGGTGTGCCACAAGTTGTGCATCTTGTTGTTTGTATTAAGTGGAACACACTAGTAGGGCTGTGCATGGAACCAGTTCAGATGGTTTGATTTGAATTCGAGACAAATTCAAACCAAACCGCCAATCCGCAAGCCAGTTTGATTGAACTGGCTGGCGGTCCGGTCTGTTGAACTGGGTTGATCCGGTTCGAGCCGGTTCAAGGGCTATACTTGTAAAGGGGAATCCGATGAGGATTCTCCTTTACAAGCCAAGGGGTGGAGGGATCCTTTAAAGTGTTGGAAGGGTGGCCGGGTGGGGTGACGAGAGGACACCTTATTGGCTTCTGAGGTGGTGGTGGTGGTGGTGGTGGTGGTGGTGGTGGTGGTGGTGGTGGTGTGGCAGTGACTCCTCTATGCCCTGCCAGCACTCTCCCCCACCCAGCAGCATGGACTGGTGGAAGCCTGGTTCTGGCCATTCATGTGTCAGATTTATGTCACCACCGCAGAAGCCAGTAAGGTGTCCCCTTGCCATCCCCACCCCCTGGCCACCCTTACAACACTTTTAAAGGATTTCCCCACCCCTTTGCTTGCAAAGGGGAATCCTCACTGGATTCCTCTTTGCTTGTAAGGGAGACACCTCACTGGATTCCCCTTTACAAGCATAGCCCTTGTCGAACCAGGTTGAAATGGTTCAGTTCAAACTTGGACCAGCAGCCTTTTTGGGGGCCCGGGACAGTTCAAGTTCAAACCAGCTGAACTGGGATAGTTTGAATTGAACCCAGTTCTATTCAAACTGGTTCTACACACCCCTAATCTGGAATACAAACTCCAGGCACTGCACAACTAATGAACGCTACGGTCTTGCACTAGCACAATGTCCCTGCACAAGCACAGAGTTAGGACGTCAGCCCATATTTTTGTTAGAAAAAAGTGAGTGAACATTTAAAAATCCTACTAAACTACCAAACATAATTCCTTCTGTGGTGTACACAGTAATAGGGGCAGGGGAGAACTTTATCCTGCCACTCACCTGCAAAAATATTCCCCTGCAGTGGGGTCAGAAATCCAAGTCACAAGGAAATATTTCCCTGCCCAGCAATGGAGAGGAATACTGGATTCTTAGAACACACTCATTCATTGGATGCAACTACTAAGGAATGTCCCTTTCCCTCCTGGGGTTCCATTCAATTGCAACACAGCCTTCTAAAAGGATAAGCCATCGTTGAGATCGCTCCATAATTTTTCCGGGGTTAGGATGAAAGCGCAGAACAAATAAAATATAACAAACCCAAACTATGAAACTTTCTCCCAAAGGAGGTCATCTGCTGCAGCTGGAGGCCATCATAATGGATGGGTCTATCAAAAGGGGTAGACATTGTTATGACAGCAAACGCTATTTATTATTTATTTGGCGACATTTCTGCTCTCAGCTAGTCTGGCATCCAGCTAAAAACGGTGGACCTGCTGATATTCATGATTTTGGGGGGGCGGGGGGGGGGTAATGCCACTTTAACCAGGGATGGAATGATGATATATATTTTGAAAAACAGGCCAGGATGACCGTGTCTTGAACTGCACTGTCAAAGCTCCCTACAAGCATTAACTAATGAATCTCCAACTAATTAGCTCACTAGCTGCGATGAGATAAGAATAATCAGATTTCATGCTAGAGGGAGTTAGCTGACTGCTGTGACTGGGCAACAAGTTGTCTGGTTTTTTCCCTGTACATAAAAATGCTGCTGAAATGTATTTTCCAGAAAGGCAAGATTATGTGTTTTTCACCTTCTCGGAAGCATTCTTGGAGGCAGTAAAGTTGACTTGTTAGGTAAAAGCTGTCAAAAGCAGGGAATGGGACATGATGAGCAGCCCATCTAATATCTTCCTGAGAACGCTCCTGTGGGTCCTACTTTGAAGAAGGAGATGGGGAGATTCTCCTCATTAAGAGCCAATCCATCCTCTTCATTTACGTTGAGTGATGGTTTTTAAAATGTGTCCACAATGTGTCCATGCATGAAACTCAGAGGACAACTTCAAATGCACTCTCTCTCTCGCTCTCTCTATTGGTAATAGGTTCTGGGGGGTTGAAGTCTGGTAATTCCCCCAGATAGGCATGATGTCATCATGTGTCATGCCACCATTCCAACAGGAGTGCCACCTGCACTGTGTGTGCCTCCTCTCAGGTTCAAGCAGTTCCGAGAGGTGCTTGCTATGGAGCTGACCTGTATTCTGCACCTCCACACAAGACGCTCTTTCAGCTCTTCATAAGAACATAAGAAAAGCCCTGCTGAATCAGGCCCATGGCCCATCCAGTCCAGCATCCTGTCTCACATAATGGCCGACCAGATGCCACTGGGAAGCCCACAGACAAGAGGTGAGGGCATGTTTTTTCTCTTGCTCCTCTGCGACTGGTATTTAGAGGTATCTTGCCTCTGGGGCTGGAGGTGGCCTACAGCCCTCAGTCTAGTAGCCACTGATAATCATTTTTAGATTTCTTTCTCTTTGCTTCTTTCATTCACCTGCTTATGTTAACAATATTGATACTAGGTAATGCTGTGGCCAGGGAGCTTATATCCCTGGAAATTGCTGCCCAAATCAAAATGATCAGGAATGGGAGCATCTTCCCTACAAGGGGAAGCTAAATTTCCTTCTCATTGAGGAGGACTACTTAGAGAGGACACCTGTTTAGCAATTTACCAGGGGAAAGCCCTTATTTTCTGGAATCTGCCCACCAGGTGCGTAACTATAATAGGGCAAGGGGAGACAGTTGTCTGGGGGCCCACTGCCTTGGGGGGGGCAGAGGCAAGTCACATGACTGACTCCCCCAGCTGCGCACCCGCTCGGGCTTCCTTCAATTGTATTCATCTTCCGAAACTGATGTGAGACCTGGAGCTACCAGAACAGCATGTCTTTCTCTAGTACCATTAAATGACTTGCATCATCCACAATTTACAAAACCTTAAAAAAAAAAATTTAGGATGATGTTCTATTGTGGCACATAGGAAATAGATAGATAGATAGATAGATAGATAGATAGATAGATAGATAGATAGATAGATAGATAGATAGATGTTACTATGCTTTTTGTTACCGCTATTCAGCCTCATTTAAGATTTCTTTACTTCATGAGCCGAGCTTCAGTGAGGGGGGGCAATTTTAAAATTTTGTCTCTGGGCCCAATCCAACCTTGCTACGCCTCAGCTGCCCACTGTCCCTTAAACGGGCTGCTGCTTCTTACTGGCATCAGGGCAGCTCTGCCTCAATGAGCTGGCGTGGCTGCTGGAGAGTGGCTGGTGTGAGTTGAGGCCAATCACCCATTAGTGGGTGGGTGGCAGCTGTTGGCCACTGGACATCCATGGCCCCCAGACATTTGCTCCTCTGGAACACAGGAACATAGGGACCAGGGTAGACCCTGCTTAGCAAAGGCGACAATTCATGCTTGCTACCACAAGACCAGATCTCCTCCCTCGGACTTCATGGAAGCTGTGCTCCCAGTGCAGGCAGGGTGTAGAGTGCTGCGAAAGCAATGAGTGCACCTCTCCCTTGGATTGACAGTTTCTGCTAGGGTTGTGAGTGCTTGAGTTGTGAGAGCTGGTGCAGTTTAAGCCTGGATCGTGTGTGCAGAGGTCTAAACCAGGCCGCCACCAGCCCTGCCTACTTTGGGGGATGTCAATGGGGCTGGGGGGAGCCCCTGCTGCCCCCGCTACCCTCCCCCTGCGGCCGCCACTGCAGCCACCACTGCCGGCACTTGTAAGTACTTACTTACTCCTCTCCCGCCCGGTCTATTCTTTGGCCAGCCCCCTCTGCCCCTTTACTGATAGAGGGGAATTCTCACTGGATTCCACTTTACCAGTAGAGCTCCAAGCTGGTCAAACTGGCTCAATTTGAACTCAAACCGAATCCAATTCGACCCGGCACAAAACTGAACCGGGCCAGGTCAGCTCAAATCCAATCCAGAATCGAGCCAAACTGGCAAAAACAGTTTTCTGCACATCCCTATATACTGCACAGAATGTAAGCCACTGTTATTTAGTGTACGGAACTATTTTTTATATGGAAAGTACTTTTTTTTAAAAATGCTGTCTTTTAGACTTCACATCACAGCTTCTAATTAAGATGCATTATAACCTAGATTGCAGTTTATTTTTGTCAGCCCCCACCAGTCTGTGTGCCTCTACTTCCCACAATGAAAAATGCCCCACAATATCTCTGTCTCTTTCCATCTTTTATTTCCAGCTATCTTGCCCCCACTCCTCATTGTGCATTTAAGTACCTCTGCTCCTACACCAATGTAATGGATCTAGGCCACCAGACCTATTAACAGTAAAACCACTATCAGACCATTAGCTTTCATTCTCATCCAGGTTGATTGACTATTTTGCCAATCTTCCTAATTCATTACATGTCCCTTTTTGCAGCTCACAGAAGAAACCCTTTATGCCTACCTGTGAATGACAGACCGCTGAGCCCACACTCCTGGGAGTTAGACACTGTATGTTTTGGGAGACTAATTATTTCAAATCTGATGCTCAGCCCCATATGCCATTTCCTCTGGGAACCAACGTGCCATCTGGTCATTTCCTTCCGTTTCTGGATTGTCCAAGTTGTGTTGAAAGGCAATTTCTTCAAATTGCTTCAAAGCATCACATCCAAGATGAGACAGAATTATGGTGAACTTGGAGTTGTAGATACTCAGCATAGTTTATGCCCCACTCTGAACTCTGGCTTCCAATGAGAACCCAAATGGTTTAATGGTTGTTGTAAAACACCAGCAATAAAGGATGTAGCACTTCAACTGCTCTACTCACATTTGCTTTCTGCACTTTCAAAGCTTTTAGGATGAGAACCCCTAGAATTCATGCTAAAAAGCCATGTACTGCTATTGGAAACCTTCGGGGCCCCCAGCCCCTTCCCCTCGGCTGCAAGCATGCAGTCTGGCATTACTCATGAGAAGAACCATCTTGGGGAATGCTAGGCTGGATTGCTAATAATGTATGATGCAGTTCTCTCAAGGACTGCTCTCTCATGAAAGTGGCAGGCCATAGAGACATGCATGTGGGTGGCTGCCACCCAGCCCCACTGCTAGATCCACTCAAGCCCCAGGGAATCCCCACCAACACCTTTCCAGGTCATGGAGACTGGCAGACAGCAGGAGCAAAAGTGCTCACTCTTGCAGTCTGGTCACCCCTTGGCACATACTGTATGCATGTTGATTTTTTTCTCAGTATGGCCACCCTGGGTTGGAAGATTGTCTGTGGGATGATTCCCGGGTTTAAGAATTAACCTCAGGTTCGTCAACCCACTGTTTCACGCTATGTCTGAAAGTGGCCAATGTGTCATATCTGTGCATGGCAGGTGTGTAACAAAGCAGTCCACCAGCAATGCAGAAGGAACGAGTACCCATCGGGGGCAAAACTAGTCCAAGAGTCAGATACAGTGTTCCCTCTAACAGGGATTCCCAGATGTTGTTGACTACAACTCCCATAACCCCCAAGCAAAAGCCATTGCAGCTGGGGATACTGGGAGTTGTGGTCAACAACATCTGGGAATCTCTGTTAGAGGAAACACTAGTCAGATACAAAAAGCCAGATAATCAGTCCAACAGGGATGAACCAAGCCAGAGTCAAACACAAGCAGGAGGTGTGAGAAACCAGGAAATCACATGCAAGGAACGAGGAAACAAAGTTCCCCATATCCACAAACAAAGTTGCTTCAGCAAACAGCAGAAGTGAACTGAAGACTTAAGTACAGTAAGGAATGCAGCCCCACCCAAGCCTGGAATGTCCCAGGTTTTAAACTGGTTTTAAACAGTTACCCAGGTTGGGTAACTGTGGCTGGGAATTGTGGTGCCACTGCTTCATCCTCAGACTCAGAGGACAAGGATAAGGGAGCGTTGAGGGGGCCAGCAGGTACAGGCAATTCTGATGGTGGAGACAACGACCTCTCAAACCCTGCTTCATCCTGCGAGTCTTCCATGCCAGAGTCATGCTTAGGGTTCATGAGCACTTCATCTTGCATGTCCTCAGTGCCAGTCTTGGGATTCAGGACATAATAAGGCTTCCTTACTCCCCGCAGGGATGTCAAACTGTGGCCCTCCAGCAGTTTCTGGACTACAACTCCCATAATCCCCAGCCACAGTGGCCAATAGCCAGGGATGATGGGAGTTGTAGGCCAACATCTGCAGAAGGGCCACAGGGTGACATCCCTGCGGCTTACGTCCTTACTTATAAATATAAATTCTCCTTTGGTAGAAATTATATTTATATACAGCGGTACAAAATACATGTTATCTCCTGAATTACTACCTCCAACCTCTGCCTCTCTTCTGCACCCTTTGTATGGCTTAGGCTATGGGTTCTCAGCCTGTGGTACTTCAGAAACTGCTGAACTACAACTCCCAGCATCCTCAGCTACAATATAGTGTGACTGGGGGTGATGGGAGTTGTAGTTTGGCTACATCTAGAGTGCCACAGGTTGGGAACTCCTGGCTTAGGCTGCTCCACACAACTCTCGCTTTCTGTGAGGAAATCAGGCCACATCTGATTTCCCCGTCTTCTTGTATTATTTCAACAAAAACTGAGTAACCAGCCTGCAACTGCGCATGCATGGAGGCCATTTTATGGACCTCCAAGCACACACAGAGGCCCGAACTGGGCCTGAATCAGGTCAGCCTGCTCCAGTGGGGGTGGGCAGAATCCCCGCCGCCATCCCTGCCTTCCCCCACAGCTGCTGCAGCCACAGCCACCATTGCAGCTGGCTGCAGCAGCAACTTTAAGATAAAATTTAACTCCCCTCCTTCCTCAACTCTCTTTATCTAAGCTCTGTGGGGGCCCCCCCACCTTTACTGGTAAAGGGGAATCCTTTCTGATGGATTCCCCTTAACTAATCTGTTCTGAGCTTGTTTGTGCCCAGAACAAGGCCCAGTTCGGCTCAAATTTGGGCCAACCCAGGCCCAGATCAGCTCAACCCAAACCCCGTGGAGCCAAACGGCTCGACATTGAGCTGGCTCACACACGGATGGACAGACATGTGTCATGGCAGTGGCTGGAATGTAACATATGTGGGTGTATGTTTTGGTGGGATTGGGATGGATATTAGGGAAAGCAGTGTGGGCGTAAAGGGTGTTTGTAAATAGAGAGGAAGGGCTTAGACCTGAATATAATTTCAATAAAGTTTCTAAGAGGAAAGGACAGTGCAAAGAACAGGGAGAGCAAAGCACGGCCAAGGGACTGAAGCAGAGGACAAGAGCTTCAAATTCAAGCTGATAGTTGGCCTATGAGTACCCGCCTTGTCTTGCTTCTTTTTAAAGGGATTGCTGGGAGGCTATAGGCAATAAAAACTCCCCAAGAAGCCTCATCATCTAGGCCTGGCTGAGGAGTGGCTCCTGGCAGTGGCTGGTGTCGTTACTAAATTACGCCATCTTATGTATTTATTATTTCTCGGTGTAAACCACCCTGAGCCATTTTTGGAAGGGCGGTATAGAAATTGGATAAACAAACAAACAAACAAACAAATTCTATGGACCAGCCTCCTATGGACAGCCCAGAGATGAAAGTTTGGGGCGGTATACAAATTTGATAAAAATATAATATAATATAATATAATATAATATAATATAATATAATATAATATAATATAATATAATATAATATAATGGCGCAGCAGGGAAATGACTTGACTAGCAAGCCAGAGGTTGCTGGTTTGAAACCCTGCTGGTATTTTCCCCAGACTATGGGAAACACCTATATTGGGCAGCAGCAATGTAGGAAGATGCTGAAAGGCATCATCTCATACTGCCTGGGAGGAGACAATGGTAAACCCCTTCTCTATTCTACCAAAGACAGCCACAGGGCTCTGTGGGTGCCAGGAGTCGATGCTGACTCAACAGCACAATTACTTTACTTTAAAGTAAAGGTAAAGTGGTCTGAGAATGGTGATTGCTGAAGCTACGTTTTCAAGATGATAGACTTCCCAGTATGTCCTACCCAGTTTATGGTCATGTGAACTGCCTTAATAAATTATTATATCTGCCATTGCTTCCAGCTGAATGGATAGATGTCATGCAAGCCTTTTTAAAATTAAAAGACTCACCAGGAGCTCATGGGCTACACACAGATTACTCAGGGAAGCTAAATGCAGCACGCCAACTTTTAAAAAATTAGATGTTGTGAGAAACTTTGGGCCACCATAATGGTTTCTATATTTATCATTAGATGACAATAGGTTGTCAGACAGTGTGTGAGTTAATATTGCTTAAACATCAGATAAGGTGTTGACATGCATATGTGATGAAGGATGGTGCCGTCACCAAGTAATCTGCCTGTGGTTCTGAGAGCCTGTTTTCTCCTCGGCCTGCAGCTACTGACAACTTTTATTTATTGTTGTGGAATTGGTTATTTGTGGCTTGGCAATTTGCATATTTAACTAATTGGAATTTCAGTCACACAAAGAATGCTACTGTGTTGCGATATTGATAGAACTGCAAAGCTGCAAATGACTAATTAAGCCAAGCAAATTAATCAAAGTCCATTGATGTTTACGGAGACTTGGAGACGGCTGTGTTGGGTTTGTTGAAGAAATAACATCCACTTTGCAAAGATGAGGTGTGCCATCTGAAGGATTTCATATCCTCCTGTTCGAAGATGTGATTTAGGTATCAAGCCAGGCTGGACTCCAGATTTTGATAGTTTCGGCAGGTATTCCACAATGTTACCGCTCATTTTAAAAGGAGTATCTGCTCCATGCCACAGCACTAAGCAGTGCCTTCTGGTAATAAAGATGCACCACTCCATGGGTGGGCTGCCACCCAAGAACCTCTGTGCCAGACTTCTAACATATCTGATCAAGAGAAGAGAGGGTGTCCCTAATGAAGGTAGAACAGGAAGACCCTACAGTGGGGCACCTGGAGGGGAAATGGACCCTACCTCAAGATATTTCCCCCCACTCCTAGCCCTGTCTCTAGATAGAGCTACCACCTGTCTCTGTAGGAAGGGAATCCCAAATCAGGCTTCCCTTTGAGTTAATCCAAAGCAAATACAGCTGCTGTGCTTTTTGATTACAGCCCTCTCATTTCATAATTCTTCTCCACCTGGCACTCTGCCCAGCTGGATTTCCAAGGAGGAGTCTCACTCACTCTTTGCAAAGGACACCCAGAGAACCTGCCCAGGGACAGAACTTTTGTTTATATTTATTTTCCACCTCACTCAAGGAACTCTGCATGGCATATATGAGGACTGCCCCATATTGAACACACAAGAACCCCTGTAAGGAGGTCCAAAAGGCAGTGATTGCACACGTCCCCTAATGAGTATTATGGCTACATAGGGATTTGAACCCAGGACTCCCTGGTCTGTGTCCAACTCCCTATTCAGAAGTACTTAAATGACAATCAGAAAAAATATATGTGGGCCATGGGAGATTTATTTAATGCAAACAATACTAAAATGTTAGTAAAACCACAAATAAAATCAATGTTGCTTTAAAAAGATTTCCTAAAGATATTGTAAACCAGGGCTGAGCAACTTTGGCTCTCTTCAGTTTTTGGACTACAATTCCCATCAACACCAGCAGCCACTGGGGCCCATAGTCAGGAATTATGGGAGCTGTAGTTCAACATCTGGAGGAGGGCTGAAGTTGTGCAGCCCTGTTGGAAATGAACAAAAAACTCACTCATATCATTTGACAATTTCTGATGGAAATTGGGATTACGTGTTTCAAACCTGTAGTCTTGTTCAATGGCTTTGAGACTTAAAATAATTGTTCAGCTGCTCCAAAATTAAGGTGGAAAAAAGGTTTAAGCTTGCATTAATCTGGAGATAAAGCCCTGTGACAGCTACAGCTGGCTTTCTATGTAGCTCCCCAGTTATGCCCAGATCCCTACTTCAAAGTATGCCTTTGTGCATGAATAGGCAACCACAAAGAAGGAGACCTCACTCTGGGACACCGAAGTAGCAGGCATGTCCCTTGCTAGCTGGGGAAAGAGATAGATAGATAGATAGATAGATAGATAGATAGATAGATAGATAGATAGATAGATATGGTGGCTCTTACATTTAGCAGGGGAAAGTAACTGTCCCTATTCAGCCCCAGCATAGTATCCTTCTGAGTGGCTGTTGTTGGTGTCTCCCTTGGGTTTTTGTTTAGACTGTGAGCTCTTTGGGGACAGAGAGCCATCTTATTCCTTTTTCTGTGTAAACCACCTTGAGAATTCCCCCCCCCTTGAAAAGCAGTATATAAATACTGTAGTGAACAGTCACTGTCCAGCCCCTCTTCTCCCCTAAAGAATAAACTGGAAGTGAACCCTGTCCTGACTGACAGGCTGGTGAACTCCAGGGATCAGCCAATCAACACACCAGGTGGGTGGGACCTAGACAGCCATGAGGAGGAAGAGAAGGGTTTCTTGGTCAGAAGCAGTTAGGTTGGAGGTGAGAGAGGCATGGATTGAAGGCTTAGTGAGGAACAATGGAGTTTTGCTTCCTCATGGTCAAAAGCTAGCCTAGAGATTTCTCTCATGGAAGGATCTCTACAGATCCTTGAGAGACAGGATTGCAGGAAGCTTGATTCTCATCAGGTGTTGGGTGAGTTTTCAAGGGAAAGGGGATTCAGCATAGGGAACAGATTGTTAGTCAGATTTTGTGTTAGAAAGTTATATTTCTTTTGTATGCTTTAATATCCCTGAAACCTTTCTATTGTTGTTGTAATGCAACTACGCTAAGAAAAGCTGAGCCTTTGCCCTTCCAGTTGGGGCATTGTAAAATAATCTGTAAGCTTCTAAAGGTGCTTTTGTATTTTCCTACATCCCTGTTCCTTGCAACTGGGGTGCTTTTTGAACTATTCTTGTAACCACTGACTATTTCTTTTGCCTGTAACTAAAAACTGAGAGAGCCTCAGTTGGAAGCCGTCTGTAGTATTCTGAATAAAGTGTCTCCCCCCCCCTTTTTTGTTCTTTGAAATTCTAACAAGCCTCTTTAAGTGGATTTTTAACTCAGGAAATGGGGTCTGGAAAGGGTTTTCTGGTGCAACACACCTCATTATGTTCAGCAATTCTACCAGTTTTCTCACCATGTGTAAACTTGCACATGAAAGGTTTCTTTACTTTTCCAATAGCAGAGGAGAGAGTTTCCCTAGGAATTCCAACCAAGCCTCTGTGTGTGTGTGTGCGTGTGTGTGTGTGTCAAACTCTGTTGATAATTGCGTGGTGGTGGCAGCCTTGAACTACCGGAAATAAAGGAAGGTTTTGGGAGAAGCCTTTGTTCGAAAAGCATGAAGGGTAGGGATCCGAACCGAACTGGAGGTGGTTCATTTTGAACTGGTTTGGACTGGTTTGGACCACTGAAAATTGGTAGGTTGGTAGCTGGCACCTAGGGGTACCTGTCACCCAAACCCCAAAGCAATCGGACACTCGTACGATTTTTTATGAATTTTTGAAAAATATTTTTATTTTTTTCTCATAGGATATAATGGGACTCGAACCAGGCCATTATTACTTATTGTGTAGCACCCATGGGTGCCAACAACCATGCAAACCCTGAAGCAATCAGACACCCCTGATTTTTTATGAATATTTGAAATATTTTTAATTATTTTTCACATAGATTATAATGGGACCTGAACCAGTTCATATCCCCTATTGTGGAGCACCTAGGGGCACAAAAGCAGGGTGGGTGGTAGACAGACAGGAGTGCCTACCACCCAAAAAATCCCAAGGCAATTGGACACTCCTCTGATAATTGGTGAATTGTTAAAGTATTTTTGAATTCCTCATAGAGAATAATGAGGATTGCAGCAAATGTATAGCTTCACGTCGGGGGGAAAGGGGTGTCGTAGAGTGCAGTGTGGTGGCTGGTAGTTCCTAGGGTGGGCAAGGAAGCTACCTGAATTATTTGAAAGGAATTGGGCAAAGGGGTGATTTTTGGTTAATTGTTGAAGTTTACGCTTCAGCTTAGATATTATTAAATATTCAATATTTATGATATTAAATCAGCTTAGAGCTCCTCTGGAGGCAGGTGAATTCTCTGAGCAACAGACTATGTTGATCACAGAAGTGTTCACCACCACTGCTATTCACAAATTCTTAAAAAAGCACAATGCTGCAAAGCACTGACAACTGACATGTGGCAAATACTCCTTTCCACTTGGCAAGGTTATGCAATTGGCCATGCTGCACCAAGGTGAGAGATTTCACTCTAGCATAATGAGGCTTGATATTTTCACCACATATTGAGGCCATTCACACAACTGATCCTTTTGGGCTGGGGAAGGCTGGGGGAAAGACAAGAGCTTACCTGTCTCCCCCCAACGTCCACCCACCACGACATGACCCGGAGCCCAACCAGGGCTCCACTGCTTATGTGCCCACACAAACACTGGGGCAATGAGCAGCTCTATGAGAAAGAGTTGGGGGGAGGGACACCTGGCCCCCCAGGAAGTCCACAATGCACTGTGCGGGCAGCATGGTTGCTCCTTGCCCCCAGCTCTATGGTTATGGCTACCAGCAGTGTCCTCCTACCTCACCTTTAGCCCAGGTTTAGATCCTGGGCTACAATGCCAAGAAGCACCGGGATCATTCACAATCCCAGCAGTTCATGCAACCAGCCATACTTGGGCAGGGCAATTCTAGCCTCGGTAAGGCTGGTCGTGTGAAGAACCTTATTCAGTCATAGATTTTAGTATGTACATCTGCACCATAGCTGAAGGACTGACACAGAGAGGAAGGAGTGGACCATTACAGTTATATTTACATTCCACTCTTCCTCTAAGGAGCCCAGAGCAGCATACATGGATATGTTTATCTTCACAACAACATTGTGAGGCAGGTTGGGCTGAGAGGGAAATGACTGGCCCCATGTCAACCAGTGAGTTTCATGACTGAATGGGGATTTGAACTTGGGTCTCCTTGGTGCTAGTCCATCACTCTAACCTCTACACCACGCTGGAAGAATTTCCTAACTGCAAGAGCTTTTTGACAGTGGAACAGTCTGCCTCGTGCCATGGTGGGCTTCCCTTCACTAGGACCTTTTCAAACAGAGGCTGGATTGCCATCCGTCAAGGATGCTGCAGTAGTTTCCTGCACCGAGCAGGGCATTGGACTAGAAGACCTCCAAGGTCCCTTCTGACTCTGACATTCTATGCTAGTATGTTTGACAAAACTCTCCTCCTCATGTTGCAAGCTGATCCAGACAGCCAAGCTACTCCAGAGTAAGGTGAGCTCATGTCCCTGGATAGCCGGGACATCTGTATGGGCTCTCTGCAGGGAAGCTAACCTTTTTGGCCTAGAGAGTGGAGGATATAAATTCCTTAAATAAAATAAATCATAGCATCTCCAGGAATGGGATGGTGTTTCATCATCCTGAAAGGAAATAGGCAGGAACAATCTATCATATGTTAAAAGAGTTAAAGGGCAGATTTTTCTGAGATTACAGCATCCCAAAATGTGAGTGGATTACAAAAATGAAATTTTGTTTCCCATTTAAGTTCTCAAGCAAGTATCAGGTTGGGTTTTGTTTTTGTTTTTTAAATGTTGTTCATCTAAGCATAGTTTGACTTATGAGGAGACCTCTTGGTATCATATGGGAAAGTGGCAGTTCCCCATATGAACCCAAGAATCCTTGATATCAAGGTGACTACTTACAAGCCCACCCTTCAGGCTTCCCAAGTAGTTAAGCAGCAGAACATCACTCAACTTGATATCTTTCTGGATCCCAGTCATCTCCTATCAAGGCTGATTAACTTCATACATTCCTAGCTTCACCATTGCTATACAAGTTACTGCTTCTTGATGGGCTCATGGTTTTTCACAAATAGGAGAGGAAAGGGAATCAATGTTCTCTTCTAATGCACAGTGATGAAAGAGAGTGAATAGGCATAGCTTAACAAATGAACTGAACTGTACTGAACTACATCATCTGCAGAAACACAGGATGCTGCTTTTGATGGACCCTACCTCTTCAGACTGCAGATGGCGGGGAGACATATTTGAATGATCCATTCCATTCAAAATTCCCTGCACATAGAAAACTAGCTAGTAAAGGAGAAGGGTAGGATATAAATTTTCTCACTGGCAGAGTCATCGTCTGTGTGGTGGGAGGTTTTCTTTAATGTGAGGGAGCATTCAGACATCGCCTCACCTATAATCTGGTTCAATTTCTCAAGAATTGTTCTACATTATTCTGCTGATCACATGACCTTGCTCATCTTTCTTGCGCTGATCCATGTTTGATGCAATCCACTGAAAAAAGTAGCCTGACCATTGTGCAAAAACCCCTGCATAGCCATGCCATCTCTGAGGGGGAAAGGGGACAGATCCTTTCTGAGGATCCCTAAAGACCAGAAGCTAACCTTGCCTCCTGTCCCACCGAATCAAAGTAAGCTTCTCTATGAGCAAGCATCAGAGTAAGCTGCCATAACATGCATGGGGAAAGTGGGATGCTCCTCCAATGTGGGGAGACCTATACAATAACCAGTGTCATGATCCTGGACCCCAGAACGTCCCTGGTGAGGGATGCGGTGGGGAGTTCGGCAGAGGGAACTTAATTGGGAGACATCAGCGACCCATGCACATGGTGACCCCATGCCACAGGGCCTTCCCACACTGGATGAATGGGGGATCCCCAACCAGAAACCCTGCCAGAACCCTTGTCCTCCAAGTCAGAAGAGGTCTCTAAGCATCTCCTGGTCATGGTGGAAGCCCCCCAGCACTGCTGGCACAAGCACCTGTGACATTGAGCACAGCCCCTTTAAGCAGCAAGACATACCTATTGAAGAATCGGGGCCAAGTTACCCTGCCTGAGAGACACTGGAGGAGTAACATTTATCCGTTACTCCACCAGGGCTTTATACTGAGTCAGACCATTGGCCCATCTAGTTAAGAACATAAGAACATAAGAACAGCCCTGCTGGATCAGGCTCAAGGCCCATCTAGTCCAGCATCCTGTTTCGCACAGTGGCCCACCAGATGCCGCTGGAAGCCACAGGCAGGAGTTGAGGGCGTGCCCTCTCTCCTGCCATTGTTCCCCTGCAACTGGTACTCAGAGGCACACCCTTGAGGCTGGAGGTGGCCCACAGCCCTCTGACTAGTAGCCATTGATAGACCTCTCCTCCATGAAGTCATCCAAACCCCTCTTAAAGCCATCCAGGTGGTTGGCTGTCACCACATCCTGTGGCAGAGAGTTCCACAAGTGGATCACGCGTTGTGTGAAAAAGTACTTCCGTTTGTTGGTCCTAGACCTCCTGGCAATCAATTTCATGGAGTGACCCCAGGTTCTAGTGTTGTGTGAGAGGGAAAAGAATCTCTCTCTCTCCACTTTCTCCACGCCATGCATGATTTTATAGACCTCTATCATGTCTCCCCGCAGTCGTCTTTTTTCTAAACTGAAAAGCCCCAGGTGTTGTAGTCTTGCCTCATAAGAAAGGTGCTCTAGGCCCCTGATCATCTTGGTTGCCCTCTTCTGTACCTTCTCCAGTTCAACAATGTCCTTTTTAAGATGTGGTGACCAGAATTGTACGCAGTACTCCAAGTGTGGTCGCACCATAGTTTTGTATAAGGGCATTATAATGTTAGCTGTTTTATTTTCAATCCCCTTCCTAATGATCCCTAGCATGGAATTTGCCTTTTTCACAGCTGCCGCACATTGAATAGACACTTTCAATGAGCTGTCCACAACTACCCCAAGATCCCTCTCCTGGTCCGTCACCGACAGCTCAGATCCCATCAGCATATACTTGAAGTTGGGGTTTTTCGTTCCAATGTCCATCACTTTACACTTGCTAACATTGAACCGCATTTGCCATTTTGTCGCCCACTCCCCCCAGTTTGGAGAGATCCTTTTGGAGCTGCTCACAATCCGTTTGGGATTTCACTACCTGGAAGAGTTTGGTATCATGTGCAAATTTGGCCATATCGCTGCTTACCCCTGCTTCTAGATCATTTATGAATAAATTAAAAAGCACCGGTCCCAGTACAGATCCCTGGGGGACCCCACTTCTTACTTCCCTCCATTGTGAAAACTCTCCATTTATACCTACCCCCTGTTTTCTGTCTTTCAACCAGTTAGCAATCCACACATGTACTTGTCCCTTTATTCCATGACAGCTAAGTTTCCTCAGGAGTCTTTGATGAGGAACTTTGTCAAAAGCTTTTTGGAAGTCCAGGTAGACTATGTCAACTGGATCACCTTTATCCACATACTTGTTGACACTCTCAAAGAAGTCCAAAAGGTTGGTGAGGCAAGATTTACCTTTGCGGAAGCCATGCTGGCTCACTCCCAGCAGGGCCTGTTCTTCTAGGTGCTTTACAATTTTATCCTTGAGGATGCTTTCCATCAATTTGCCTGGAATGGACGTTAGGCTAAGTGGCCTGTAATTTCCCGGATCGCCCCTGGATCCCTTTTTGAAAACCGGTGTTACATTTGCTACTCTCCAGTCCACAGGTACAGAGCCCAATTTCAGGGATAAGTTAAATATTTTAGCAAGGAGGTTGGCAATTTCACATTTGAGTTCCTTGAGGACTCTTGGATGGATGCCATCCGGCCCTGGTGATTTGTTAGCTTTCAGTTATTCCAGACAGTTTAGAACATCATCCCTTGTCACTTCTATCAGACTCAGCTCTCTAGCCTCCATCCCTAAAAAGCCTGGTTCAGGAACAGGTATATGCTCAGTATCCTCTGCCGTGAAGACAGACGCAAAGAACTCATTCAGTTTCTCTGCAACCTCCATATCCTCCTTAATAATCCCTTTCACTCCCTTATTGTCTAATGGCCCAACCGCCTCCCTGGCAGGTTTCCTGCTTCTGATGTACTTAAAGAAGTTTTTGTTATTCCCCTTGATACTTTTGGCTAAATGTTCCTCAAACTCTCTTTTTGCCTCCCTTATTGTCACCTTGCATTTCTTTTGCCAGAGTTTGTGTTCCTTTCTGTTCTTTTCGTTTGGACAGGCCTTCCAATTTCGGAAGGAAGTCTTCTTCCCTTTTATGGCTTCCTTGACGGTACCCGTTAGCCATGCTGGCATCCTCCTGGACTTAGTGGTACCTTTCCTCCTTTTGGATATACAATCTAACTGGGCTTCTAGTATTGTGGTTTTGAGTAAACGCCATGCACTCTGGAGCGAAGTGACTCTCCTGATTTCCCCCCTCAGCTTTCTTTTCACCATACTCCTCATTTTGGAGAAGTTTCCTCTTTTGAAATGTAAAATGTCTGTGTTTGACATCCTTCGTGATTCTCTCCCCGCATGTATGCTGAATTTGATGGCACTGTGGTCACTGTTCCCTAAAGGGTCGATGACACTGACATCACGCACCAGGTCCTGGGTATCACTCAGAATTAGGTCCAAGGTTGCCTTCTCTCTGGTCGGTTCCATGACCAACTGTTCTAAAGCACAGTCATTTAGCATATCTAGAAATTTGACCTCTTTGTCCTGACTTGAATGTGAATTTACCCACTCTATGTGTGGATAGTTGAAATCACCCATAATTACAGCCCTGCCTTTCCTTGATGCCTCCCTGATTTCCTCCTGCAACTCCCAGTCACTGTCAGCATTTTGATCTGGAGGGCGATAGCATGTCCCCAGTAGCACGATTCCTTTCCGGCCTTGTATAGTCAACCACAGGGTTTCTGTGGAGGACTCCAGTCCACCTAGGTTTTCTAGCTTGTTAGATTCTATCCCTTCTTTAACATACAGTGCTACCCCTCCTCCAAGGCGCCCCTCCCTGTCCTTTCTATAGAGTTTATACCCAGGGATAACAGTGTCCCACCGGTTCTCACTGTTCCACCATGTTTCTGTTATGCCCACTATGTCTATTTCTGCATTAGCAACCAAGCACTCCAGCTCACCCATCTTGGCTCGGAGGCTTCTGGCATTGGCATACAAGCACCTATACACTGAATCTTTCCCCTGATGTATGCTATTCCTTTGACTCTTTGACCTGCTGGCACAGCCTCCCGTCTGCTCTTTATGCAGTTCTGCTCCGTCCCCATCTGTTTTATTTGAATTCTTTGCAGCCTCACACTTTGCAGCCTCACAAAAGGATGGCTTTTGCCAAACGGGATACTGCCCAGCTCCCATCGGCTGTTCCCCAGGTGTCATTTTAAAAGCTGCTCTGCAACCTTTTTGATTTTAAGCGCCAGCAGTCTGGTTCCATCTTGGTTCAAGTGCAGCCCGTCCCTTTTGTACAGGCCTTGCTTGCCCCAAAATGTGTCCCAGTGCCTAACAAATCTAAAGCCCTCCTCCTGGCACCAACGTCTCATCCACGCATTGAAACCCCTCAGCTCTGCCTGTCTCACTGTACTTGCGCGTGGAACAGGTAGCATTTCTGAGAATGCTACCTTGGGGGTCCTGCATTTCAAAATGCTACCTATCAGCCTAAATTTGGCTTCCAGGACCTCCCGACTGCATTTCCCCACATCGTTGGTGCCGACGTGCACCACGACAGCTGTCTCCTCCCCAGCACTGCCTAGGAGCCTGTCTAGACACTGCGTAATGTCCGCAACCTTCGCACCAGGCAGGCAAGTCACCATGTGGTCAACACGCGGGTCACAAACCCATCTCTCTATCCCCCTAATGATCGAATCACCAACTACAAGGAGGCCCCCACCCCCCAGAGGAGTATCCCCTGTGCGAGAGGATATGGGCTCATCATCCACGGAAGGGGTCCCTTCTAAAGGAGCATTTCCCTCTTCCTCAGACCGATGTCCTCCTCGCCCAAGACCTTCATTCTCCCTGACAGCAGAGGAGCTACCAGCCCTGGAGTGGGATGCCTCTATCACATCCCTGAAGGTCTCGTTCACATGCCTCTCTGTCTCCCTGAGCTTCTCCAGATCCGCCACCTTGGTCTCAAGGGAACGGATTTGTTCCCTGAGAGCCAGGAGCTCCTTGCACCGAGCACACACCCATGACTTCTGCCCATGGGGCAAATAGTCATACATGTGGCACTTTGTGCAATATACTGGGAAGTGCCCCTTCCTCTGCTGACCTTCTATCTTCATACTGTTTTAGTTGGCTGTTTACAGTATTTAGGGAGCTTATTGTCCATTTATTAGATAGTTTATTAGGATAGGTCTCAGCTGTAATGGTCAACTATTTAACTGTCCAAACAGCCTTTCCCAAGAATATGAGGGATACGAGGGAGGGATATGTACTTACGTTCTCTTCTCCACCAGGCTCCTTGTGATCCTTGTGATCGTGGGGGCTTGTTCCCCTGCACACTTCCCACTAAACTCCTGCAAAACTCCTATGTCCTGTTTGCTTTCCCTGTTCGCTATGCTCTGTTCGCTATGCTCTCGGGCCTACACCTCATATGTAGAGTTGCCTTCCAACTGTCACACAGGATGGGAGTCAAAGGAAGGAATGTGGGGCCCCTCCCAGTCCTAGCTGACTCCACCCCCACTACTAAGTAACACTGCCTTTAGGTAACCCTAAGAACTCCTAGCCCTGTTATATCTTAACCCTAACAAGTAACCCTAACAAGTAACACACACAGAGATAGAGAGACTAAGACCTACCCCTTAGAGAGAAACAGCCCCTGCTAAACTCCTCTCTTGGTTTGTTTGAAGTGGAAAAGGATAGTTGTTTAGAAGGGCTTGTTCAGCTTCTCAGCTTCTCAGCTGTGTCTGCTCTTCAGTATGACCTGCAATGGCTGGCAGTGACTCTCACTCTCCAAAGTTTCAGGCAATGGTCTTGCACAGCTCTAGCTGCAGATTCTAGGGATTGAAACTGGGACCTTCTTTGCACAACACACAGATGCTCTACAGCTGAGCTACAGCCCCGTCCCCTCTGGCAGTACCCTGCTCCTGAAGTTCCTTGTGAGCTCTGGCTGTGGTTCTGACTGGTTGCCCCGGGAGTTGTCCTGGGTCTAAGGCATCCCTGGTTGATGCCACTGAGGAGATTTTGGTACGGCCTGCAGCAGGATACCCATCATCCATTTGCTCCGTTCACGATGAAACTGAGTTGGGTGGCTAATTTCTGCCAGTTACCTTCAGAATCTCAGCAGAGTTTGCATCCCCCCCCCCTCAGAAAACAGCAATATGGCTGCAAGTAATGGCCATGTCCATCCATTCCCCTAAAGAGCTTCCTTTTCCTGACCTCTAGGACACTTGTGGTCTTCAAAGCGACCATTACATCACACAAGGAAGGGGGCAGATCAGCCTTTGTCACAGGCACTGTGAGCCACTGTTTCTAATTTCCCAGAGACAGTGCTTCTTGTTTCAGTTGCTATGATTTATGGTATTCTTGATCAGGTCTGCTATTAATGTGTGGTGAGATATCTGTATTGAACCGCACCTGCTGTGCTGGTAATCACTGCATGTGTAAAATAGCTCACCTACCCTGAAGGATTATGGATGTGCATTAGGTAAGAGGGCAAAAGATCAGACATTACCTCTACAAACTGACAATAGGAGCTCCAGACAGTTGCTTGCTTCAACTCTCCCTACTGTGTCTTTTCCCCCTTCCCATGCCCTGAATTCAGAGAGAAGATCAGCGCTGTCCAGGGTCCTGGATTAACAATACAGAAGTAACATCTCTTCCCCGCAGCTTGCTAAACTACTCCTCTGAGTACAGTCACTATTATGCTTCCTAGGGCATAATAATGGGGCATGATCATTCTTTGATGACTTCTTTTCCCAGAAGGTCTCCCTTCGCTGGATGTAGATAATAATATACATTTTTCATTGCAGTGATTCGCCTGGAAAGGAAGAAAAAAAACCTTCACACCTTGCTAGTTTCTCATAGCATCTTTTGAAAGAAGCACGTTTTCTGTGTTATTGCCTTGCAACAGACACATTTCTCTCTTTTATTATAATGTATAAAATTATTCTAATTAGTTCTCTACTTCTCTGTGTTGTATTTCACAGCCTAACCTCTCCCTTCCCCCTCCCTCGTGCCACCTCCTTCTCCTTTCCTGGGTTCAGAAAGATGCAGCTGTTCATTGCTTGGTGCTGGTGGTTTTGACAGAGTGCTTTCTTGCTACTGATGCGAGCTCAAATTTTTAGAAACATTGACCTGACAAAGGCATTGAAGTCCCACTGCCAAGAAAGATGGAGGAAGCATCTAAGGAGGCATAGAGAATATAAATGCCATAAATAATGTTCATAAACACATACAGCACACAATGAAACCCAACTAGTAAATTTATGAGGATGTAGTTTATGATAGCAGGTGGACTCCCTGGAACTCTGGTGAATGTTAAAGTGGCTCTAATGCTATGTATAATTTATCTTACACATTTACAACAAAGCCTTGTGCATATGTACTTCAAAATGAGTCCAACTGAATCCAGGGACCCAAGGAAGTGTGCAGTAGATAGCAACATTCATGTGCAAAGTGCTTGACAACCATTACAGTGTTCACTCTCCACAGTCACATTGCAAGGCAGACCACTCTCCTGTTATTCCCATTTTATTGATTGTGAACTGCTGCTGAGGTTAGCAACTTGCCATGTCAGAGTAAGATCTGGACCTACTGTAGGTCCTGGCCCAGCTGCTCTACTGACTTTCATGCTACAGTCTCCAGTGAATTATGAATAGTTTCACACATAGTGCTGAACTTGTGGTTCTCCCAACCTGAGATATGAAGAAGACTTGAAGGTGGCACTGCAGATGTTCACATATCTCAGTTTGCTGGAAGTAGCCAAGCTGTGCCAAAGGTACCCCCACCCTCTGCACCTCCTAGTGAGACCTTGAATGTTATTCCAGCCTGCCTTGCACTGACTTTGGCTGGCAAGACTTCCCTACTACATCATCCACTTCATGGCCATTGGTCCCAATTGTAAAAGTGAGCAGGCCCACCTGGAGCGAACCAGAAGTTCAGGATGAGTCTAGGTTCAGAAGTGTTGGACATACCACTCCAGGAGCATCAACTCTTTACACCTTCTATCCTATTGACCACTAGGGGCACTGGGAATAGAGATATTTGTTTCCCAGCTCTTTGTTTCCCCACTCTGGTTGTCTCTCTCTCTCTGTTCTGGCTTCTGATTGGTAGACTGATACTCTCAGGAATCCCCCCTCCTCTTTGTAGCTGTTTGTTGCATTTCACCTTTCCTCCTTCCTTGTTCTTCTCTTGCACTATGAAGACAAAAGCTCAGGGCCACAGGCTTTCTATCCAAGTATGTAACTTCCTTGTTACATGTAACTTCCTTGTAAATACCTTTACAAGTATTTGAACCTTAAATGTCTGTCCCTTAAGACTTTAAATGTCTGACTCTTAGAGGTTGTTCTCATGACCAGGCAGGTGGAGCAGCAGGTGTGTGTGGGGCGGGGGACAGAAGCCCTCCTTCCCCGCAGATTATCATCGAGAACTGTCTGGGCACATACATTGTATGCCCAGACAGTCTGCTGCTGCCCCAGGGAGTGTGGAGGTTTGCGGGCTGGGATGCATTATCCTGGCTGGGATGCATCATCCTGAGATCCCAGAAATCCCACATTGCACTGAGCAAGTGCGTGGTGCATTGTGGGGATCTCCCTAGTGACAGATGGGCAGCCTTCAGTGTGCCAGCACTGCCTGAAAACAGTCGGTGCTGACACAGTCAAGTAAATGCGGCGAAGGGAACACTCACTCCCTTAATCCCATTTAAGAGGCGGGCTCCCTAGGCGGGTTTGCCGTCAAGGCTCTGCCGGGAGCTGGTTGGCTCCGACAGGTTCTCATGGGCAGCCAAACCCAGGCTTAGCTGCCCTAGCCCAGTCTTGGTTGCTTGTGAGAACAGCCTCTTAATGGGCTTTGTTCTTCTCCCACACACTTGCTTTGTTATAATTGGGATCATTGAAATTCCTTCCCTACAACAAGAAGTAACCCAAACCTAAAGAGGAGCATGATTAGGAGTGATGAGCCAGCTTCAGTTCTTGGCTACACATGTAGGTTTTCCACCCTGGAGGAACATGCGGTCCCTACCATATGGCACAGCGGAACAGGCAAGGTGGAGCATGCAGGTCCTATCACAGAGTTAGGGTTCACACAACCGTGGATAAGTAGGTAAAGGAGATCACGGGGCGCTTCTCACAATCAGCAAAAATCGGGCTAGCAGAGGCTAGCCCAATTTTTGGTGACCGTAAGAACCACCGGGCTTGCAGCTGAGCCTGCTGGTTCTTGAGCAGGTAACCCGCTTGAGAACCTCTGGTAAAAAGCAGGTTTGCGGAGCGAGCGCTCCAGAAAACCTGCTTTTTACGATCGTGAGTAGCCGTGGTGCGCCTTCGGGCCGTGCCTACTCATGAGTAGACCCCCAGCCAGGAGGCTTAAAAGCAGCCTCCCGGCTCGGGGGTCTCCCCAGTATGCCTCGCACAGGGCATATTGGGGCTTGTGGGGGCCGCGCAGCCCCCACTCCCCCCACCCCCACCGGCTCCTTCTCTGAGCCGGCCATCATGTGGGTGGCCGATCTGGCCTCCCAGGGCTCCCTGCTCATTCGTGAGTGGGGAGAGCAGGCTTAGCCTGCTCTTCCCGCTCACCAGGAGAAACCGGGTCTCACTGATTGTGAGACCCAGTCCCACAGATATGTTCTGCACTATGTGTGAACTGGCCCAAGGTATATATGTTTTTCTACCTCTGACTTTGTCAGTTCTGTACATTTTAACAGTGGACAGTGGGATGCTCCATATGATTTTTTAAATTAAAGTGTGGCATTGCTGATGTTTGTTTTGCTGTTTGCTATCTTTGTCATCCTACTTGCTGTGAACCGCCTTGAATGCAGAACCGGCAGAAATTCTGTTTAGAGGGAAGAGAATAACCTTTTTAAAAATAATGGAAATTAAGGGGGGGAGGGGACCCGAATCTGGACTCCCTGAATAGATCTCAAAACGAATAGGGGAGAGCTGGCATGGGCCCGACATGAAAGTGAGAGCCTTATTCGGCCTCTGAAATGAAAATGTTTGGCATGCACATCTAATATGTTCTGTTTCTCAGGGCTGCATTAATAGTTGCTTTCTTGTTGTAAGCGATCATAAGGGCTCCCATGGTGAGGAGCTGGGGAAGAATAAACATAGCAGAGTTAGTGGTCCCCTCTTGGAGTCAGTGAACACAGAACCCTCATAATCAATAAATAATACAAAATGGTTTCTGCCCATATGTACAAAAATGGGTCACTTTGTTAGTCATGCCCTTCAACAGTCACCTGCAGGCATCCCTCCAACACACTGGCAGCTAGAGACGTGCACAAAATGATTTTTTTTATTAGTTTCAAATTCCAATCAAATTTGAATCTTTTTTTTTCCAACCCTTTTTTGGCACCCTTTTTAACCAATCAGGGGGCCTGAATGGTTTTTAAAAGGTGTCAAAAGGCTCTCAAATAAAATTCGAATTGTATTTCAAAAATTCAATTAAAATTTGAATTGAATTGCTCTTTTAAAGGGTGATTCGATTAGAATTCAAATCATTCAAATCACCCAGATTCAAGTCAAATTGATTCAAATTTGAATCGCTTTAACCATCCCTTCTGAAGAGGTTGAAGGAGAGAGACTGGGGCCAAAGAAGCAGTGACATAAAACATACTATTTGGCATGCTCATATTTTAAATGGTAAATAGCAACTGGGAGGATCAGAACTGTGGAGAGATTTTTAACTCTTTATCTCCACACGGCAGTTCTAACGAAAAATGCAGGAGCCAATTATTATTTGTGGTTTATGGTAGGGGTGTGCATTTTGGAATTCTCTTGTTTCAATTTGTATCCGAATCGAAACACCCCCGTTTTGTTTTGTAGCTGAATTTTCCGAATCCGAATCGATTTGGATTTTTAAAAAGAGTCCCAGGGCAAAAAGAGTGGGTGGTGCTGGTAGTGTCCAATGGGTGAAAGCTACCACCCAAATTTCAAAGGAATTAGGCCAAGGGCTGATTTTTTTGGTGAATTTTTTAAGTTTATACATCTTTAAGAATTTTCCCATAGGGAATAATGGGGATTCCAGCTAATGTATCACTTCAAATCAAGGGGAAAGGGATGACCCAGAGTGGAGTGTGGTGGGTGGTAGTGCCCAAAGGGGGCAAGGAAACTTCCAGAATTATCTCAAAAGAATTAGGAACATAGGAAACTGCCATATACTGAGTCAGACCATTGGTCTATCTAGCTCAGTATTGTCTTCACAGACTGACAGCGGCTTCTCCAAGGTTGCAGGCAGGAATCTCTCTCAGCCCTATCTTGGGGAAGCCAGGGAGGGAACTTGAAACCTTCTGCTCTTCCCAGAGCGGCTTCATCCCCGAGGGGAATATCTTGCAGTGCTCACACATCAAATCTCCCATTCATATGCAACCCGGGCAGATCCTGCTTAGCTATGGAGACAAGTCATGCTCAACCACAAGACCAGTTCTCCTCTCCATTGGGCAAAGGGCTGATCTTTTGTGAATGGTTGAAGTTTATGTGTCTTTTAAGATTTTTCCCATAGGGAATAATTGAGGTTTCAGCAGCCCCATAATTCCACTTGGGGGGCACTGGGGTTTCCCAGAGCGAGGGTTTGTGTAGTGCACATAGGGTGCCAACCACCTCCATACCCACAAGCCCTTGGGGTACTGGGTTTTGTGTTTCTGAGGTGTTCACTGTAGATTCTCTGGTAGCATATGAAATTTTCAGTGAAAAAAAGAATCCACTCTCATATGCTACCATAGAATCTACACTCAGAACACCACAGAAACAACATAACCCAGCACCCCATGGGTTAGCAACCCTCCCCCTGGCCAATGTGGGGTCAGTAAAGAGTGGCAAGAAGCAAAAGAGCCAATGGGGAACAAGGAGGGAATTGTCAGCAGGTCAGCCCATGATTTAGGTCACCGATCAGAAGGCTGGAAGGGTGGGAAATTCAAAGAGATGTCAAACACAAAATGGAGACTGACTCAGAGATCACCACAAAATAGAGGTCCGAAACAACAAAACGTTTTGTAGCCAAAACAGGGACGTTTTGTTTTGTATACAAAACTTTTGGATCTGGAAAATGGGTGTTTTGTTTTGTCTACAAAACACCCGAAACAGGCTGTTTGGGGTACAAAACATTTTGTATCCGAAATGTTTCGCACATCCCTAGTTTATGGCCCATCCTTCCTTCAAGGAGCTCAGGGCAGCATATATAGCAGCTCTTTCTCCTTTTTTTATCCATTGACAACCTTGTGAGGTACATTAGGCTGAGAGAGAGAGTGTGTGAGAGAGAGAGCCCTCAAGTCTGAGCAAGGATTTGAATCCACATCTCCCCAGCATTTTGACCATTATATCACACAGTCTTAGCAAGGCAGCTACATTGGTGTAAATAGAAGTTTCATTCCCAGGGGCAAGAGCAACTGTGCACAGGGGGAGGATTTTCATCAGGACCCTGGCATGGGAATAAAGAGTTGTTGTTTTTAAAATCCACATTGTTGCAGACCCTAAACTGATTTGTCCCCACCTCCAGCAGATGCTGAGCCACCTAATGGCTTGGTGAGGAAGTGACTTGTCTAGGGAGCAAGAGGTTGAGCCGGGTCTCATGATCAGTGAGACCCGGTTTGTGCAGCTAAGTGGGGAGAGCGGGCTAAGCCCGCTCACCCCGCACACAAGCAGGGTGGGAGTCCTAGGCGGCTGGATCGGCCGCCTACATGATTGCCGGCTCCGTGACAGAGCCGGTGGGGGCTGGGGGGAGTGGGGGCCGATTGGCCTCTGGAAGCTTCAGCATGCCCTGCGCAAGCGAACAGGGCATGCTAGCGAGACCCCGGAGCCGGGAGGCGGCTTTTCGCCTCCCCTTGGGGGTCTCCTCATGAGTAGCTGCGGCACGGAGCTGCACCACGGCTACTCACGATTTTAAAAATGGGTTTGCAGAGCGCTCTCTCCACAAACCTGGTTTTAGGGGAGGGGTATTTAGCTGGGTTAACCGCTGGGAGGCAACCAGGCTCGCAGTGGCTCCCACAACCAGCCAAAATCAGGCTAGGGTCCCCTAGCCCGATTTTGGCTAATCGTGGGAATAGCCTTGTTGTTAGTTTGAATCCCCGCTGGTATGTTTCCAAGACTTTGTGAAAGACCTATATTGGGTAGTAGCGATATAGGAAGGTGCTGAAAGGCATAATGTCATACTGTGTGGGAGGAGGCAATGGTAAACCCCTCCTGTATTCTACCAGGAAAACTACATGGCTCTGTGTTCTCCATGAGTCAACACCGACTCCACGGCCTGATCTTTTATCCCTCCCCACCCCCCAGCAGATGCTATTTGGAGTTAATAGCAGTTACCAGCTATAACAAGCATGAGCCAATGATGTGTTTAATGTCACATCTAGTTTGTTCCTTAGTCTCATCATCATCCCATATTGCAGTGATAGATGATCTTGGGAGAATCCGTTAGCTAAGTACCACCTAGGAAGAGTATGCCAGTGAGCAAAAAACTAAGCAGTCAGAAGGCACTGGGGATGCTGCTACTTGTTTCTCCCTCATACTCCTTCCAGCCACAGTGCAGGTGGACCTCTCTACATCCACAGCCCCACTTGATGCTGAAAACTGTGGCAGGACTGACTACAGTTTTAACCATTTGGTTACTGTATTTTTGTAATGTTAAATAATTCTTGTTAGCTGCCATGGATGCTTCAAGGCATTCAAGGAAAAAAATGGTTAAATTTGTGCTTGGGAGAAGTGAAAATATACAAAAACCTTTCCTGATCAGAGTAGGAATTGAATCTGAAAACTTTATCTAGAAATCATTGAAACTGACATACGTGTTCACAGATACAACATAGACCGGCTGAAATCAATGCAATGGACTTTCCTGTTCACAAAAACCAGTTAAGACAGAATATTTGAATGCAAGCTACACTAGTTAAAATGAAAGCAGCTCTGCAAAATGGATACCTGTGTCACGCAAATTTGTGTAGTCATGCAAATGGCATCCACGCATGCATGGAGGTAATGCAAATGGCCTCTGTGCATGTGGAGACAATATGGAGGAGCAATTAGAACAATTTGGAGGAACCACACTGGATTCCCCTTTACAAGCATGCCCCCTCGAACTGCCAAACCAGTTCTGAATCAGTTCAGTTCGATTCGACACCTGGGCCAAACCGGGGGCCAGTTCAGTTCAAAATGGCTCACAGTCTGGGGGTCCAGTTCGAGTTCAGCTTGAACTTGAAATGAAGCTCTGGAATCAGTTTGTGCGCACCCCTATCAGACCAGGGGAGTTTTGCTACAGGGATATTTATGAGCAGAACTTTGCTAACAGATATCAAAGGAGTTTTGCATGGAGTTTAGCAAGGTAATGTATAGCGAGGCACACAAGCAGTCCCCTTTATCCAGGCCTGCACAATATAAGGCCTGGAGGGCGGATTCGGCCCACAGGGACTATTTTACTGGCCCTCAGGTATCCTGCAGCAACACAGGAGCTGGAAACTGCCATAGTGCCCTCCTGTGCATGCGTTCTTAGAAATATGGTGTGCCCAGTGAGCCTTACTCCCATGTAAGCATGCCTAGGATTGCAGCCTGAAAACAACTATTTAGAGAGAGAAGAGGACTTGGCATTTGTTTGGGGCTGGCATGCACTCTATGGGCCCCATTGATCGAGCAGGGACAGGACCTATTCTCTGGCCACTATCCTTGGTTAAAACTATGGGTCCATTGACAGGGGGAGTCGATCACAAGTAACTAATATTTAATGTAATAATGTGCTAAAAGTTTCACCTTGATTTGATCATTATGGGCATAGAGAGATGGGTTTGTGACCTGTGTGTAGACTACATGTTACTTGCCTGCCTGGTGTGAAGGTTGCAGACATCATGCAGCATCTAGATGGGCAGTGCAGGGGAGGATTCAGTTGTAGTGGTGCACATTGACATCAATGACATAGGGAGATGCAGTCAGGAGGTTCTGGAAACCAAATTTAGGCTGCCAGGCAGTACATTGAAGTCCAGGACCCCTAAGGTCGCATTCTTTGAAATGCTACGTGTTCCATGCACAGGGCATGGTTTCAAAAATTGCACAGAACTGTGGTTATGGTGTCATTTACATTCAGACATAACACTTCAAACTTCAGGTCTTGACAGTAGACATTACTGCAAACCAAAGGTTGAAATAGGAGTTCGGCAAGGCAAACCATTAGGATGTAATGGAGTTCCAGCTTCTGCCCTGTGTAATCATGGTTTTGTGTTACAACCAAATTCAGCTGCTATTAGTGAAAATATGAGGAATGAAAGAAAATGTGTTACCAGGGATGTGCTAGGACCCTCTGGATCAAAATGTTGAGAGTTACCTGGAGTTGGAGAAGCAAATCAGAAATGTGCCAAAGACAGACAGAGCTGTAATAATGGGTGACTTCAATTATCTTCACACAGATTGGGCAAATTAACGTGCGGGCAACGGCATTTCTGGAGAGACCAAATTTCTAGACATGCTAAATGACTGTGTCTCAGAACAGTTGGTTGTAGAACCAACCAGAGAGAAGGTTGCCTTGGACTTAAGCCTGAGTGGTGCCCACAAGATGTCAGAGTTGCAAAACCATTGGGGAACTATGACCATAGTGTGTTCCAATTCAGTTTATATGCGAGTGGAGCATTGCCAGGGAAGTCCAACTCAGATGCAAATGTGTTGCAAACTTCTCAAAAATGAGGGGATGGGTAAAAAGGAAGCTGAAAGGGAAAGTCGGGAGGGTCAAATCACTACAGAAAGCATGACACTTATTCAAAACCACAACAATAAAAGCTCGATTTGAATGTATACCAAGAAGGAGGGAAAGTACCACCAAGTTCAGGAGGATACCAGAGTGGCTAACAAGTAGAATCAGGGAAGCTATAACAGGGAAGTCCTGCCCAGATGAAGAGAACAAAAAGTAACATAAACTCTGGCAAAAGAAATGCAGGGAAACAATACAGGATGCAAAAAGAGAGCCAGTCTGTTTAGACAATACTGAGCTAGATGGACCTATGGTCTGACTTGGTATATGGCAGCTCCTTATGTTCCTATGTAACTCGGCCAATTTGAGACGATGAGAGAGGATGCTCTAAACTGTCTGTAAAAATTACAAAAATTACAAATGACCTAGGCCAGATGGCATCCACGCAAGAGTTCTGAAAGAAATCAAATATGCAATTGCTCATCTCCTTGCAAAAATATGTAATGTCTCTACAATCAGGCTCTCTGCCAGAGGTCTGGAAAGTAGCTAAAGTAACTCTGATTTTCAAAAAGGGTTCTAGGGGGATCCAGGAAACTACAGACTGGTTAGCTTAACTTCTATGCTGGGTAAATTGGTAAATATTTAAGGATAAAATTGTTAAACAGAAGAAGAGGACAGATTCATGTGTGGACTGGTAACTGGTTGAAGGACAGGAAACAGAGTGCAGGAATAAATGGACAGTTCTCACAATGGAGGGAAGTAAGAAGTGGATCATTCCACACACATACACCCCAGGGATTTGTACTTGGACTGGTGCTCTTTAACTTGTTCATAAATGATCTAGAACTTTGGGTAAGCAGCAAAGTGGCCAGATTTGAAGAGGACACTAAACTATTTAGGGTTGAGAAATCCAAAACAGATTGTGAGGAGCTCCAAAAGGATCTCTCCAAACTCAGTGAGTGGGTAACAAAATGGCAAATGTGGTTCAATGTAAGCAAGTGTAAAGTGGTGTATATTGGGGCAAAGAACTCCAACTTCACATATACTCTGATGGGGTCTGAGCTGTCAGTGAACGAGCAGGAGAGAAATCTTGGGGTTGTGGTATCATCAGCTTGTTGGAAGTGTCAACAGAGCATGGATGTGAAAAAAGCCAATTCCATGCTAGGGATCATCAGGAAGGGCAATGAAAATACAAATGCTAATATTATAATGTGCTTAAACAAATCTATGGTGTGGCCACATTTGAAGTACTGCTTACCATTCCGCTCCCTGCAGTGCACAGTTCTGGTCCCTGTATCTTAAAAAAGACACTATAGAACTGGAAAAGGTGCAGAAGAGGGCAACTGAGATGATCATGGGCCTGGAGTGCCTTCCCTTTGAGGCAAGGCTACAGCACCTGAGGCCAGGGGCGTAACTACTATTAGGCAAGGGGAGGCGGCAGCCTGGGGGCCCCCACGCCTTGAGGGGCCCCCCAGAGGAAAGTCACATGGCTATATATTGTGAAGTGTGTGTATCAGCGAGGGGCCCATTTTAAAATGTTGTCTCTGGGCCCACTCCAGCCTTGTTACACCCCTGCCTGAGGCTTTTTAGTAGGGGTGCACGGAACTGATTCTGGCAATTCAGTTCAAATTAGAGCTGAATTCAAACCGGGTTGCTGGGCCACCCCCCATTAGGAGCATTTTAAAGGCAGGCAGGGTTCCCTCCCTTTCCTTGTACAGGGGAATCCTCTCTGGATTCTCCTTTACAAACATGCCCCTTGAATCCTCGAACCGGTTCCATTAGAACAAAGGCTGGTTCACCTTGAACTAGGGCCAGCACCCCTTTTGGGGGGCCCAGTCTGGTTCGAGTCTGAACTGATTAACCAGCCCAATTGCATTCAAACCCAGTTCAAATAGAACTGGTTCCACACATCCCTACTTTTTGGTTTGGAAAAGAGATGCCTACATGGAGAGATCCTATAAAACTGAAGGCCAGGAAATTTAGGACCAATAAAAGTCAGTACTTTTCCACACAGTGCATAATTAATCTATGGATTTTTCTGCCAATGTATGTGGTGGTGGCCACTACTATGGATGGCTTTAAAAGGGGGTTAGACAAATGCATGGAGGACAGGTCTATCAGTGGCTCTTAATCTGGTGCTATAGGCCACCTCCAGCCTCAAAGGCATGATGCATCTAAATGCCAGTTGTAGGGGAGCAACAGCAGGGGAGAGGGCATGCACATACCTCTTGCCTGTGGGCTCCCCAGAGGCATCTGGTGGGCCACTGTGTGAAAGAGGATGCTGGACTAGACAGGCCTTGGGCATGATCCGGCAGGGCTGTTCTTATGTTCTTATCCCATTGGACTCAATGACAAAGAACTGGCTTACATCTGATTAATCCGATTTAACTATTTGTGGATCATCTTATTTCATTGTCAAATCATGTCAGTTTAAATGATTTGGGGATGGGAATCCTATATCCTACTGCAAAAATGTTAAAGTAGCCCCATAGAATTCACCTGGCTTGTACAGGAGCAAAAAGTCTGCGAAATCCTGTCTCGGATGCCTCTCAAAAAGTTTAACCAGTGCATATTGCAAAAGGCAGCTCTCTGCTCATTAATAAATAGACTGAATTGATGCCCTCAATTCATTTCATCTAGGCCATTAAATGGCAATAAAACTGTAGTCACTGTAGACCTAAGATGAATTTGAATTCAACAAACAGAGATCAAAGGGCTTCCGATGTGCTTTCTTCACCCCACCATGAGCCATCGGTTCCCATCAAGAGAGATATTTTATCCCATATATAATAGCTGTGTTGTGTCACGGCTAATATATCCCATGTGGTATCAGTTCTTTTACAATAATGTAATCACAATCAGGGCTGAGTCCAGCTCTACACAGATAAATAAATATACTGAAAATGACATTCAGGATAGTATTTTGGCCATGGGGACATGAGAGGGGACAAAAAAGCCCAGTGCAATTTCATCCCACAAACCCCGAGCAAGCTCCATGATGAGATATGACAGTTAATCTGGTTTCTTATTTCCTAAGTCTTTTAGGCCTAACATTAGGTATTTTCTGGGAGGAAAAAAGATGACCAGAGGTTCTGTTTGTGCTGCATCAGCAGAACAGTATTGGGGAGTGGGGGAGAAAAAGTGATATTGACCATTAATCCTTTCACACACCACAAATTGGAATCTCTTGGTAAAAGAGCTCTCTTGCCTCAAAGTTATTGATTCCCTCAGAGTCTTGAAAAGCTGGCCATCCCTTCAATTTGTGGTTAAATTTATGACCAGTGTTGGTAAGAAGAAAACCAAGTAATGCCAGAAAAGTGAACAAAAATAATGCCATACTTCCATCTTCCTACAAGCTCAACAACCCAAAATGAGGGCCACAAGACCATTGGCTTGTTTGTTCTTTACACCTGGGAGATGTGAACCTGGCTGCCTCCATGACTGGCTTAAGTCAGTCTAAAATTGTCCATCCGCTACAGATAGCTTCTTCTACCCCTGGAAGGGATGTTTCCAACTTAGTAGACAGATGTTGCATGAGAAAAGGGCAAGTTCAGGCCGTACAATAGGCTGACCTAGGTAGGGCACCTAGGGCACCTTTTCTTGGGGGAGTGCATAAACAGTGCCAAAATATAGCACTTCCAAATATTCTTTCTCTCTCTCTTTTATTGCACCCCTGAAGTGCTGCATAGTGGTGTAAGAATGTAATATATAATACTACACCCTGCTCCCCAAAGGGTCTGCACATTCTGCATCCCAAAACCGTCTTCTTTGTTCATTGCATCTCAGTCCGCATTAGACAGCATCATCCTGTGTGTAACCTGATGTAAGATACCATCCAAAGGCCTATGAACAGAACAGGCACCGAAGTCTGGGCCTCCACAATAGTCCCGGGGTCTGCAGGAGACAAGAAAAGAATCAGGGGTAAGCCAGAGATGGGCTGGTGTCCTCCATCTGCTTCACTCCTTGGAATGGGTGGCCCATCATATCCACTCTCTAGCTGCCTCCAAGCTAGCAGGCATTAGCTTGGAGCAGAAGACCCCCATGTCTGAACCTGGAGAGCAGAGCGTGACTTTTGGCCCCAGGTCCCACAAGTAGCATACAGAAATTAGGGACTCTTGCATGATTGATTGCTCCTCCAAACATAACTAGGTGGCCCCTCCCTCCCCCAGCTGTGTGCACCTAGGTAATTTTGGAGCGTGGACCTAGAGGCCTTTGGAGGCCTTTGGAGGCCCCCGCCCCCTGCAAATTAAGCATCATCATGCTCAGCCAGGTGACCAAACCACCCAGGACAGACTAAAGAGGATTTGGGGGGCTCCCCAGGGGCTATGGAGGCCCTGGACTTTGGCCCCAAAGTTCAGGGGTAAGAGTGCCTCTGATGTCACCACAGAGCGACCAGGGACCATCTTGCTCCATGGCGGTGGGGGGGGGGAGAAAGAAGTGAGGCTAAGGAGCACAGCATGTGAAGATCTAACATGTTACTAGATGAATGGTTATTTATTGCAGCTTTTATGTAAACCTCTTTGGGAGGTGCGCCTGAAAAGTGGTACATAAATGCCTAAAATAAAATAAACAAACATTTTCCAGTGTTGCAACCTTCTCGCACTGTAGCTTTAACACAGACGAACAGAATGCTCACAGTTAAATGGTGTCATCTTCCCTACTTCCAGATCAGAAAAACAGTCAGGCAGGTTGCATAGGCTCAGTGTTGATAATATCTGGCAGGGCCCCCTCTGAGGTGTGGGCAGAAAGAACAGGTGAGGGACTAGCAAATGCTGGCACGTCTATCTGTGTGGGCTGCAAGGTCTGGAAGCACATCAGATGAAACTTCTCTCAAAATACCTCCGTCCAAGTTTGCCCCAGACTGTTTTCCAAATAAATGTATTATTTGGCACTTCAACCCTGTTAGAAAGGGCTAAAAGAACAGAGAGGGATGGGCGAAAGCACTTACTAAGTTTATTTGCAGGTGAAATGTCAAAAGCAGATTATGGGACATTGCAGTAATGGGGACAACAAACAAACCCCATTATATTCAGATATGAGAGGGAAAGGATTCAGTTGGATCTGTACCAGAAAAGGTGGACTTTATAAATGTTTGGAAGGAACATGGACAAACATGTGTCTTTGCTTCAGACCCTCAAGATGTATGAAATGTAAATATGTAAATTGTTTTTCTAACATCTGGGTATTAATTCTAATAATACTAATAGTATTAATATTTTAAATAAATAAATAGTACTAATATGAATTACAATATTGGCTGATTAAATCCTGACTACGTTACACAGCAGTTCAACTGAAATTAAGTAGTCCTTCAGAATAACTCCTGAGTAGTACTATTAAGTAATTTGGCCTGGATGTCAGCCACTAATAATAATAAGAGAAATGTCAGTACCACAACATTTATGTATTGAGAACCATATACAGTATCTGGCTTTTTAACAAAATTTCCCAAAGCTGCATACAGAACATTCACACACAGATAATACAACAATCAATGAAAGTCAGACAATATGAAAACAGAAAGCAACATAAAAATAATAATAAAAGAGCCAATAATGTCAGAAAATATTAAAGAACAGTCACTAAACAGCTATTATGCCAGTGCCCAGAAGAATAAAATCAGAATTATTCTTCCTTAAAATGCCACCTAATGGTGCAGTGGGAAATGACTTGATTAGCAAGCCAGAGGTTGCTGGTTCAAATCCCCGCTGGTACATTTCCCAGACTACGGAAAACAACTATATCAGGCAGCAGCGAAATAGGAAAGATGCTAAAAGGCTTCATCTCATACTGCACAGGAGATGACAATGGAAAACCCCTCCTGTATTCTACCAAAGACAACCACAGGGCTCTGTGGTTGCCAGGAGTCAACACCAACTCAACGGTGCCAGCATGGTGTAGTGGTTAGAGTGCTGGACTACGACCGGAGAGACCCAAGTTCAAATCTCCATTCAGCCATGATACTAGCTGGGTGACTCTGGGCCCGTCACTTCTCTCTCAGCCTAACCTACATCACAGGATTGTTGTGAGAAGAAACTCAAGTATGTAGTACACCGCTCTGGGCTCCTTGGAGGAAGAGTGGGATATAAATGTAAAAATAATAATAATGAAATAATAATAATAATAACGGCACACTTTATTTTAAAATGCTCGGGGGAGGCAAATGAAAAGGGCTTCACCTGACACTTTAAATTGCGCAACAAAGGTCCCAGTAGGGCAGGCCTGCTCAACTTAGCCCCCCCCCAGCTGTTCTTGGACTACAACTCCCATAGTCCCCAGCCACAGTGGCCAATAGCCCAGAATTGTGGGAATTGTAGGCCAACATCTGCAGGAGGGCAGAAGTTGAACAGCCCTCCAGGAGGGCCTCTCTGGGGAGGGCATTCCATAAACAGGGCTCCATCACCTGAAAAGCCTTCTCCTTGTTCAAGTCTGAGCTTGCCTCAGAAGATGTCAAATTTATGGGGGGACAGGTAAGGCAAGTCTGGTAATGCAGGTGTGTGGGAGTTGAAGTCCAACAGCTTCTGGGGATCCTGCTCCAATCAGCTAACTTGATAGTACAATTGTTACAACTATGAAGGATAAAACCACCCCTTTCCTTCTTTCATTTGATTTAACTCTAGCCCAGAAAGTGATGTCCTTTTCATCAGTAACCTTTTCACTTGAAACTCCGCATTTTTCTGATCTTTTTAGTTTGTAGTAATTACCAAGTTGTTCTCTGCACTTCAAACAGAGGATTAATGAAATAATATATCTACATGAAAGAGGTTAATTATATATCTAAGGGATACAACAGATCGTATGAAGGATGTAAACACAGCTGTACATCATTTTTAATTTTTTTTAGAAGTAATTAAGAGAAGAACCTTTTATTACAATGTTGACTTGTTTCTCTCGCTATGTTTCTCTGCATGAACATGAAACATTTGAGGATCAAATATTGTCCCTCCAGATGGGGAATGGGATGCCCTAGAGTACCTTACCTGACTCATTGACAGCTTGTGAGAAGCTCTGATAAGACTGAATTAAGAATAAGCTCCTTGGAATTATTTTTCATATAGGCTACCTCCAGGTGCAGAGGCCAGATGATCCTGAATGCCAGTTGCACTTGGGAGAGATGGCAATGACAACAATGACAAATATTTCTATACCACTTTTTAGCAAACGTTCCAAAAGCAGTTTTCATAGGTACAAGTAAATAAATATAAATACAATGGCTCCATGTCCCAAAGGGCTCACAATCTAAAAAAGAAACGTAGGATACCCACTGGAGGGATGGTGTGCTGGGGATGGATAGTGCCAGTTGCTCTCCCCTTGCTAAATAAAGAGAATCACCACTTTTAAAAGGTGCCGCTTTGCTTTGTTAGCAGGGGACACAAGCCTTCTTCTCCTGCTTGTGGGCTTCCCTGAGATATCTGGTAGGGCACTGAAGGAAACAGCATGCTGCACAAAATAGGGCTAGGGCCTGATCCAGCAAGGCTCTTTTTGTAAGAGCAGTTCACATGACCATAATCAGGGTAGGAGAAGCCTATCCTAATTTGGGAGCTGTGCGTGCTTCTGTTTGCCAGTTGTGTGTGAGTTGAAACAAGGTCAGAGATGCCACCATCTGAATTTGTCTGCTAAGCAGCAGCTGGGCCAGAGGACTGAGGAGGACAGCATTTCCTCCTACCGCATTCAGCAGGTAGTAAAGCACACGGCCAAGCTCTCTGCCTTTTACCTTGCTTCCCCCCACCCCTTGCTAACTGAGCAAAAAAGCACCACTAAAGTGGTGATACTCTGTATTGAGCAGGGGGAGAGCATCTGGCCCTATCCAGCCCCAGCACAGCCCCCCTCCAGTGGCTGTTGCTGGTGTCTAGCTTATATTTCTTTTTTCGATTGTGAGCCCCTTTGAGAAGAGGAAGCCATTTTATCTATCTATCTATTTATTTATTTATATCTACGTAAACCGCTTTGGGAACTTTTTGTTGGAAAGCGGCATATAGCTATCCGTATTAGTTTTAAGGCACCCATGATCAGCAAGTGGGAGCATGCACAGCTCCCAAATGAAGGTAGGAGCCTTTCTCCCTTGCAGGGCAGAAAAAGGAAGCATCCATTCTGTGGAGGAAGCATTTTGCCGACTGGAGAGGCGAGGGACCACCATGTGTCCATTTCTGACACCGGCCACACCCAGCCTCGGCAGTGGGGGTGGGGAGCACAGTGTGGGAGGGCTCCTTGTTGGCGCTCCCAGGCCCCATGGCCCATAGCCATCTGTGCCCCCTGCTCCATTGTCCCAACTGATCACTGGATGGAGTCTGCTGTGAAACATGTCTAGAAGAAAAGTGCACCAATATAAACTACTTTATTGCAATAACAATACTTAGACTTAGGGACATAGGAAGCTGCCATATACTGAGTCAGATCACTGGACCATCTAGCTCAGTATTGTCTTCACAGACTGGCAGCGGCTTCTCCAAGGTTGCAGGCAGGAATCTCTCTCAGCCCTATCTTGGAGATGCTGCCAGGGAGGGGACCTGGAACCTTCTGCTCTTCCCAGAGCAGTTCCATCCCCTGAGGGGAATATCTTGCAGTGCTCACACATCAAGTCTCCCATTCAGATGCAACCAGGGTGGACCCTGCTTAGCTAAGGGGACAAGTCATGCTTGCTACGACAAGGCCAGCTCTCCTCTATATATAGACTTTATATAGTGCTTCCTGAGGGTTCAAGTGGCTTTGCATGTTACTGCACTAATTCAGGGCAGAGCAGGAAGCTGGCGTGCAGCAAGCCAGAGGCTGGGCCCGGTTGGCCCGGTGCGTAGCTTCCTGGCTGCAGCAAGCCGAACAAGCTCCCTGCCCTGGACAGGAGATGCCACATGATGGAGCGGCTGGGAGGGGCGGGACACAGAAGGAGAAAGGAGGAGGAGGGATTGGGAGACCAGCCCCCCGGGGGGCCACCAGAGGGACAGGGGACTGGGAAAGTATGGCAAGGGCGGGACAGGAAGCAGGGCGGGTTCCATAGATCTGCCAGGCTATGATGATGGAGGAGGTCAGTGGAGACAAGTGGCTGCAGAGTCCGGGTCTCCCGGGGAGGAACCAGGCATTACCTGGAGGAAGAACTCCCTGGAGAAACAGGGAGGAACATAGGAAGCTGCCGTATACTGAGTCAGACCATTGGTCTATCTAGCTCAGGATTGTCTATACAGACTGGCAGTGGCTTCTCCAAGGCTGCAGGCAGGAGCCTCTCTCAGCTCTATCTTGGAGATGCCAGGGAGGGGACTTGGAACCTAGATGCTCTTCCCAGAGCTGCTCCATCCCCTGAGGGGAAGATCTTACTGTGCTCACATGTGGTCTCCCATTCAAATGCAACCAGGGCAGACTCTGCTTAGCTAGGGAGACAAGTCATGCTTTCTACCACAAGACCAGCTCTCCTCTCTCAAGTAGGAGGTTACCACTCTTCAGAGGTAACATGAGCCAAGCACCCTATCCACAGAGCAGGGGAGGACTACAGGTGCTTACATCTATCATATTAAGTTGTCTTATGCTGAATGAGGCTATGAGTCTATCCAGCCCAGTATCGCCTACTCTGAGTGGCAGCAGCTCACAAGCCAAGTGAGTCATTCTATCCCTTGCTTCCTGATCTTTCAGTGGGGACACCAGGTTGAACCCAGGACCTTCAGCATGAATAGTTTGCACTCTACCACTGAGCTATGGCCCCTTCCCCTTCTATCAATGGCTGCCAGTCATAATATGGGAGTCAGTACGGTTAGGGCATCAGATGACTGTGCAATGTCAGGTCAGGAATGGCCTGATATAGGCCATTTTGGAGGAGGTCAGAGAAGTTCCCAGTCCAAACTAAGGAAGCCAATTTCAGTCCAGACTTCTCCAACCTCATTCAGGAGAAATTGGAGCTTTCCAAAGGGAAATGTGGCAGAAGAGCCATATATGTTTGCCCTGATATCCTTGGAGGATAAACATGCAAATGAATAAATAAAAGATTGTTCACTCAATGAAACCTTTATACTCAGAGTACGAGAATGAGATATGGAGGACAGATTGCAGAAGAGGCATTATGTTCTGCTTCGTGAACTTCTAGAGGCATCTCTGGCTGCCCTTGTTGGAAACTGAACACTGGGTTGGATGGATCTTGGCAGGAAATTAAACTGCCTCTAACTCTTCTATAATTTTATCTGTGAATCATATGCAGCAAAACTAAATGAATACAGTGCACTGATGGAGGGGCTGGACGAAGGAGGGGGCCTGTAAATAAAAATTCTAAAGGGGACAAAAATGCCTCAGAAGGAGTTGGCTTCTTTTGCTTATGAAACACACCATTCCAGTGGTACAAAAGAGACCATTTGAACATCAAAATGCCTTTGGGCCACCCAAGATGTTGGGGTTCAGTAGGTATTCAAGCAGCCGGAAAATCTCCCAATATTATAAAGTCCGGGCTGTTCCCCAAACCAAAATTCTTATCTAGTGAACTTCTGCCAAAACAGCTGTGCCTGACAGCAGTCCCGAGTGTACGTGCCAAGGAATCTGAACAAGAGTCCCATTCCTGGCAAGTATCGAACAGTGTACTGCTCCAAAATTGGTTTAAAAAAGAACCCAATCAAATGTTATGACCCATGAGTCACACTGAAATCCAATATGTTCTGTACAACACATTCTTGCTAGATTCATCTGAATTAGATATTGAAGGAAGAAACTTGCACAGTCTTTTATGCAGGGGCTCTCAACCATGGGCTCCCAGATGCTGTGGGTCTACAACTCCCATCATCCCAATGGACTTTGTGACAGTGAGAGTTGTTGCCCAACAATTTAAGAACATCAGAAGAGCCCTGCTGGATCAGGCCCAAGAAGGCCCATCTAGTCCAGCATCCTGTTTCACACAGTGGCCCGCCAGATACATCTGGGAAGCTCCCACAGGCAAGAGCTGAGGGCATGCCCCCTTCCAGCTGCTTTTCCTATGCATGTGGTATTTAGAGCCATCTGACCGCTGAACCAGGAGGTAGCCTATAGCCATCAGCCTAGTAGCCCGTGATAGGCCTGTCTTCCATATTTGGGGTCCCAAGCATTAGAACCCCTGCCTTAAGGCCTCTGCAAACTGGCTCATAAACCCAGCATAGGGAACCAGAAAAGAGCAAGTGGGGTGTGTTTTTCCCACTAACATGCTTCCTCCGTTGGCCTGTTAGAGTAGTTATCAAGTCCAGGAAGAATTAGATACCTTCTCATAGGAACATAAGAAGCTGCCTTATACTGAGTCAGACTATTGGTCCATCTAGCTCAGTATAGGCTACACTGACTGGCAGCAGCTCTCCAAGATTTCAGACAGGAATCTTTCCCAGCCCTACCCAGAGATGCCAGGGATTGAACCTGAGACCTGTGTGCAAAACAGGTGTTCAACCCCTGAGCAACAGCTGATTTCACCACCATCTATATTATTAATTCTCCAAGACAGGCCATGCGTGGGGACGTGGCAGAAAGGAGGCGATTGGCTGACAGCATGCGAGAGTTCAGAAGCCAGCAGCTGGAGAGGAGTGTGAAAACCAGGGAGTTTGCTGGCAGGGGTTGTGAAGCAGGGAGTTTGGGGACTGGGGACAGAGTTTGTGGAGGGCTGCATCATAAAGCACCAGGGAATTTGGCAGAAGGGGTTGGGGGGTGGTTCACCACCTCAAAACGTGCCAAGGAGCTTGAGGCTGGAACAAGGGTGCTGCGGGGAGCGGTTGGGCAGCAAGGAGACCGTTGTTAGTGCCCGCCTGCCACACCTGCCGTCGGGAAGAAGTTTGCTGACTGGGGTCAGCTGTCGGTTGGAGGGAGGGAGTTTGCGTTGGGCCACATCAGCAAGCGACAGCAAGTTTGGCAGAAGGGGGTGGCTGGTGGTTGGCCGCTTGAGAACGCGTTGCTATTGCCCACCCGCACCTGCCAATGGAGAAATGGAGAATGAAGGACAGTTGGGCGAATGAGAGAGTTGTGGAGGGAAGGACAAGCGAGAGAGTTGCGGGGGGGGGGGGGGGAGTGAGCAAGAGAGTTGTGGTGGGAGAGTACGAGTGAGAGAGTTCTGGAGGGAAGGGTGAGCGAGAGAGTTGCGGGGGGAGAGGGCGAGAGAGAGAGTTGCAGAGGAGAGCGGTGCGTGAGCGAGAGAGTTGCGGGGGAGAGGGCGAGTGAGAGAGTTGCAGAGGAGAGCACAAGCGAGAGAGTTGTGTGGTGGGGGGGGATGCCACAGTCTCAGGGCACGACCTCACAGATGCTCTGTGCGGGTTCAGCTAGTTTCTTTTAAACTTGGAGGCTCTCATATACATGTGATGTCTCTCTGGTAGCTAGTTCACGTTCCTGGATGGCAGTCAGTATCCTCCAAGGACCAAGAGCAGGATTACCAAACCCTTTAAGAAGAAGACCAATCAAACAAGGTGTGGACAATGCTAAGCATTTATGTCAATTTGCCTTTAGAGGCCACCCACTGAGAGGGCCCTCAAAAGGACTGTGAAAGGGCCTGGCATCTTTGCTGAAGAAAAAGCCCTCCCCGCATCTCTCTGCCTCGTGACCTATCAGTGGTGCGCGCTGTAGTCTCTTACTTTAAACATTTCTCTTGTCTGAGTTAAAGCTATGTGATGCATGCATAAAGCGGTCACCAGGGGTTCCTTTGGCAGTGTGAAAAAGGTCATGTTCAGAGTGATCCTGGCATGTTCCCTTTAATTCTGTGGCCTCATATATTTTCAAGAGGGAATACTGAATTTGCTGATTAGTATGCATGCATCTCACATTCCCTGCTACAGAGCACAAGAGGGGGGATGCTTCTCTGAGAAGAGAGATGCTTCAGAAAATACATCACAAGCAACTCAGATTTCCAGCATACTACCGGTTTCAAACTACGCCCCAGGAAATCATGCAGTTTCTCAATGAGAAGGACAGGAATCAGAGGCGGTCCTTTCATTAGGTGAGGTGGGGCAGCCGCCTCAAGGAGCTGTTTGTTGAGGCACCAGCAGGGCAGCAAAATGCCTCATCAGAGCAAACTATTGGGATCAGTATTCCCCTTGCAACAAACAAAGATGCCTACACAAAAGAAGGTCTGGTGGTTACTGGTCTAATGTCTATAGGCCACCTCCAGCCTTAGAGGCAAGATTCCACGGAACACCAGTTAAAGGGGCAGGGGGAGACAGCAGGAAAGAGGGCATGTCCTCACCTCTTGCCTGTGGGCTTCCCAGAGGCATCTGGTGACCACTGTGAGAAACAGGATGCTGGACTAGATGGGCCTGATCCAGCAGGGCTCTTCTTATGTTCTTATATTTGTCTGCGGTTCATCTGCAGTTGCCACCGGCTCGTCTGGTGGCTACTCAGGGACAGGCCTTCTCCATTGCTGTCCCGAGGCTTTGGAACACATTTCCTGCTGAAATAAGAGCCTCTCCATCTCTTACAGCTTTTAAAAGGGCAGTCAGGACACAATTGTTCACCCAGGCTTTTAATTAGATATTGTTTTAATTGTGTTTTAATTGTGTTCTAATAGTTTTAACTTTTTAAATTTTTATTGTTGAGGTGTGTTGATGTTTTTATTGGTTGTTTTTATTGTCTTGTGAACTGCCCAGAGATCTTGCGTTCTGGGCGGTATAGAAATATGCTAAATAAAATAAAATAAAATAAAATAAAAAATATTCTTGAAGTCACATAGCTGAGCAGATGCTCAAATCGGCACAATCCCTCAGCCCGCTTTCCCAAACATTGCACTTTTGCGACAAGGATGGCAGATATCTTTGTGTCATTCTCTGCATCATATGTGGACTGAGAAAGAGTTTTCATAGCAGGAGGCATTCCACAGATTGTGCAAGTGCGCTCTATTGCACTGGTGCAAGACTATTCTGGAATGCAAGCTCCTGGTTTAGTCACTACATCCTTGCACTAGTGCCACAAATTTGCACTAGTGCAGCATTAGCCTTGATGTCAATCACAAAGGTTGAAGAGAACTGCACTATACAAACGAAGCACTCTCAGCTCCTAAGAGGACATTGTCATCATGCCAACTATTTGTTTCCATGATATAGCACATTTAGGAGGTTGAATTTAAAGAAGTGTTTTAATTAGAGGTGTGCAAGATGGTCAGAGCTTGAACCTGGTTTGAGTAAAACCAGCCCAGTTGGGCTGGTTCAAACTCAAACTGGACCAGCCTTCCAAAAAGGGGATCCGATCCAAGCTCGAGCCGAACCATGCCAGGTTCAGATTGAACCGGTTTGACCCAGTTTGGCCAATTCTGTTGCTTGTAAAGGGGAATCTGGTAAGGATTCCTTTTTACAAGCATCAGGGGAACTCCTAATAGTTGGGGAAAGGGTGGGCGAGGGAGTGGATGGGACTGGAAGTTACCTAATGTGACTCGGCGGCAGCATGGCTCCTCGAGGGTAGCGGTGGGCTGGCAGCAGCAACCCTAAGCCCCGCCACCATGTTCTCACCACTATCAGCTCTGTCCAGCTGGTTCAAATCTGCAAAACTCACCAGTTTATCATTTGAAATGTATGGTTCTAGAACAGTGACTACCTGAGTGATGATGTATCTGTGTGCAGTTCAGTGAGAAAAAGGTTTCCACTTGCACAGAGGCAACACCATTTGGGTGTCAGAGCGTCTACGGTTTTTTGTTTCTTTGACAGCAGGATGTCGGAGGCATCATATTCTGCTTCCCTAAGAATGAACATCCCAATTAAACTCAACAGGAACCTCGACAAGTTTGTCATTTGCAAATTTGGGTATTTTGAGGGCAAGTCAGAGGAAGGCAGGATTGGGAGTCTATGGCCCACCAAGCGAGGCTTCATTTGTCAGTGCCTTAATGAGCAGCAGAGACTCTCTAATATGTGTGAAAAGGAGGAAGGAAGGGTGCAATATTCAAAATGACAGCTTTTGCAATAGCCAAGGGCTAAGCCAAAGTCTCAGATCAGAAGAAGCACAGAGTGCCAAGGCATGAAAGCTATCCCAGTGGATTCAAAAACTAAAGCAAGAGTGCATCAGCTTCATTTCTTCAAAATGTCATCCTGTTTATTCCATGAAATTCAAAGCATCCAACAATGAAATAATAACAAAGCAATCAAAGCATACATACACTTAAAAAAAACCAACAACCCGGAATATTATAATACAGCAACAGCCAAACTGACTGTGACATGGGAGTTCTGTGTTTGGAAATCCTCATTCTTATTTTGATTTTTCACTGCAGAATTGTTCTGCATAGGAACACAGCAACATGGGCAGCTGTTTCATACCAAGTCAGACCCTTGGTCCACCTAGCTCAGTATTGTTGACACTTGACTGGCAGCAGCTTCTCCGAGGCTTCAGGCAGAAGTCTCTCCTGGCTGTACCTGGAAATGCAAGAGACTGCACCTGGGACATTCTGCATCCAAAGCAGGAGCTCTACCATTGAGCTATGGCCCCATTCTTTAAATGTGGAGGGAGGCTGATTTGGCTTGGGGAAATAACAGGGGGAGGGGGTTCTGACCCTTTCCCCTGGTGCGACAGCCCCAAGCCAAATTACACCCCCTAAAGCTACTGTTAGTTAGCCATGGAAGGGAAACTTACTGGCACAAAACCGGGCCCACGTGTTTCCCCTTCTGTGACTGATAGCCGCAAAAGTAAAAGGTAAAGCTGTGCCCTCGAGTCATCGTCAACTACTGCAGACGACAGAGCCCTGTGGTTTTCTTTGGTAGAATACAGGAGGGGTTTAACATTGCCTCCTCCCACACAGTGTGAGATTATGAGCTGGGTCTCACGATCAGTGAGACCCGGTTTCTTCTGCAGCAGAGCGGGGGGAGTGGGCTAAGCCCGCTCTCCCCGCCAACAAGCAAGCAAGAGCCCTGGGCAGTGGGATCAGCCACCCACACAATTGCCAGCTCCGTGATGGAGCCGGCGGGGGCTGGGGGGAGCAGGGGCCGCGCGGGGGCCATGCAAGTGCACAGGGCATACTGGAGAGACCCCAGGAGCCAGGAGGCAGCTTTTCACCTTCCCTCCGGGGCTCTATTCATGCGAAGCCATGGCACGGAGCCATGGCGCAGCTACACATGATCGGGAAGCCCGGGTTTGTGGAGCGCTCACTCCGCAAACCTGGGCTTAGGGGAGGGCTACAAAAGCGGGCTAGCCACTTGTAAGCCATCGGGCTCGACTGTGAGCCCGGTGGTTTACACAAGCAGCAAAAATTGGGCTAGGCTCTCCTAGCCCAATTTTTGCTGCTCGTGCGAATAGCCCCTGTACCTTCCTTTCTTTCAGTACCTTCCTATATCTTTCAGTACCTTCCTGTATCTTTCAGTACCTTCCTATATCACTGCTGCCCCATAGAAGTGTTTCCCATAGTCTGAGGAACATACCAGCAGGGATTTGAACCAGCAACCTCTTGCTCGCTAGGCAGGTCATTTCTCTGTTGTGCCATTAGATGGCTGATAGCAGCAAAGGGGGGGATTTAATTCAGGAATTTTGGACTCCCTCCCTTCCCCATGCCAGGGGCCTGATTCAAATCCTTCTGCCCCCTTCCACTCCAACAGCTGCCTCTGTGGCGGAAAGAAGTCAGCAGTTAGAAACACAGTACTCACGCATCGTGCACCGCAGTTACACACGAGCAACAAAACGAGGTTAACAGAGCACTCACTTGGTTAACCTCATTTAAAGGGAGGGTGGTTTAGGTGGGCTAGCTGCCTTGGGGGCACCGGTCCCCACAACCACTGGAAAGCAGACTGAGCTCCCTTAGCCCGCTTTCCAGTGATCGTGGGAATAGCTTCCTTGTCTGTCTCTAGTTCCCACCAACCAAATCTCAGTCAATGGCGCAGCTAGGAGTAAAGTCCAATATTATGAACTGAAGGCCCTGGCAGATTCGTATGGGTGAATGTGGTCAGACAGGTACCTCAGCCCCAAGCCATTTTCCTTGGGAGGAACCCTGAAATTCCTTTTCAGATTTCACTATGGAGAGAGTTTGGTTTCAGCTCTACCAGTTGGAGCAGTAGAGAATTTCATCTGTCTGCCATGCTGCTGATAATGGCACAGAAGCATTGCTGGTGGGGTGGGGGACCCTCTCTTTCAGGTGCTCCCTCAGCAGTGGCAGCTGAGGGCTGCTTTGTGTCCATCCAGTAAGACTGTGGGGACTTGCTCAGCTTTCTCTCAGCTGTGGAAGCTGAGTGCTTCCCTGTGCCCCATCATGCACTGGCCACCCTGGTCGCTTGGAAGAGAAAATAGTTTCCCAGCAGGACTTCTTCAATGGAAGCTTCAGAACTGCACAATGGAATGTGAGTACAAATCCTGTGCATAGCATGTGCTACTACAACACGCACCTGTTTATTTCCCTAGTCTGTGTACACATATTATATTGCCTAGATTCACAACCCATGACATTTAGAAGCTTACACAGAGTGGGAGAAAATCCTCAGACCTGGGAATCTGATAGGACTATTGCAGAAGTGTTATCTTCATTGGGGAAGACTCTGTGGGGAGCAGCAATCAAGTCTGTGGGGAGCTTCTTTGGAAGGGGAAGAAAAATGGGTATGCTTGACCAGAGTCTGGGTTCTAGAGGAGCCTGGACTGCTCACTTCCCTCTTCCTCATTGTGTCACTTTTTGCATCATCTAACACAATACAACTGTTGCAAGACTGGAACTTTTGAACTGTACATGTGTTTTTAGAACTGAAATTGCCTCGCCAAATTCAGATGTAACATGAAACCAGAGTTAAAGGTTTTGCACAGGTTGGGACACCATAGCATCTGAATGCGTCAAACTGAGGTTTTGAACCCAAAGTGATCTGTGGTTTGCCTCACCAAACTCCATTTTGAACTTTTGGTTTGCAGTAAGGTTTGCCACCGAGACCTGAGGTTTGACCGCCAAAGTGTTACATCCAAACACAGATGGTGCCATAACCATGGTTTCATGCCAATTTTGACAGCAATCATAGAGACAGTGTTGCAGACCTGCCACGGATCATGGCTGCTCCGTGGCTGCAACGCTTCTTGCTGGCCACCTCTCCGAGCACCAGCCCTGCCCCTCCTGTCACCTATGCAGCTGTTGAGTTGCCCTGCAACAGGTAGGCCAGCACGTCCCATTCCAAGCTTGTCAGCCTGTCACACAGGGGCATTCCCTCTTCCCACTCTGTCCCTCCCCCCCGCCCACCTGTCAAGCAGGAGAGAAAGGGGACAGGATGACAGGACAGGCACTAAGTGCTTTGCTCCCCAAGAATGAAGCAACAATGATGTTTGTTCACAAGCACAAACCCTCCAGGTGGCAAAATAAGCAGGACACTCCATCCCAGTTCCAGGAGGGTGGGCAAGGGGTGGTGGTGCCTGGTTTAAGGTTTAAAAGGTAGACCCAACCAGGGATTCTCAAACAACCAAGTTCTATTTTTTTACAAAGAAAGGTATGGGGTGGGGGGCAAAGCCCCTTCCCCTTGGGGGTTTCCATCCCCCAGGCTTACTCATGAAAAGGGTCGGGCAGCAGTATAAGCACTAACATAACTGAGAAGGAAGGTTCTTCATATGTGATGACAACGAATGATGACCCATGGCGGACCATGCTCACTCAAGAGGGTGCCAGGCCATGGGGACACCACCTCAGAACTCATGAGAAGAACTATCTGTGGGGAGAGGGCAGGGGCATCAGCCACAATCTCTAATCATGTGGGACGACAATAAAAATCCCCTTCTTCCATGGACAGTTCTCTTACGAGTGTCAGGCCATGGGGAGCACTTCTGTTCTATCTTTTACCATGGAGAGTTGGGGACCCCACACAAGTGGGGGCCCTGTTGTTGGGTTAGCTCAACTCATGAGTGTGCACACTCCGATGGCAGTACTATAGTCGCATGGTCCTCCCCAGTAGACTGGCCCTCTCATGAGAGGGATAAGCCACTGGCCACAAGCTGCCAGCAGAGCAGGACTGTATTTTGGTCTGCATGCACTGCTTTGAGGGGGTCATCCCTCACAACCGCATCCTAGGTCATGGTGGGACAGACCCCCCCAGGAACCTTTGCCCTCCCTCATATACATATCCCCTCCTAGGAAGTCTTCATGTTCCCTTCCCTATCATGAATAACAAGGAAATAGTGCCCCCCAATATCCCCCCCACCCCAAAATTGTGCATGTGCAGGACTATTTGGGTGCAGGGCTCTTTGTGGGGCAGCGGTGCCATCACTGTCTGAAGACACACTGGCATGGCATGGTGTTTAAAGGGATTTACATGCCCTATCCATGCTGAGAATGGGTGAACCACTCTAAAAATGCACAATTGCACTCGGCATGCCCCCTTCCAGATTGGGACCAATCACAGCCACTCTGCTGATGTGCGGACGCTTTGCCCACAGCCTGGCCATGGAACTTGTTGGGATTGGCTTGGGTGGCTGAGGAACAGGGAAGGGCTCCTCTCTCCTAGAATTGGAGGTTGACGGACCACGGTTGGATTAATGTCTGCGGTGCCATTTAAAATTGCAACCACGGGTTTGCCGACCTCCAGTTTCGTATTACGTCTGAATTTGGCCTATGCATCTGATTATACGTTTTTAAAAGCCCTTTTTTCCAGGTTACCAATCAGACAACCCCAATGACATACAGAAGGTGAGCACTACCATTGATGAAAAGGAGAGATAACATTTTACATTCCACAGAATTTGGTAAGAAACCCTCTTCTGAAAACCCTGTGCAAAATCCTGCATTGCCATTTGTCCTGGGCTTTCTGCAATGTGTGTTTTAACCTCCACACCGACCCAGGATACATTTCTCACCCTCATCAGACTGGGTGCCAGTTCTGCTAGCCTAAACAGAGATCAGGTTGTGCTTGGGGATTCTCCCTCAAAGAAGCACCCAGCTCATGTGCCCCCTGGAACTCATCGTGTTTATTCAGTATTCAAGTCATGTCAGCTTTGGACTCAAACTTATCTCCTCAGTCAACAAAGAAAGCAAATGTAGACGGTTACAGGTAATAATTTTCATCCGCGCCTTATTGAAATTCATACGGAGCAGCTATTTACTTGGGATTCTGCAGATAAATATGGGAATGAGCCTTGTGGCTTGGATCCGATTGCCCAGGCAGGCTTGCCGTTGCAACTAATTCACCGACATGTCAGTTGAAGTAATTGCATCCAAAGTGAAAGCAGTGGCTGCATTCCCATCACTCGTCTGCAAAGGAGAGTTTTGTACATTGAGGCCATCTGAGATGCTGGAGCTGAAAAGGCTTCTTTCTGTACAGAAAAGTAAAGCGTGAAAACCATTTCAGGGGGAGTGTCAGACCAGCTCAACTCTTCTGAGCCCCAGCCTTCCAGACAGGATACCTTCTACCTGAAGCAGGCCTGGACAATTTTGACCCACAGCAGCACTGAAAGCAGCCCACTCACCAGTGGCATCACCACCACTGAGCGAGGAGGAGACAGATGCCCTAGGCCCCCATGGTGCCCCCTTGTTCCTCCCTCAGGGCACCCCCTTGTCCCCCTCCAGCACCAAGCCAGCGAATGAAGCACCCACCAGCTGGGAGTGTGAGGAGCAGCCCCTCTCCTTCTCCCTTCCACCTGGTGAATGAAGCACCAGCTGGGAAAGAGTGGGGCTGTGTAGCTCCCGCCCCTTTCTGGGTGCAGCAGTACAAAAAGTGTTTGACGCGGTGACAACGAAGATTAGGTCACAGAGGCTCCAAAGCTCTATCTCAGCTCAAATTCTACATCTTTCAGCTTCTCAATAATCTTAGGTCCTTGTCCTGTCTCCATTATTAAAGACCCCCGCCACACATTTTATTATTTTTTAGCCTACGTTGGCTTATGAGATCACCTGGCAATTTGTGTGTCTGTGTTTCCCCCGCATTAACTTTGCAATGCCTGGACCAATGTGGACCAAATTGGGTACAGTTGTAGGGACACAGAGGGACACCTCAGCGGCGTCGTTTGTGATGATGTCATCCACCCCAATTCAAGATGGAGGACCCATAACCCTTTGAGGCGCAAGTGGGCTAACCTGTGAACCGCCTAACTGCTTTGAACCAAATTTACTATAGCTGTAGGGACACACAGGGATACCTCAATGGTGTAGTTTGTGATGATGTCATCTACCCCAATTCAAGATGGTGCTCACATAAACCTTTGAGGCACAAGTGGGCTAACTTGAGTACTCTCTAACTAATTTGAACCAAATTAGGTACAGTTGTAGTGAGTGATACACAGGGATACCTCAATGGCATCGTTTGTGATGATGTCATACACCCCAGTTCAAGATGGCAGACACTTAAACTTTGGAGGCACAAAAGGGCTAACTTGTGAACTGCCTAACTGATTTGAACCAAATTTGCTACAGCTGTAGGGACACATAGGGATGCCCTAATGGCATAGTTTGTGATGATGTCACCTACCCCAATTCAAGATGACAGACATGTGAACATTTGAGGCGCAAGTGGGCTAACTTGTGGAGGGTCTAACCAATTTGTACCAAATTTGGTACAGTTGTAGTGAGTGATGCACAGGGCCACCTCAATGACATAGTTTGTGATCATGTCATCCATCCCAATTCAAGATGGTGGATGCATAAACCTTTTAGGCACAAGTGGGCTAGCCTGTGAACCACCTAACTGATTTGAACCAAATTTGCTACAGCTGTAGGGACACATAGAGATGCCCTAATGGCATAGTTTGTGATGATGTCATCCACCCAGATCCAAGATGGTGGGCATGTGAACTATTGAGGTGCAAATGCACTAACCTGTGGACTGTCTAACTAATTTGAACCAAATTTGGTACAGTTGTAATGAGTGACACACAGGGATACCTCAATGGTTTAGTTTGTAATTATGTCATCCTCCCTGATCCAAGATGGTGGACACGAGAACATTTGCGGTGCAAGATGTCTAACTTGTGGACCTCAATTTGAACCAAATTTAGTCCAGTTGTAAGTGGCACAGCGGGGAAATGCTTGACTAACAAGCAGAAGGTTGCTGATTCGAATCCCCGCTGGTACTATATCAGGCAGCAGCGATATAGGAAGATGCTGAAAGACATATCTCATACTGCACAGGAGAAGGAAATGGTAAACCCCTTCTGTATTCTACCAACGAAAACCACAGGGCTCTGTGGGCGCCAGAAGTCAAAATTGACTTGGTGGCAAATTTACCTTGTGTATAGTGTAGATCTCCTGCTAGGGGGTGGGGGAAACTCATGTGTTTCAGTATAAATCACAAACATGTATTGAATGGGTCCAAAGAAAAGAAAAGGGGAGTGGATTAAATTATAGAGAGACTCTCTCTCTATTTCCATTAACCTTGGGGGTGGAAGTCATAGAAGGTCTCTCTGACTGTGGCCTTCTCTTTGAATAGCAACTCTGCTTTCTTGCTGCATCAGCGCCAACATTGTGCAGACCAAAATGGGGGCAGACTTGCACCACAATTATTCTCATGCCAAGAAGCACTGTCCACATTAGGCCTCTCCATCACCCGTTATGTTGCGGAAGGTTCTACTCTGCTTTGCTCTTTTCTTGTACTCTGCAAGCACCTGTCCCAAACCCAGCATCAGCAGGATGCAGCCTCATGGGCAGCTAGAAACCCCAGCTCATAGGGCTTACTGCTGAAGCTAGTGGCGGATTAACGGAGAGGCAGAGTAGGCATTTGCCTGTGGCAGCCAAATTTGAGGAGCAGCAAATTTTGCCCTTCCTCAAATTTTGCCACCCCTCTCTGTGGGCGGCGGCGGCTGCAGCAAGGGTCAAGTGGGCGAGGAGAAAGTCCCCCCTTTTGCCTTTTATTTTTTAAAAAGCAAACCTTTTTTGTTTCGGGTAAAAGGGTGGCTTAATCCACCCCTGGCTGAATGTCCCCAGTATAGCTCCATTCTTGGGGATTGGGGGAGGAGGTGGGGGTGGAGGCTACAAGTGGAAAGCAGAATTTTCCCCCACCATGCCAATATTTTGAACAATACTTTATTTATTTATTTATTTAGTTAGTTAGTTAGTTAGTTAGTTAGTTAGTTTAGTTAGTTAGTTAGTTAGTTTAATTCATATGCTGCCTGACTCCAAAGGCTCTACGCGGTTCACAAAAATAAACACAAGAGAAACAAACAAAAACAAAAAACTGTGAACAACAGCAATTTAGAAATTTACCACACTCAGAGATTACTAAAAGCCTGGCTGGAAAACTGTGTCTTAAGGGCTTTTTTGATGAAGGCTGGCAAAGATGTTAAGCCACAAATGTCTATAGGGAGCACATTACACAGCCCAGGAGCAACTACAGAGAAGGCCTGCTCCCGAGTCACCGCCAGATGAGGTAATATGCCCCCAAATTACATTGGGTGCATTGTGGGGGAAAGGGGAATGGTGACCACCAGCCAGCAAACACCAAGAGGAGCTCCAGAGAAAAAGTCAGAGGAAAGTAACAAGATGTTTAAAAAGACCCTGTCATGGAGGGTGTGGGATGTATAAGAGGGGGCCTACATGCTGAAAGGCATCATCTCATACTGCACAGGAGATGGCAATGGTAAACCCCTCCTGTATTCCACTAGGGATGTGCGGACTGGTCCAGAGGTTTGGGGGTTCAGGATCGAACCGAACCCCCCACCCACCCCGGTTCCATCCGGACCGGAACCAAACCACTGTGCATGTGCAAATGACCTCTGCGAGGCCCTGGGTCATACCAGGGCTCACAGGGGCCATTTACACATGTGCAGCGGTGGCCAAAATGGCCACTGCGCACACTTACAGAGGCCCAAATGGGCCAAATACAAGCATTTTCCGGGGCCACGGCAGTGAATGAAGAGGCTGGCGGGGGGAAGGGGACCTTCGTGGACAAACACACATACCCAATGGCCTACAGGAAGCCTCCTGAAAGGGCTAGAAGTATTTTGATTTTATTTTTTAAAAATATTTTTAAAAAAATCACGAACTTGCCCGGACCGGATTGGGGGTGGGATTTCTATGGCCTGCCGGGCCGGACCTGGCTGGTCGTCTGGTCTGGACTTGAAGTGAACTGGGCCAGTCGGTTCCATGCACACCCCTATAGCCTACCAAAGACAACCACAGGGCTCTGTGGTCGCCAGGAGTCGGCACCGACTCGACAGCACACTTAACCTTTTAACGAGAGGGCACCTTACCAAGGGCCACCACACAAACCTGGCCCTCCTGTAGTTTAAAAAGCCAAAAGGGTCTTGCTTTGGGGGTTGACAATATAATAGAAAGATCTATGCCCTATTCAGACAATACAATGAGCAAATGTACAGATGTCTGAAAACATGTACATGTTTTTGTGTGAATGACTGTAGCTCATGTTATTTATTTATTTGTTTGTTTGTTTAACATATTTGTATGCCACCTGTAACTAGAGTCCTATTCACATGTTATGTTCAACACTTGTACAATGAGTGTACAGTGTACGCAGATACAGATCTGTACACACGTACAGTCATTCACATGTTATGATGAACGCAGGTATAGAGGCATACTTCCTATCTGTACCGTGCATTTGAGAGGCCTGAATCCAGGTTCACTTTTAAAATGAACGCAGGTACAGTCATTCCCACAGACACATGTTCAAGTGTACACACATCTGTACACATGTACAGCACAATGTCTGAATCGGGCTTGGCTCTCAAGGCGGTTAACAAGTGATTATCTATAATATCTAGAAACATTATAATCAGCCATGAAAACAATTAAAACTAAAACCAGATTTTAAACCCAGCTAAAAGCCTGACTGAACATTTGTGTCTTCAGTGTCCTTCTGGCCACCAGAGATGGTGTAGCTCTTACTTTGACAGGGAGGGAGCCCAGGTACAGGCCCCTCGGAAGCACACGGTACCCTTCAGAAGTGAACTGCTGTATGTGCATTCGACAGAGTGTGTTGGGAAGTCTATGTGCATGCAGACAGAGGCAGCTCCCCCATGAGGCACCTGAAGGCAACCATACCAGGTGGCACCCTTGGAAGACTTTTGTGGGGCAGGAGAATTTGCTCCTGCTGCTCCCATGGAAGCCTGCAGCCTGTCACTCATGTGCCTCTGGCAGCCCTGCTCTGCCTCCCATGCCAGGCTACTGCTGCCCTCTTCATTTTTGCCCCAGGCCTCCATGGCTAGGGTGCACCCCAAAGGAGGCCATGTGGAGCTTGTCTTCTACAACAGCAACTGCTGTTAAGTCAGCGGCATCAGCTCATTCCCTGTCTCCCCTTCTCTGCAGCACCATGCTGGAGAGAAGGAAGGAGAGAGAAAGAGAGTGCAGGCTTCTCTCCCCTGAGCCGGCTTAGCAACACAATGGTGAAGAAGGAGAAACCTGGGACCATGCAGAAGGGCAGGAGAAAGAGAGAATGCACAAGGGAGCTGGTCCTGGCATATCTCCTCTTCACTGCAAGGTTGTTTAGCGGGTGAGGACCCACCCACTCTCTACTGAAGGCCCGCTCCACACCTCCTCCCATGGGGTGTGCTGCATACCAGCAACAGGAAATCTCAGATGTGGCTAACTATAACTCCTAGCATCCCCAGTCACAGGCTATTGCAGCTGAGGGTGCTGGGAGTTGTCATCAAAAACATCTGGGATTCCCTGTTACAGGGAATGCTGCTGTACACTGACTCCTGTGGGGAATGCCCCAGATGCTGGGGCTAGAGGAGGAAGAGGGAGAAACAGGGACAGCCAGTGGGGAAGTGGGGAAACAGGGACAGCCAGTGCATATATCAATATATTTGGAAATATATCTAGTTGGAGTCTGTGGGAGGAGAGCTGATCTTGTGGTAGCAAGCATGAATCCCCCTTGCTAAGTAGGGTCTGCCCTGGTTTGCATTTGAATGGGAGACTCCATGTGTCAGTACCGTGAGATTTGTCCCTAAGGGGATGGGGATGGGGCCGCTCTGGAAAGAGCATCTGCTCTCTGGATGCCTTTTGGATTAGGGAGAGCTGGTCTTGTGGTAGCAAGCATGACCTGTCCCCTTAGCTAAGCAGGGTCTGCCCTGGTTGCATATAAATGGGAGACCTGATGTGTGAGCACTGTAAGATATTCCCCTCAGGGGATGGAGCCACTCTGGGAAGAGCAGAAGGTTCCAAGTTCCCTCCCTGGCAGCATCTCCAAGATAGGGCTGAGAGTGACTCCTGCCTGCAACCTCATAGAAGCTGCTGCCAGTCCTGTATAGACTATACAGGACCAATGGTCTGACTCGGCTAGATTGACCAATGGTCTGACTTGGTATGTCAGCTTCCAAGTGCTCATGTTTGAAGTATGAGCACTTCAAACACGCTAGATGTTTGGCATCAACCTCTCTTCTGATGAAAACTGGATGCAGCTACAAATGCTGCGAGCTTGTAAATATCACTTTCCTCAAGACAGCTGCCTTTTACTCAGTTATCGACTGTTGATTTCCTGCTTGCTGTTACTCGGTGTCACCATCTTTGGGGGCAAAATCCTTGCAGAATTCACCATAGTGCTTACAGACCACTACCACTACCATTGCAGAGCATTACTGTAAAGCATTTGTGTCACCTTTAATATTGTTGGCATGCATGTTCCTGTAAATTATTAATTTTCCATTTTCGACATTACAGTCTCCGGTCATTCTGTCATGACGAAACATAAGAGCAGAAAAAGGGAAGAAAGACATATTCTGATTACTGCTTAAAAGTAAAGCGGGTTCTGATCGGATGCTTAATAAAGATGATAATGATTTACTAGCTGTGGTTTCTACTGTCTCCAAAAGAGACCAGCCAGGCAGCATAGCCTAAGAATTGTCTTGCTCTCATTTAAGGCCAATGGCAATCTAGTCTGGTGTTTTGCCTTTGAAGAAAATGGTAAAGTGTGTCGTCAAGCCGATTTCGACTCCTGATGCCCACAAAACTCTATGGTTTTCTTTGGTAAAATATAGGAAGGGTTTACCATTGCCTCCTTCTGCACAGTATGAGATGATACCTTTCAGCATCTTCCTATATCGCTGCTGCCCGATATAGTACCAGCAGGGATTCAAACCGGAAATCTTCTGCTTGTTAGTCAAGCACTTCCCCGCTGCGCCACATTTTGCCTTTAGCAGCGACCAAAATACAGACACAAGACTGATCAGAAAACATGATAAGTTGGAACCTTTTTGCCCTTGAAATGGCATGCTTCCAGATCATACTCATTAGTATTCATTTTGGGAAGGAATGGAAATGGATATCAATGGACCCCATTCGTAGCTGTTTCCAGGCATTCCAAATGAATGTGCCATGGGACAAGTGGCAACAAACGAGCAGTTCTGTTTCTGGCACTCGAGCTCAGCGGAAGAGCATCTGCTTGGCATGCAGAAGCAGAGGTGCACCTAGGTAATTTTGGAGCCTGGACCTAAAGGCCTTTGGAGCCCCCACCCCCACAGAAAATTAAGCATCATCATGCTCAGCTGGGTGACCACACCATCCAGGACAGACGAAAGAGGATTTGGGAGGCCCCAGGGGCTGTGGGGGCCCTGGACTTAGGCCCGGAAGTCCAGGGGTAATAGTGTCTCTGTGCAGAAGGTCCCAGGTTCAGTCCCTGGCAGCATCTCCAGATATTGCTGGGAGAGATTCCTGCCTGAATGCTACTCTTATGCAGAGTATGGGAGCTACTCAATTCCGAAGATGCTACTCTCATATGCAGTACAGGAGCCAGTGACATGTGAGACTCCCATGTGACATATGAGTGCCACTAACATTGACATTATGTGCAGAAGGAAACAGAATTGTGTGTTTGCTTTCCTGCAAGCAGAGAAGGAGGTCTTAGAAAAGGGCCAGGCAAGGAAAGCAACCATAGCAAACCCATCTCCTGCGTAATGGCCTTAAAGGTACATGCATCATTTCCTAGGATTGCAAACTAGGAAAGCTGCCCAGAAGCACCATTTCTGGAGACTGTGATAGTGCGTTCACATTTACAGGAATATAGTGGTAGAATTTCAAGGCACTGAACTCGGGGTTCTCCCAGCTCTTTTCCCGGTGACTATACCTGACAATCCAGGAAGCAGGAAGTTAACTACTACTATGTACACAACAGTCTAACATGATGGCTTTATTCTCCTTCCTTGCCTCCTGCTTCTGTTTTGCTCTTTGCATTTTGCTCCTATCTGACTTTGGAAGCTGATTCCTTGACAGCTGATGCCTTCTGCACTCTGCAAGTTATTAATCCATTTCCCCATTTTTAGCCATTTTTCTGTATTATTCTGTCTCGGAAAAGATTTATCTCAATTTCACCCAAGAACTTGATAAATTATTATTCCAGCCACGCGCTCAATGTCTGCTAACTCAGTTATTAAATGAAAAAATTGGTTAGTCTGACAAGATTTATATACAATTGGAGAATCCACAGGAAAAGGTGCTGTCATTGAACCAGATTGTTTATTTTAGAAACCAGAAAGCCATGGACAACATCTAGCAAATGTTTGTCATGACAAAGTCCCACTGAAGGTTTATTCACGTAAAATTTAGAAAGGTGTAGAAACAGTGGATAGAGAGGCATTTTTCCAGCTCTAATAATGCTGGAACTTGGGCAAGGGTGGGGTCATCCAATAAAATTGTATGGTAATCAATTCAGGACAGACAAAAGAAAGTACTTCTTCACATGGGACATATATAACAAGGCTGTGCACAGATTAAACGATGGGATGCAATCTGATATTGATATGATACAAGTGAGTCTCAATTGGGCAAATGATAATTGTATCAACCAGGATCAAATCGTTCAATCTAGCGATACGGATTTGAAGCAATGGCAGATCATCAAAATGTTCAGTCATCGAAATGATGACGGTGGATCATTGAAATGTCTATAAAAATATTATTGTAAGTCAGAATGGGATGAAAATTTCAGATATGGTAGACCTTTCTTAGAGTTAATAGTGGACTCTTCTTAGAGCTTGATATCATTTCATGCAGAAATGCCAAAGTTTTTGAGAAGCAGGTACTGCCTGAAGAGGCATTGATCTGAAGCAAGGATGTCAATCTTTTAAGTGTCCTCTCCCTCCCACCAGCGTTTTCCATATATGGCACATCACCAGACTCAACAACAAGCCTGTTTTGCAACATTAGCAACAGAGAAAAGCAGAATGAAAACAGCCCATCCAGTCATCGGAGGAATTTTGATACAGCTCAATATGATACGGGAAATATTGTATTGGGTGGTGCCAATATTAGCAATTTGACATTGAAAACTATATGATGAAAATGTTGCCAATAGGGACTTTATCGAATCAGATTTGATTGTTGTTCCAATTCGATACACAGCCCTTAGGGATTCACAAGGAATTCACTGCCACAAGATTGGTGATGATTGTTAGTTTTTATTGAAAAGGGGATTAGGCATGTTCAAGGAGGATAGATGTACCAACAAATATTCACTAAGGCCATAATTGTTCAATGGAACCTTCATATTCAGAAGCAATACACCTGCAAGTAGTATATGCTGATGACACATACAGATAAGGCATTTTCTTCATGTCATACTAGTGAGCTTCCAGAGGCATCTGTTGGAAACAGGATTCTGGCCTAGTTGGCCTTGGTCTCATTCAGCAAAGCAATTCTTATAATTTTATTTTTAGGCATGACTAATTTAAATACTGTTGTTTCAGTAAGACATGCAGCGTGATCCTAAGCACATTTACTCAGAAGCAATGTACATTATGATACATAGAAAAGATATGAACACATGGGTATTATGTGAATCTGTTTTATAGCATATGCATCTGTTTTATAGCTCAGCCAAACACTGCACCAAGGGAACCCAAATACTGAAAGATTTTGCACATTTGCAGATCTACTTATTTAATATGCTCCCCCCCCCTCCACCCCTGCTGCCATCTCCACAATTCAGCTTCTGAATAAGGTTGCCAATAATCCTTAATGTCCCTGGTTCTGTGCTTTACTGAGCAGGCTGACATGCAGAAATTAAACAAATGAAGCCTTTTCCATCATGTTATCAGTTTTTGCTCTGCAGAATGGACCCAGAATCCTCTGCAACATGCAGGATTTCTCTGGCAGATGTTGACTAGTTTCTTAGCACACCATTATGGAAAGAAATCCCTAAATGTGGACCATTTTTTAAAAAGCGGGGGGTCCCTGAATGTAGCCTGTTGGAAAAAATAGGCTATCCTCTTTATTATGGCAAACTGCAATTACAGCTGCTGCTACTTCTAATGCTTCTACTACACTTATTTCACACATATAGTATCAACGGTCTGCTAGGAGTTGGAAACTGTGAATGCAAAAATGTTCTATTCTGATGCTAGGAGGACCTTCCACTATGTCTCCTATCTTCCAGTTGCAGGGATGAGGGAGAAATGAAATAATACTCCCTGAAATTTTCTTGCATTGTGGGGATCTCAGTGAGCTCTCATGGAAGCTGGGTGTACTGTATTCCAGTGGGTTCCATGTGCAATCAATCCCTCATCCACTTTGCTAGTTGGCTGGGGACTCCTCACCTTGGGGTGGTCTTTTCATGAGGCAAGGTGAGGCAGTCACCTAAATTAAGACAATAAGAATTTGGAATTAAGGATATAAAAGGCCCATTGGAAAGAATGGATATAACAGAAATAGCTATTTGGAAATAAATCTGATGGTCATTTCCAGATCTTCTCAGTGACATGTGGGATTGAACTTTGTTTAATATATAATCAGAGCTGTCCTTGATCCAACCCTCATTTTCACAATGGCATTTTGATCAGTATTGCTGTTTCTTTTGTAACATTCTGGTTTGTTTTAAAGGGTTAGTGCTCAGTGGGGCATCTAGGTTTGCTTTGTTGGCTAAGTCAGTAAAAATTTTTAAAAGTTCTCTTTCCAGCATCCAGAAAATATTCATCTGCTACAAGTCCTCTCAGATGACATTCTCTCTCTCTCTCTCTCTCTCTCTCATTTTAGTTCTGCTTCCATGACGTTGAAAAATATTTGCATTTTTTAAAAGAGACTAATTTTTAAAGTAAAATAAATGAGCTATGGTAACAGGAATTGTTAAGGAGGATATGGAGACTGCAGAGAAGCTAAATGAGTTCTTTGCATCTGTCTTCATGGCAGAGGATATTGAGCATATACCTGTGCCTGAACCAAGCTTCTCAGGGACAGAGGCTAAAGAACTGAGTCAGGCAGAGGTGACAAAGGATGTGCTGTCTAGGAAAATTAAAAATTAACAAGTTGCCAAGGCCAGATAGCATTCATCCAAGATGAGAGTCCTTAAAGAACTCACATGTGAACTTGCCAGCCTCCTTGCAAAAAAAAAAATGTAACTTATCCCTACATTAAGTTATATCCAGGCTCTGTACCAGAGGACTGGAAAGCAGCCGATGTAACACCGAGTTTCAAAAAGGGATCCAGGGGAAATCCAGGAAACTACAGGCAATGTCTGTGCTGGGCAAATCGATGGAAAGCATTCTCAAAGATAAAATTGTTAAGCATATAGAAGAACAAGCCCTGCTGAAGGAGAACCAGCATGGATTCAGCAACGATAAACCTTGCCTCACCAATCTTTTGGAGTTGTTTGAAAGTGTCAACAGGCATGTGAATAAAGGTGCTCCAGTTGACACAGTATACTTGGACTTTCAAAAAGCTTACATCAAAGTTCCCAACCAAAGGCTCTTGAGTAAACTTAGCAGTCATGGCATAAGGGGACAGGTTCATGTGTGGATTCGTAACTGGTTGAAGGACAGGAAACAGAGGGTAGAGGGTAGGTGTAAATGGAGAGTTATCTAAATGGAGGGAAGTAAGAAGTGGGGTCCCTCAAGGATCTGTACTGGGACCAGTGCTTTTTAATTTATTCATAAATGATCTAGAAGTAGGGGTAAGCAGCGAAGTGGGCAAATTTGCAGTTGACACAAAACTATTTAGGGTAGTGAAATCCAAAACAGATTGTGAGGATCTCCAAAAGGATCTCTCCAAACTGGGTGACTGGGCAACAAAACGGCAAATGCAGTTCAATGTAAGCAAGTGTAAAGTGATGCATATTGGGGCAAACAAAACCACATTTATGCTGATGGGGTCTGAGCTGTCAGTGACTGACCAGGAGAGGGATCTTGGGGTCATGGTGGAAAGCTCATTGAAAGTGTTGACTCAGTGCATGGCAGCTGTGAAAAAGGCCAATTCCTGCTTGGAATCATTAGGAAGGGGATTGAAAATAAAACTGCTAACATCATAATGTCCTTAGACAAATCTATGGTGCATCCACATTTGGAGTACTATGTACGGTTCTGGTTACCGTACCTAAAAAAAAGAAAGCATAGAACTGGAGAAGGTGCAGAAGAAGTCAACCAATATTATCAAGGGCCTAGAGCACCTTCCTTATGAGGTAAGGCTTTTTAGTTTAGAAAAAAGGTGATTGATGAGCAAAATGATAGAGGTCTATAAAATTATGCATGGTGTGGAGAGAGTGGATCTCACATAACACTAGAACCAGGGGTCATCCCATGAAACTGATTGTCAAGAAATTTAGGACTGACAAAAGGAAGGACTTTTCCCCACAATGCATAATTAACCTATGGAAGTCTATGTCACAAGATATGGTGACAACCACTATTCTGGATGGCTTTAGGAATGGCTTAGATAAATTCATGGAGGACAAATTTATCAATCAGCTCCTAGTCTGAAGGCTATAGGCCACCTCCAGCCTCTGAGGCAAGATGCCTCTAAATACCAGTTGCAGGGGAGTAAGCAGGAGAGAGGGCATGCCCATACCTCTTGCCTGTAGGCTTCTCAGAGGCATCTGGTGGGCCACTGTGTGAAACAGTGTGCTGTACTAGATAGGCTTTGGGCCTGATCCAGCAGGGCTGTTCTTATGTTCTTAACATTTTGTACTTGTACTCTCCCCAAACCTGACAGGCATTGGATTCCCAGGACAGATTTTTCTTCTTTTTTTGCAAGGCCTGTATATGAAAAACACACTTAGGAGAATATTTTGTGCCATTACACCATCAGAGAAATTCTCTCACAACCTAATAATGTTTAGGATCTTTGCCTAAGGGGGTGTTTAAAATATTCAGCTCTTCTGAGTGAATGTTAACGGATGTTTTCCAGGTGAGGATGAAAACATTCTCTGACAGAGAAATCACTCCTAGGCTTCTGGGTTTTTTTTGGTTTTTTTAAAGGATAGAGATTTCATTTTACCTTGTATAGAGATTGGGTGTGACCATGTCTTCAAAAGGTACACAAAGATAGCTGTAGGCCATGGCAAAGCTAGAGAGGAGCAATCAAGGCAGTTGAGGGAGTATTTACAAATATATATAGGTCTCAAATCAGTTTAAGTCTCATGGCTCCCTCCAAAGAATACTGGGACAAGGAAGCTTTTTCGCCTTGGAGAAGTGGGAGTGGCAGGGAAGGAAGGCGGCCGCAGATGTACAGCGCAAGGAAAAGACTGCTGGAAAGGGGATGTGCCAGTCTCAGATTGGGACACCTCTAATTCGAGCAGAGAGGCTCACATTTTTTTTAACATCCCTGCTACAAATAATCACTCCATTTCTAAACCTCTTCCAGATTTCAGGTGTTAGGGACCCTGGAAAATGTTGCTTTGAACCATGATGTAGCAACTGTCTGGGAGGGAGAGGAGCAAAGGGGGAGGAATACTACTACTACCACTACTACTACTACTACAAGGGGGAGGGAAGAGGAGGAGAAAAAGGAGGAGAGGAGAGGAGAGAGAGAGAATGAGAGAGAGAGAGCAGCCTCCCCCATGGGCATTGCCAAATCCACAATTGGAGGATAGCCCAAATACCTTGGAGGGTATCAATTAGGGATGTGCCTGAAACGTTTTGGAGGCCATTGTAAAGGCCTCCGAAACGTTTCGGCGCTGGGGCGGGATTCGGTGCTTCGGCACCAGCAAGAGTAGCACTTTAAGGGAGGGGGAGAGTGTACTCACATCCCCCCGCCGCGTTTCCCCCGCCGGCACTAGTAGTGTGCACGGATCGGTTCGGAGGCCATTCTACTGGCCTCCGAATCGGTCCGGACAAGGGGTGGTTTTGGTTCGGGAGGGTTAGGGTAGGGGGGTTCCATTAAGGGTGGGGGTGCTTTACTCACCCCTCCCGCGCTTTGCTGCTTTGGCGCCATAATTAGTTTAAAAAATGTGCCGCAGAATCGCTCGCCGCCCGCTCGCCGCTCCGGGGCTCCTTCTTGTCTTCAAAATCGGGCGGCAGGATACTTCCCTGCCGCCCCCGAAGCCCCCTCAAGCCATTTTAGCTCTTTAAATCTCACCCCGGACCGAGTGCTATAGCGCTCGGGCGGGCGGCGGGGAGATGTCCGCCTGTCCGCCCGCCCCCTTCCCTACCTTCTGCGAAGAGCAGGGAGCCTTCTGCGTGCGCGTGCGCAGAAGGCTCCCTGCTTCTGCGCACGCGCGCGCAGAAGGCTCCCTGCACTTCTCAGAAGGCAGGGAAGGGGGCGGGCGGACGGGCAGACATCTCCCCGCCGCCTGCCCGAGCGCTATAGCACTCGGTCCGGGGCGAGATTTAAAGAGCTAAAATGGCTTGAGGGGGCTTCGGGGGCGGCAGGGAAGTATCCTGCCGCCCGATTTTGAAGACAAGAAGGAGCCCCGGAGTGGCGAGCGGGCGGCGAGCGATTCTGCGGCGCATTTTTTAAACTAATTATGGCGCCAAAGCAGCAAAGCGCGGGAGGGGTGAGTAAAGCCCCCCCCGCCCTTAATGGAACCCCCCACCCCAGTGCCGAACCGCAGGTCCGCGGTCCGGTGCACACCCCTAGCCGGCACTCTTCAAAGTCCAAGCCCCTTGGGGCGGCAGCGTTCCTCCCTGCCTCCCCGTTCCCCCCGTTGGCTGGAAGTGGCTGAAAGTTGCGAGCGCACGTGCACCCATCATGCGCGCACGCGCTTGCAACTTTCGGCCACTTCCGGCCGATGGGGGGAACGGGGCAGCAGGGAGGAACGCTGCCGCCCCAAGGGGCTTGGAATTTGAAGAGTGCCGGCAGGGGAAACACGGCGGGGGGGTGAGTACACTCTCCCCCGCCCTTAAAGTGCTACCCCTGCCGGTGCCGAAGAGTCTTCTGGCACATCCCTAGTATCAATGAGAAAGTTGGGGCCCAGGGGCTTGGGGTCCAGCAATTATTACTACATTTAGAACCTGGGGGAAAAATAACTTCCTCTGAGTATTTCCTAATGCAACTGTCTCAATCAGAACCAACAGATATGGACTGAGGAAGAGGTTTCGAAGTAGGAGGCACACCACAATTTGCACAATCTGTGCGGCAAGTTCACCCCATTGCACTGGGGCAACGTGAACTCCCAGTCTGGAAAATGGGACTAGCTAGTGCAAAATCATTGTGCTAGTGCAGTGATCATCTGGATGTGTCAGTCATTATTATTGGCTGAGATGATGGGCCGCCCCATGTCAATGTCTGGGTCCAATCAGGGCTACTGGACACTTGAAAGGCCGCCCCGACAGTGTGGCATGACAAGACTTCTTTAGAATGACTTAAATAAGGCCACTTAGGAGAAGTCAGACAGCACTGCTTCTGTTGGTAATAATGGATGTAGCAGGACATGACGACCCAGAAGTGCTTTTAAGTCATTCCGCAACAACCCTGCCACATTACACCATCAGGGCTGCCTTTCAAGTTGCACATCAGCCCCCATTGGGTCCCCAGTGTTGACATAGGTCGGCCCAGCATATCAGCCTCTATTAATAAGAATATTTCTAGAGAGAGAAGAGCTGCAGAGAGATGAAAGGGTACCACCAGTGCTGACAAAGCTTCTCAAAAGCCTTGCTTCCTTCACTAGTGATGATAAAAGAGGAATGCATGTATAAATGCAATCTGCTCTCAGCATATTATATACCACTGTGTTTTATTTGTGAATAGGATTTTTGTTTTATGTACTTATTTAGCAAATTTATTAACCGCCTGACTTCCTTAGACTCGAGGCAGTATACAGAAGGTAAAACAAAGAAGACAAGAGAAGAAGGGGGGAAGGGGGGAAGAAAGAAAAGAAAAAGAGAAGGACCCGTCCACACACACAAGTTAAAAACTAAAAGCCTAGCAAAATAGATAGGCTTTCAGGAGCTTCTTAAAGGACTGAAGAGAGGGGGCATTACAAATCTCAGGAGGCAGAGTGTTCCATAAGGATGGGGCTCCCTCTTTAGGCCCTCCCACGAGCCTGGGCCCCATATACCTCCCCTGGGCCCAGAACTCTGAGAAGGCCCACCTGAGATAGCAATAGCAATAGCACTTACATTTATATACCGCTCTATAGCCGGAGCTCTCTAAGCGGTTTACAATGATTTAGCATATTGCCCCCAACATTCTGGGTACTCATTTTACCGACCTCGGAAGGATGGAAGGCTGAGTCAACCTTGAGCCCCTTGTCAGGATCAAACTTGTAACGATCAGCAGTTTTAACATGAGGGCAGCAGTTTTTTTTGTTTTGTTTTGTTTTACCACTGCGCCACCAGGGGCTCTTACAAGGTGGGTCGAAGTTGGACGGGAGAGGCAGTCCTAAAGGTACACAGACACCAAACCCTGAAGGGTTTTATAGGTGATAACCGGCACCTTGAATTGGACCCAGAAGTGAACCGGCAGCCAATGCAGCGACCTCAGCAAAGGTGAAACATAATCATATTTTCAACATATTTTGGACTATTGGAAGTAGAATTGATGTTAATGTTAGAGTGGCAATTCTATGTTGGGCATGGGTGGGTTATTGCTGATCTAGGAAAGGAAAGACCCATGCTGTCGGGTCAGTGTCAACTCGTGCCGTCGAGTCGGTGTCAACTCCTGGCGACCACAGAGCGATGTGGTTTTCTTGGTAGAATACAGGAGTGGTTTGCCATTGCCTTCTCCCACACAGTATAAGATGCTGCCTTTCACTGCTGCCAAATATAGGAGTTTCCCATATTCTGGGAAACACACCACCGTGGATTCAAACCAACAGCCTCCTGCTCTCTAGGCAGGTAGCTTCCCCGCTGAACCACTAGGTGGCTTATTGCTGATATACTACTGTTTTATTTTGGAATATTGAACCCATCTTTATACACAATAGTATTAAAACTCCATGTATTATCAGAATAATATTGCATCCATGGTCCTTTGGATTCTTCTTGTATTTTGATGGTTTAAATGTAATTGGAACATGACTGAAAGATCAGGGGCTGAAGAGGGAAGAGGGCAAATCTCTTCAGAAGAGAGTCACATTGAAGGAGACGGAAAGACCAGTGGGTACCATGAGAATGGAGCAGAGTTCAACTGATATTATTGTGCTCTGCCAACCTTTAACTGTTGGCAAAATAGCATGGACAGGGAGGGAGAAGAATGGTAACAAAAGAGGCTTGAATGCTAGGGCTGAGGGCAGACAGGAACAGAGAGGAACGTGGTTTGTGGGAGGAGTTGCTCCCCATGGTGCACGCTTAGGCTTCTTTTAACCCAGTGCTACTGAAGTCAAAGTTGTTTGGCAGGTTTTTCAGACAGACTTTGCAAAATCTGCTTGACCCGAGGTGGAAAAGGGATGAGTGTACAGACACCCCGTGAGTGGCCTCTTTCTCATTCAACTTTTCTCCAGCTGTCTGAGAAAAGGATGACCATCTCTCACCAGCCCACACATCCTGCAACAAATCCTGCATCATAGTTCAGAGCCTTAACTGCAAATCCATTCAGTCTCACCTTCCTTCCCACCAGTGATGTGGAGGCCAGCCTGTCATCTGTCAGGGATGCTATAGCAGTTTCCTGCACAGAGGAGGGGGGGTGGACTAGAAGACCTCCAAGGTCCCTTCCAATTCACATCCCATGACTCTATGATTCTCTAGCCCTATTCACATGTTATAGACAACACTTGTACAATGAGTGTACACAGGTACAGATCTGTACACAGATAGTTATTCACACATTATGTTGAATGCTGGTACAACAGGACATTTCCTATTTGTATCCTGCATTTCAAGGAGCCTGTACCAAAGTTCACTTTTAACATGAATGCAAGTACCATCATTCACACAAAAACATCTATAAGTGTACAGACATCTGTAAACTCATACAAATTAGTGTCTGAATAGGGCTGATGTCACCAAGACTTGGAATTCCAGGCTCAGAAATATTTATTTATCTATTTATTGTCTTGTCTTCATTGTTGTTGTTTTAAGTTATGTAAACCACCTCAAGTCTAAGGAAGTCAGGTGGTCAATCAATGTGCTAAATAAATAAATAAATAAATCTATTTACATTTTATTTACTACATTTATTTCCCACTCTTCCTCCACGAAACTCAGAGCAGTATACATGGTCACAGTTATCCTCACAACAACCCTATGAGGTAGGCTAGGCCCAGAGTGACTGGTCCAGAGCCATCCAGTGGTCCTGAGCCATCCAGACTGGTCCAGAGCCATCCAGACCCATCCATTTTGTGGCTGAATAGGGATTTGCATCCAGGTGGACTTCCTGGTCCTTATCCAGCACTCTAACCAGTACACTACACTGACTCCCCCTATGGGTCTTTGGAACTCCTGTCTGTGATGGAAACACAACAATGAACTTCTCCTGATCTAAAAAGTTCTGATCTCCAGCACAAGCCACTGAATACTTTGAAAGTTCAATGCATCCCCCAAATTTTTGGAGCAGAATTTGGTGCCTCCAGAACTGCAGCATACAAAGCAAATTATGGTTTTTGTTCTCTACAATGGCAGCTCTAAATGGGATCCAGATTCATCTGAACGTTAATAAGTTCAATACAGACATCAGCAATTTGCTTAATTATCAACTTTGAAAAAAGAGGTGAATATCTTACATTTGTCAGTCAGCACTTATTCGAAAAAGCCAGGAATGCATTACAGAATAATGAGCTGAATGCTTCATTTGGCAGCAAACAAATGACGTAGGTGTTGTGTTTTTCTTTTCAAGCCTTGCCTCACTTTCTGTGACTAAGAATGTTTGCATCTCAGTTTATACAAAGTCCATCTGCTTCTCCATTCAAAAGCATCGTAATCCTGTGTCTGTGAAATAGCTGCTGTTTCTTTCCAGCGTCCAGGCATCACATCCACATACAAAGGATTAGAACTTCATGTAGCTTGCCCGAGACAAGCCTTAGAAGCAGATGGACTCTTAAGAAATTGAGATCCTGTTTGCATGCAAATATAGCAAAGATCCAGAACCAGAAAGACATTTTCAGGAATATACCAGTAATGTATATGGGCATCATAGTTCCCAAGCCTTGAATAAGAGTCACAATATTTCTGATAGGACCAGACTAGAAGGTATTTTGGAAGACTAGATTGCTTCAGGGCTAATTCAGACATTTCCTGTGGGTGAACATCGAAGGCCAAAAAATAGATGTCACGAGGGATGCTGGACTGCCACCAAAACTAGCAACCTTGCAAATCTTCCTCCTCTGTTTTCCCAGTAACACCTTGGAATATGTCACCATGATGCTACCTTCCACACCTTTGTTTCGCTAAGGAAATATTTACAATGTGAATGGATGTCATAGGGCTGCTGATTTTGATGGCAGCCCCACATCTTCCATAACATCTAGTTCCATATGGTTTTTCCAATGTGGGAAAAGTCATGTGAGAAGATGGCTTGAAATATACACTTACAAATATTGGTCTTCTTCATCAGTGTTCCTGCTCTTGGTCATCTGTATGAGGCCTCAGTCTATTCTTCCAAGCACAGGTTCACATGACCAAGAACCAGATAACTTGCCACTTATCATAAGAACATAAGAACAGCCCTGCTGGATCAGGCCCAAGGAGGCCCATCTAGTCCAGCATCCTGTTTCACACAGTGGCCCACCAGATGCCACTGGAAGCCACAGGCAGGAGTTGAGGGCATGCCCTCTCTCCTGCTGTTACTCCCCTGCAACTGGTACTCAGAGACATCCTGCCTCTGAGGCTGGAGGTGGCCTATAGCCCTCCGACTAGTAGCCGTTGATAGACCTCTCCTCCATGAAGTTATCCAAACCCCTCTTAAAGCCATCCAGGTTGTTGGCTGTCACCACATCTTGTGGCAGAGAATTCCACAAGTTGATTATGGGTTGTATGAAAAAGTACCTCCATTTTTTGGTCCTAAATTTTCTGGCAATCAATCTCATGGGATGACCACTGGTCCTAGTGTTATGGGAGAGGGAGAAGAATTTCTCTCTATCCACTTTCTCCACACCATGCATGATTTTATAGATCTCTCTTATGTCTCCCCGCAATCGTCTTTTTTCTAAACTAAACAGCCACAGGTGGTGTAGCCTTGCCTCATAAGGAAGGTGCTCTAGGCCCATGATCATCTTGGTTGCCCTCTTCTGCACCTTTTGCAGTTCTACTATGGCCTTTGTTTGATTTGGTGACCAGAATTATACGCAGTACTCTAAGTGTGGCCGCACCATAGTTTTGAATAATGGCGTTATAATATTAGCAGTTTATTTTCAATCCCTTTCCTAATGATCCCTAGCATGGAATTGGCCCTTTTCACAGCTGCCTCACATTGAGTCGACACTTTCAATGAGCTGTCCACCACGACCCCAAGACCCCTCTTCTGGTCAGTCATCGACAGCTCAGATCCCATCAGCATATACTTGAAGTTGGGGTTTTTCATCCCAATGTGCATCACTTTACACTTGGCAATATTGAACCGCATTTTCATTCATTCATTCATTGATTCATTCAATCATTCGATTTCTATACCCCCTTCAAAAAATGGCTCAGGGTGGTTTACATGGAGAAATAACAAACAAATAAGATAAAAAAAATCATTGCCATTTTGTCGCCCACTCACCCAGTTTGGAGAGATCCTTTTGGAGCACCTCACAATCCGTTTTGAATTTCACTACCCGAAAGAGTTTGGTACCATCTGCAAATTTGGTTGCCTTGCTGCTTACCCCTACTTCTAGATTATTTATGAATAAATTAAAAAGAACTGGTCCCAGTACAGATCCCTGGGGGACTCCACTTCTTACTTCCCTCCATTGTGAAAACTCTCCATTGATACCTACCCTCTGTATCCTGTTCTCCAACCATTTAGCAATCCACATATGTATTGGTCCCCTTATCCCTTGACTGCTAAGTTTTCTCAAGAGTCTTTGATGAGGAAAGCTTTTTGCAAGTCCAGGTATACGATGTCAACTGGATCACCTTTATCCACACACTTGTTGACTCAAAAAACTCCAAAAGGTTGGTGAGGCAAGATTTACCTTTGTGGAAGCCATGCTGGTTCTCTCCTAGCAGGGCCTGTTCTTCTGTGTGCTTTACAATTTTATCCTTGAGGATGCTTTCCATCAATCTGCCTGGAATTGATGTTAAGCTAACCAGCCTGTAATTTCCCAGATCACCCCTCGATCCCCTTCTGAAAATCAGTGTTACATTGGCTACTTTCCTGTCCTCCAGTACAGAGCCTGACTGCAGGACTATATATTTTAGCAAGGAGGTTGGCAATTTCACATTTGAGTTATTTGAGGATTCTTGGATGGATGCCATCTGGCCCTGGCGATTTGCTAGTCCCCCCCACCCGCAGTTTTTCCAGACAGTTTAAAACATCATCTCTTGTCACTGCTATCTGACTCAGTTCTTTAGCCTCCATCCCTGAAAAGCCTGGTTCAGGAACAGGTATATACTCAGTATCCTCTGCTTTGAAGACAGACACAAAGAACTCATTTAGCTTCTCTGCAACCTCCATATCCTCCTTAATAATCCCTTTCACTCCCTCATTGTCTAATGGTCCAACCGCCTCCCTGGCAGGTCTCCTGCATCTGATGTATTTAAAGAAGTTATTGTTATTCCCCTTGATGCCTTTAGCTAAATGTTCCTCAAACTCTCTTTTTGCCTCCCTTATTGTCACCTTGCATTTCTTTTGCCAGAATTTGTGTTCCTTTCTGTTCTCTTCATTTGGACAGGCCTTCCAGTTTTGGAAGGAAGTCTTCTTCCCTTTTATGGCTTCCTTGACATTACCTGTTAGCCATGCTGTCATCCTCCTGGACTTAGTGGTATCTTTCCTCACTTAGGATAACTCACTTAGTATGTGCAAGATTTTCACTGGTCTTCAAGTAGATGAATAGTAATCTTAGTAAGAAAAATAGACTGGTTAGATCCCAGGAAAACTATATTGTGTGCTGTGCAGAAGGGTCTACTTACCTAGCCCTAATCTGATCTTAGATCAAAAATTGCAGCTGGCCCATGCCAACCACCATGGCACACAATAGTTTCCAGGTGAGTTAACTAGCATTTTCACTCTCAGACAAGCAAAAAAATCTCAAACAAGCAAAAAATCAGGAGCAAGACAGTTTAGTTATTCTGGATAAGTGGTGAGTTTGCCTGGTTCTTGGTCATGTGAACCAAGTTTAAGTTTCTACACCTACAACAAAAACATTGGCCTTAGTCCAGTCAACCAAAACTAATCGCTACCATTTAGTAACCACCAAGGTGATGAGAGATGCTCCGGTTAGACAATAGGCATCATGTGGCACACTGAGTGAAAAAAAGGCATTTTCCTGAAGTCCAGCTGAAATATATTTACTTCTCGGCATGGCAATCGGAGGCCGATCCATGGAATCCTGGATATTCTTCTCACTTGGCTCCCCGCATCAGGCAGTTGGCATCTGGCATGACATGTGGCAGTGCCAACTGGCTTTGCAGACAGAAGGTTATTGTGGCTGTGGTCCATATCCAGTTGAAGTCAATGGCGAAAGTCTGATTGAAATGAAGGGAGTTGGACTGCATCCCTTATGTCCAGCACTACCTCACCTTGGGGAATGCAATTGGATTCCTCTTCCTTGGTCTCTGAAAACCCATTTGTCTCTTCTTCGACAGTATCAGTTAAACCTGGCTGACATGCGCTTCATATTATGCTTCAGCTTTGAGAACCCAGAGGGTAGCTTGGAAGCAGCTCTGGCTGTCCACAAAGCAGCCAGTTGGCATCTTCCAGTGATAGCCAGTCATGGAAACATTGGGTGGCTTCCGCTTCATTGCACTCCAGCAAACAGGGGCCTAAATCCATCTCCTTTCTGCAGAGACGTCTAGTTGACAGCTCTGGCTCCAGTCAAGGCTTGGGGAATCAAATAGGGAAGGTATTTTTCTCCTCCACTTGGCTTCGGTCTCCACTCCTGGGGATCTAGCTATTGGTAGCCTATCTGCTCCAAAGCAGACTGCACATCAGTGCCTTTCAAGTCTGCTTCCCACTGTCTGGGATGTGAGGGCTTTGGACACCTCCCAAAGACCTTTGGCTGAAAGTGGAACTCTCACATGACTTCAGAACCAGGACTTGCACAAGGCCTAGCACCTGTTGAGTTTATGGCAGGACAAGGAAAAGGCAGAGAGAGGGAGAAGGGCAATGGCAGTTAAGAAATGTAGGTGGGGGAATGTATACTGAGTCAGCTCCTTGGTCAGACCCTAAAAAAATTTGGAGGGGGATGTATACTGAGACAGACCCTTGGCCCATCCAGCTCAGCCCTGCTTACACTGACTGGTAGCGGCTCTCCAAGGTTTCAGGCAGGAGTATCCCAGTCCTACCTGGAGATGCCGGGGAGTGAACCAGGGGCCTTCTGCACATAAGCAGGCTGATGCTCTTCCACTGAGTTATGGCCCCCTCCCCTAAGGAAAATCTCTTGCAAAAACTCACACGTGGTCAACAACCCAAATGCAAACCCAAGTGGACCTTGTTGATAGGCAGCAAGGAGAAATCATATGACCGTTCAACCACTGCAAATCCTTTAGAGATGCAGGCTTCACAGGTGCTGACAACCTAACTGCTTGGTTAGCAAAGATCCAGACAGATCCCTGGAAGAGCTCCTAACACAAGCCTGCACAAGGTTTTTCCTAAGTTCAAGAGCTCTTTTAGCTGCCTGAGATGGACAATATTATTATTCTTCAGGTGCTATCTCCTACCAGAGGTTAGCTATCATTACAGCTATTCTGACTTTGGATGCTGCTGCTCTAAAATGTTGTAAGGACGTGCTTACAAAACATTCCCACAAAATTTTCAGCTGAGATGTTCTTTGTCTTCTGACACTTCTTCTTCCTTTAATGTATCCCTGCACAATTAACTGCAGTAAGGGGAGTATTTCCCCCCCACTGATAACATGGCCAAGAGATTGGCCATGTTATCAGATGGGCCAATATGAAGCATCATAAGGAGAATATGATGCCCCCTATCTGCGGACAGGTGCACTATACTGTCAGGTCATGCTGCCAGGGCAGCGGTGGCAGCATGTGAGCATGCTCAGACCGTGCCACCAAGCCAGGCAGGGGTTGTAGACTCATTTCTAGAAGCACACCCAGGAAGAGGGAAATGAAAAGCATGTCTTAGTGGGAGGAGCAGTAGGGAGGCCCATGGGGTGGCACTAATGTGGGTGGGGGGTTGGCATTTGATTCCCTTTGCACCCTTCCTTGTGTCTACGCCTGAGGCAACCATCACACCCTGCCTCATGGAAGGCCCCTCCCCGAGAAGGAGGCAGTTTAGAGGCAGGGTGTACTTAAGGGGACCATGAGCAGCTAATCCCCTGTGCCTGGATACATTATACAGCACCCTAACAAACAGAAAGGAGCCAAATGAGGGGTAATGTAGGCACCAAAAGAGTTGGACTGGAAGCACCTAGGTTTGATCTTGTCGTTCAGCCAAATGCACTGGTGGGCTCGAACAAGACTCTGTCCCAAACTACCCTAAATTATGGAGTTGCTGTGACCATAATATGAGATAATTCCAAGTATTCCCCTTGAGCGCCTGGAGGGAGGGAGGGATACTATTTTATTTTATTTTTTATTGTTGTTAAATTTATATACCGCCTTTCATTAAAACAATCCTAAATGCAATAGTAAAAATGCATATGAAGGAATGCGTACTTGTCTACTTTCCTGACTTTGACAAGCTGCAGACCATGTGCTCTCAATCAAAATTTGGATAGTTTGTGGACATTTTGTCCTGTACACTCAAACTGAAAATATAGAGTTATACTGGGAATGAGATTACTGCACATTTGTTCTTGGAGCTGAGTGAATTTTGTTGAATTTTGTTGCAACTTTTGGATGTGTATTATGCATATTGTTAGAGGACTTGAATGCATAAGCATTTATCCTCAGATATAAACCAAGAAACATGTTTCAGTTTCCCAGATTCTGGCAAACTTGCAGACGTGTGACCCTTAAGCCAAATTCGGACGTAATGCAAAACTGGAGTTAAATGTGGCAGAGGTTGGAACTCCATTACGTCCAACAACCGTGGTCCGCAGTCCGTGGTTGATTCATGCAACTGCAGTCTGCTATTTTGAGCCTGGAGCAACCTGTAGTTTGCCTCACCAAACTCCAGTTTGAACCTTCAGTCTGTAGTAAGGTTAGCCACCAAGACCTGAAGTCTGGCTGCCAAAGCATCACATCTGAAAGTGGACAGCACCATAACCATGGTTCCTTGAGGGTTTTTGAACCCACAATTATAGAGACAGTGGCACAGACCTGCCCGGGATTATGCCCCTGGGATCATACCCACTCTGTGCCTGCAGCAGTTCTTGCTGGCTGCCTCTCTGAGCAGCTATGTAGTTGCCGGGCAACAAGGATGCCACCATGTCCCATCCCAAGCTTCTCAGACTGTCAAGTGGCAAAGTAGCACAGAGGCATTTCCTCTCCCCACCCTGTCCAATGCTCCACCCTCATGGCAAGCAGCAGGGAAAGGGGACAAGATGACAGGATGGGCAGGGAGTGCTTTGCTCCCTGAGAATAAAGTGACAATGATGTATGTTTTCAAGTGCAAACACTCCAGGTGGCAACATAATCAGGGCACCCAATTACAGCATGGGGATGGGAACATATGCCAGGGTGGTGGTGGATGGGTTCCCAGGCAGCCCCTTTTAAACCAGGGATTCTTGGACAGCCAATTCCTTTTTCTTTCTTTCTCTTTTTTTCTTTTTTGCACAAAAGGGTTGGGGAAATGGGGCTCAGCCCCCTTTGCATTCCCAAGGCTTACTCATAAGAAGGGCTGGACAACAGGAACAACATATCCAACACTGCTCCTGTGATAATGATGGATGCCGATCCTGAGTGGACCACTCACGCATGAGAGTGTTAGGCCATAGGGACACCCCCTCACAACTCATGCGAAGAAGCTTCTGTGGGGACCGGGTGTTGGGCAGAACCGCTAATAATGCGTAATGACAAAACAACCCCTTCTCCCATGTACAGCTCTTTCACAAGAGTGTCAGACCATGGGGGCGCTATATCAAGCCAGGTTGCTCTATGCAGGAAAGCCACGGGGAAGGTTACCTGGCAACTGCTCTCCCTGTCATGGTGACCGCTACCAGGTAGCGGTCACACCATTCCCCCTGCCAACCTGTCTGCCCATGTGGACATATGCACCCTTGCTTATGCCCCGAAAAGGAGACCCTGATTTCCTGGGGTTGCTTGAAATCAGGGCTCCCCCTCCCATGATTCCCCATGGTGGCAGATCTGCAAATGACACAATGATGGCCCACACCCATTGTTGAAATGGAGTGAAAATCTGACCCTACACCTGGTGTTCCCCCTGTCCACACATGTGACTTGACTTTGACACATGGAGTATCACAATCTCTTTGGGGTCATGCCAGGCCACACAGAGGCCTATTGGGCAGGTGGTCCAAAATGGCTGTCGCGCCAAGGGGGGAAGGCTGAAGAGTGGCTGAACAGCCGATTTATGGCATAAAGGAGGCTGGTGGGTGGAGGGGTAACCTCTGCAGCCCCACGCCCACTGCCTCAGACAACTCCCCCAGGGGGTAATTTAAAAATAAATTAAATTAAAAATAATTCATGAACTCGCCAGACCAAACCGGACCGGGGGGGCGGGTTCGAGGGGGTGCAAGACTGAACTGGCCCAGTCCAGTTCGGGTCCAATTTGAACTCAAACCAGACTGGACCTGCCGGTTCCATGCACACCCCTAGTCATGGCAAGCCAGATCCCCCAGGATCCTTTGCCCTCCCTCATATACATAACCCCTCCTAGGAAGTCATCATTCTATCTTCCCTTCCCTAACAGGTAAATAGTGCCCCCACAAGCCCCACCCCCCGCAAATCGTGCTTGTGCAAAACAGTTTTGTTGTGTGGCTCTTTGGAGGTGGGAGGTGCAATCGTTGTCAGAAGAAGTGCTAGCATGGCATGGCATGGCATTCAAAGAGATATAAATGCTCTTTCCATTCTGAGGGCAAGCAGACCATTCTGAAAAGGCACAATCGTGCCCAGCATGCCCCATTCAAGATTGTGGCCAATCACAGGTGCTCTGGTGCCATTCTGACACTTTGCCCGCAGTCAGGCTAGGGAGCTTGTTGGGATAATAGCCTCGGCGGCCAAGAGTAAGGAATGGCCACCCTGGCCTGAAAGCTTAGGCTGCTGAACCATGATTGGACAAACATCTGTGATTTGATTTATGGTTTGAAACTGAAACCTCCATCAACCTCCAATTTCTCAACATGTGAATTCAGCCTTATTTTCATACCAAATATGAAACTTTTCATTCAACAGAAAGCTGTGAATGGCTTAATATAAGTTTTTCATTGTTAACATTTCCCCACAATAGATCACTCTAGGAGTCTGGGTATGAAATGTGGGGTTGGTTTTCCTTTTGCAGTAAAATTTATCATTTAAGAAATATTGATTGGAGCAAAAAAAAAAAAGTTCATTTATTCTTTTCCAGTTTAATAGAACTTCACATGGTCTTGTATAGCACAATAGGCCTGTGCAAGCAGAAAATTGTCAGACCTGATCCAATCTGACCCGATTTGACCCAACAGGGACATTGTCAGGAGGGACAAACGTGACCCCCTCAAAACTGTCAGGTTAGATCAGATTGGATCAGAAATCCAACAATTTTCTGACATTCTGACAAAGTGCTTTTCTCTTTAACTTTTAAATCTCAAGTGGGCAAAGGAAAAGTCTCCTCTCAGCTAAGAAGCTGCTTCTCTTTTCTGCAGTTGGGTCTGACAGGCATGTCAAAACTGTGACAGAGTTCTAGCATGATAGGAGGGACTTTAGCCAGAGTTCTGACTGTCAGGGGTCCCTCCTGTCATTGAGGAACTCCTTCCAATAATGCCAGGCAAGGGCATATCGGGTCTGACATGCCTTTCGGACCCACAGAAATGCACAGCCTTATTTGTACAATCAGTGTACAGCTTTTCCCAGTAATCCACAACACCAAAACATTTCTGCTACTCCTGCAGAATAATGCCACCATACTTCTGAAACCTCAGAGTCCGCAACTCCCAGGCAAAGTTGTAGCTAGGGGAGAGGGGGCCAGTGTTTGCCCCTCTCTCCAGTGGCCCCTCAGAGTGAGGGAGATAATGAACAAAATAGGGAGGGGTAGAGCTGGGGGGCCCTCAGGATCTGGGAGGGGGGCAGTCACTCAATTATAGCTACACCTCTGCTCCCAGAGCCGAGGGACATACAGTGTAAAGTACTAGGTCTGTGCAAAATCAGATCGGTAAAATCAGACATGGTCTGATTTAACCAAAATCGGAGGGGTTTGGAGATAATCTAAACCTGAACTTGGCCAGCCCAGTTTGGGTCAGACTTCTCCGACCCTTTTTCGCCCAAATTGCAGCTTTACAGAGCTCCAAATGGTGGCATGAGTACTATTGACCTTGATGGGCTTAGTCAAGACCAGAGGTCCGTGTGAAGTGGGAGCATGGAGGGTAGTAGGGCAAAACACCTCACCCCCCACCACAGCAGCGAACCACAGGGACCCCCGATTCTGACTACTTTTGGCTGAAGAACAACAAAGCAGGTCAGCCTTATAATATAATGGACATGGCCCATTCTTCCCCAACAATAACCACTCTTGATTAAACAACTTCCCAACCAGAAATTTCAACAGCTCTTGATGAGATAATAGTTTTCCTGGAAGCACAGAAAAGGCATTGCAAAGTTTTTAGGGGGACATACATGCACACAGATGAACATACGAACACACACATGCACAGCAAGGTGACCTCATAACATTCCATTCCATGAAAAAATAAGACTAAAAATGGTCCCCTATCCAAAAAGTACTCATCAACTAAACAAACAAACATAGGAACATAGGAAGCTGCTATATACTGAGTCAGACCATAGGTCCATCTAGCTCAGTATTGTCTACACAGATTGACAGCAGCTTCTCCAAGGCTGCAGGCAGAAATATCTCACAGCCCTATCTTGGAGATGCCAGTGAGGGAACTTCCCAGAGCAGCTCCATCCCCTAAGGGGAATATCTTACAGTGCTAACAAACAAACTAACTAACTAACAAACTAACATACAAACAAAACACTGTTAAACATAAGAAAGGTGCCTCCTTGCCCCATTAGTAGGGGTAAATCCATCTGTAAGTTTGGCTATAGACCAGGGGTGGGCAAACGTGGCCCCCCCAGTTACTGTTGAACTACAACACTCGTCGTCCCCAGCCACAATAAATTGTGGCTAGGGATGATGGGATTTGTAGTTCAACAACAGCTGGTGGGCCAGGTTCGTCCACCTCTGCTGCAGAGCTTGTTTTTCTTTTCCCAGAACCAGTCTACTTGCTATAAATCTATCTTTTGCAACATGACTCATTCAGTTTTCATGCTTAAGCAAGTTTTTGACTTTAAATAAAAGTAGATGCCAGCAAAGCTCACTGAGCTCAAGCCTGGATATGAGCCCTAAAGAACTGGCAAGCGTTAGGAGCCCCTGAACTCAAATCTAATTCAGATTAAAATCCAAGCCATAGAAGATAAGAACATAAGAACAGCCCTGCTGGATCAGGCCCAAGTAAGCCCATCTAGTCTAGCATCCTGTTTCACACAGTGGCCCACCAGGTGCTGCTGGGAAGCCTGCAGGCAAGAGCTGAAGGCATGCATGTCCTCTCTTCTGCTGTTACTCCCTTGCAATTGGTATTCAGATGCATCCTGCCTCTGAGGCTGGAGGTGGCCTATAGCCCTCCAGCTAGTAGCTGTTGACAGACCTCTCCTCCTTGAAGTTATCCAAACCCTTCTTCAAGCCATCCAGGTTGTTGACTGTCACCACATCTTGTGGCAGAGAATTCCACAAGTGGGTTATGCGTTGTGTGAAAAAGTACTTCCGTTTGTTGGTCCTAAATTTCCTGGCAATCAATTTCAAGGGATGACCCCTGGTTCTAGTGTTATGTGAGAGGGAGAAGAATTTCTCTCTGTCCACTTCCTCCACACCATACACAATTTGATAGGCCTCTATCATGTCTCTATCATGTCTCCCCACAGTCAGTGGCGGATTTAAGCAGAGGCAGAGTAGGCACTTGCCTACAGCGGCAAAATCTGAGGCGTGGCAAAATGCCATTCTTCAGATTTTGCCACCCCTCTCTGGGGGCGAGGGGAAAGTTCCCCTTTTTTCTCCTTAAAAGCCACTGCTGTGCATAGTGGGATAAGGTCTGCAAAGGCCACACAGTGGTGGCTGCGGGGAGTGGGGTGAGGGGAAAGTCCCCCCTTTACCTTTAAAATACCTTCCCATTCCCATCGCAGGCAAAGGGCTGCAGCGGAGTGGGTGGTAGTGGTCCAAGGGAAAAGTTACCCCTTTTAGCAATGCCGCAGCGCAGGCTGCACGTGCAGTGAAGGAGAGCTCCTTCCGTCTCCCCTCCTCCCTCCCAAATGACTACATGCCCCATCTGCAGTCCATCATGGCTCCTACGAAGGAGCTCTCGCTGCCACTTCTGTCATCCTGGGGATGATAAAAAGCAAAAAGCGATCGTAGCTTGTGTCCTGTTGATGTGCACGAGCAGTGCAATTGCACAATTTAGTTTCTGCAAGTGAAGCCATTTAGCTTGTGTAAGTGAAGTTAGCGGGCTGCTAACTGTTCTTGCCAACACATCATGTTTGCCCTGGCTTATTTCTTGCGCTATCGCAGTTCGCAAGTGGAAACACTGCTCAACAATGCTAGCTTCAGCGAAGCAGAACTTTCTTGCGCATGAGCATCGCACTGGAGGAACATCCGTCTACAAGTGCAATGTTGTGCAACATGTGGGCCACTGTCTGAGTAGGGCTTGTGTGTGTGTGCGCACACGCACTGTGCGCAAGTGTGTGTGTGTATTTTAATGTATGCCATGGTAAATAATGAAGATTTTGCCTCTGTTCCATTTACAGTAAGCAACTCAGTTTTGAACGTTTCCATTTCATATTCTCTGTGAAAATGCAATGTGAGAGGGAGAGAAGGGACACTGTTTTACATTATGAACCGTTCAATATGTATGAGCTCAAAACAAAAAACAAAAAACAAAAACCTTGACAAAGAGAACTGAGCAATGGGGGGAAAGAGCAAACGAGCGAGAGATTTTTTATTTTTTAAAAAGACGGGCAAAGGTTTAGCTTTTTAAAATGCATCTTTCCCCTTGAAACTTATTATAGAAGAAATGAGTGTAGCATCTAAGGATGGTGCAGCTCAAGTGTGGCAACAAGCTGTGTCAAGCCTAAGCATTAAACATGGGGTTGTTTTTTTTGAAGAGCCTTGATTTGCCTTGGTCCACGTGGGTGACCTGGGAAAGGAGATGCATTCTTTTTGACACCTTGTTTTCGACAAGCAAAGTACGTATCGCAAGAACTCGCGTTGGAGGCAAATTTGCCGTGATACAGAGACTGATCTGGTTTTTGCAAGTGTGAGTGGGTGTACTACAGAGCTCTGTATGCCTTTTTAACTTCTCTTCTAGTGACAATAAGTGATTCTGATGCCAGGAGGAAATATATGCAGTGTTAGTGGCAGAGGGAGAAAGCAAAAACACACAAGTGTACTGTTATGATTCTATTATATAATGCGGAACATGCTGTTTTTAAAAAACCTTTATCTTGTTTGATCCTCAAGTTCCCCTCGGTATTCTTACTGAAATTTCGATATCATTCTTATTTGATGGATGGGGAAACTGGAGCTGGAGAAGGGTGATTTATCCAAGGCCAATTTGTGAGTTCCCGGCCAAGCCAGAGCGTAAATTTTGTATGAAGCGGCATTAAATTAAGTTGGATCATTGGACCATCTAGGCAGTGGCCCCACTTGCAGAGGGGCCATAGTTGAGTGTCAGAGCACATGCTTTGCATCCAGAGGCAGTGGCACCCACCATGGATGTTGAGTCCCAGATTCATGTGGGCCCTGCTCTCCCGGCTCCAACAGCACATCTGTGGCTGCCAGGAACCTCCTTCCCGGCCTCCTGCCTGGGCCCCAATCAAGATTCCTCTGCTCCAGCAGCCCCCCTCCCAGATCACCAATGGGAGGGGCTCTCCCAGCATGCATGGGCAGGCTGCTGCTCCACCCCCACCTGACGATCAGCTGTTTGGTGGGTGGGGGCCGGCTGAGGCAGAGCACTGGGAGTGCATGGCACTGCCGCCCTGCCTAACTGGCTGCCTGCCTGCCCACTAATCCCTAGCTCTTCAGTGTGGTGGGCAGGCACAGGATTGGAAGCCCAAAGGGGCAAAGGTAGAGAGGCGCCAGCAAGTGGTGAACACTGCACAGTATGTGCCCACTGCTGCTACCTGAGCTTGCCACCTTCTCCCAGCCGGTGTCCCCAGAGTCATCCTGACTTCTTCTGCTCTCCACTCCAGTTAGGATTGTCTCACTGTGCAACCACGTGGTGTGTGTCTGTGTCTGTGTGTGTTTTACAGAAGTGCTAATATGTTCCATAATGGGTTTTGTCAAGAGCACTGTGTGAAACGTGTGTGTGTGTGTGTGTGTGTGTGTGTGTGTGTGTGTGTGTGCACGTGAGAGAGAGAGAGATTGTGTGTGCTCACACATGTTGTGTAGAGGTACATATTTTGCAGGGGAGGAGTAAGCCCATAGAACCAGGGCCAAAAATTACCTGGCGGCATCCTTATGCAGAGGTTACATCATATGTTCACTTCCTAGTATCTCCAGTTAGAAGATTCTCAGGTAGCAAGACTGAGAAGCACCTCTGCCTGAGACCCTGAAGAGTCCTTGCCAATTAGAGAAGACTGCACTGGCCCAGGAAGTCCTTTCATGAGGCAAGGTGAGGCGAGGTGGTCCACCTCAGGGACCAGCAAGGGCAGCAAGGTCCCCCAACTCCACCATGGCCATCGGAGCAGCTGTTTGGGACCAACCTGACTCTTGCAAGCTCTGCAAGCGGCACCTCTCCTCGTAGTCTGTCAGGATGCCATGTCACCTGGTTGCCTGTGTGGCCCTGTGGAGTCTGGAGAAGGGCATGGCATCCCTCCTGTAGGGGTTTCATTGCCCTCGTTTTCTGGATATGACCGGAGGTTGCTGCTGATGTGCCTGCGCAGGCAGGAGGGGTAAGTGCACCCCCCCCGCTCTTAAAGGGAGACCCCCGCCACCTTCGAACCAGAGGAACCGCCGTTTCTTCAAACTGGTTCAGAGGCCCATAAAGGGCCTCCGAACCAGTTCCATGCACAACCCTGGTCCAGGCTGGTCAGGTCCCAGTGGAGTTGAGAGAGCAAGGCAGGGAGAGCTGTAGGAAACAGCTCCAGGGAGACAGCTAGGTTGGGTGTGACAGGAAACAGGAAGCAGGGTCAGGAAGGGGGCAGGGCTGGAAGTAGGCTTTGTGAGCTCTGTGAGCACTGGGGCATTTAAAGACAAGGCAGCTGATCATGAGGAGCTGCATCTGAGTATGGGAGCCAGGAGGTCTCCGGGAGAGGGAACTGGCTAAATGCAGCAAGCCAGGAGGACTCATGTGACAAGCTAACCTCCTCTCTTGGCTGTTCCTGACCCTTTTTTATGCTTGCCCAGCCATGCTGGAGTGCAGGAAGGGCCAGGAGCCCTTGTCCTTTGGGAGTTTGACACAGTCCTTGCAAACCTTGCCAGAAACACAAGGAGGGAAAAGGAGGGTGCTACCAGCAAGCTTCCCTCCTCTCCCACCCCCGCCCCACTTACAAAGCTTGCAATGGTTGCTTTTGAAAGGGTGCTTCCCTCCACCAGGAATGTGGGGCAAGGCACAGCTTGGCCCCTTGCCTCCAATGCCATGATGCCTTGGGTTGCCCCTGGAGCTGGTTAGATGGTCCAATGGCCTGACTCAATACAAGGCAGTTTCGTATAATCTATCCAGTCCACTCTGGTGGATAGTGGCTCTCCAGGGTCACAAACACAGATCTTTCCCAGGCCCAGCCCTTCTGCCTGTGTTTAAGAACATAAGAAAAAGCCCTGCTAGATCAGGCCAAAGGCCCATCTAGTCCAGCATCCTGCCTCATGCAGTGGCCAACTCACAAGTGGAACTCTGCAGAAGATCAGAGGGGGCTGCTGCAGTCAGTATCTGCAGAAGATCAGAGGAGGTGAGCTTTTGGCTGTTTGGCTGTTTATCATCTAGCCTCCTTTGCTGGACAGCGTGGGGACTCTCAGCTGCCTCCCCCACTCTTGGTCTGCTGGCCGGGACAACTCAGACCAGCACAGCACTGCTGACTGATTGGGAACCTTCCTTCCTCCAAGTGCCTGAACTAACATCACCTGCAGGCACTGATTGATTACATCACCCTTGCCCAGAGTCCTTTGTGAGAGGAAGGACCCTGGAGGCTTTATAAGGAAGGGGGCTGCCGTAGGCAGCGCAGCTGGTGGTGCAGCCAGCCTTCAGGCAGCCGTTGAAGCTGGCCTTTGATGCCGGTCTTTGGTGTTGGGCTATACCATTTTTAGTTGGCTGTTTGAAGAGCTGTTGTAGTATGTGTGCCAGCTTTGTTTTTGAGTTGTAATGTGTTTGGGTTTGTCTGGCAATGGGGAGACAGGGGGCGCCTTCGTGGAATGCAGGGCAGCTATTGTGGTGGTGGTGGTGGTGGGGAATAGAAGAAGTAATGTTGGCAGGTCAGCAGGCTGTTTCAAGGAAAGGGGAGTCAGACAATTAATAGCCGTCTCCCCTTCCGGCTGTCCTGTAAGCTCTTTGACCTTGGGGAACACTGCCAGCAACCCACATAGCCTTACCTTGCTCCTTTGCAAAGCCAGGTCAGTCCAAAATAAACCTGAAGTCATCCATGATTTGATCATGGATGAAGGGGTCGACCTGATGTGCATCACTGAGACTTGGTTGGGGGAGGCTGGTGGCGCAGTCTGGTCCCAGCTTCTTCCTCCAGGGTATTCTGTAGAGGAGCAGGGGAGGGGACGTGGGCGGGGAGGTGGAGTGGCTGTGGTCTATAAGGACAACATCTCCCTTACCAGGATCCCTGTTAGGGTATCAGACCATATTGAATATGTGTACTTAAGTTTGGGGACCAGGGATAGATTGGGACTTCTGTTAGTGTACCGATCGCCCTGCTGCTCAACAGAATCCCTTACTGAGCTCACGGACTTGGTCGCAGAACTTGTGTTGGAGTCTCACAGACTTCTGGTACTGGGGGGCTTCAATGATCATTTTGGGACCAACTTGTCCGGGGCAGCTCAGGAGTTCATAGCAGCCATGACAACTATGGGCCTGTCCCATGCGGTCTCTGGACCGACACATATTGCAGGTCACACCAAATAGTCTTTTATTCTGATCAGGGTGGTGTTCCTTGGGTGGTGACCCCTGTGATATCCCCATTGTTATGGACGGATCACCATCTGGTTAAGGTTGGACTTACAACCACCTCCTACCTCCGCAGGGGCAAGGGGCCTATTAGAATGGTCCGCCCGAAGAGGTTATTGGATCCGGTGGGATTCCAAGAAGCTTTGGAGGGATTCATTGTTGGCTCTGCTGGTGATCCTGTTGATGCCCTGGTTGAAAATTGGAACAACTTGCTCACAAGGGCAGTAGACAAGATTGCTCCTAAGCGTCCCCTCCGACCCGCTTCAAAATTCGCCCCTTGGTATACAGAAGATCTACGGGGGCTGAAGCGGCAAGGTAGGCGACTGGAGTGCAAGTGGAGAAAGACTCAACTCGAATCTGACAGATTACAACATGGAGCACATCTAAAGATCTATGCTCAGGCGATATGTGAGGCAAAGAAGCGGTTCTTTTCTGCCCGTATTGCCTCTGCGAGTTCATGTCCAGCGGAGTTGTTCAGGATTGTGAGGGGACTAGTATCTGTCCCCCCTCCCTTGAACCAGAATTTGGAATCATCAATTACCCGCTGTGATGTGTTTGAAGAGTTTTTCACAGATAAAATCTCTCGGATTCGGGCTGACTTAGATGGAGACTCCACAATTAATTTGATGTCTGAACTGGAGGTGTCCGACAACTCTTCTTATGAGATTCGACTGGATCAGTTTCAGTTTGTGACTCCTGAGGATGTGGACAAGCTGCTTGGGGCGATGAGGCCTACCACCTGTTCTCTTGACCCTTGTCCAACATGGCTAGTTCAATCTAGCAGGGAGACTGTTGTAGTTGGCCTGGTGGAAATTATAAATGCCTCTCTGAGGGAAGGCAGGATGCCTCCTTGTCTTAAGGAGGCAATTATTAGACCACTTCTAAAGAAGCCTGCATTAGACCCCTCAGAGTTGAGCAATTATAGGCCTGTTTCCAACCTCCCATGGTTGGGCAAGATAATTGAGAGGGTGGTGGCCTCTCAGCTCCAGTCGGTCTTGGATGAAACTGATTATCTAGACCCATTTCAAACTGGTTTTTGGGAGGGCTATGGGGTGGAGACTGCCTTGGTCGGCCTGATGGATGATCTCCAATTGGGAATTGACAAAGGAAGTGTGACTCTGTTGGTCCTTTTGGATCTCTCGGTGGCTTTCGATACTATCAACCATAGTATCCTTCTGGAACGTCTGAGGGGGTTGGGGGTGGGAGGCACTGTTTTACAGTGGTTCCGCTCCTACCTCTCTGACAGATTTCAGATGGTGTCGATTGGAGATTGTTGCTCTTCAAAATCTGAGCTTAAGTATGGTCTCCCTCAAGGCTCCATACTTTCTCCAATGCTTTTTAACATCTACATGAAACCGCTGGGAGAGATCATCAGGGGATTTGGAGCTGGGTGTTACCAGTACACTGATGACACCCAGATCTATTTCTCCATGTCAACCTCTTCAGGATTTGGCATATCCTCCCTAGATGCCTGCCTGGAAGCAGTAATGGGCTGGATGAGGGAGAATAAACTGAAGCTGAATCTAGATAAGACGGAAGTACTTATTGTGCGGGGTCAGAACTCTAGAGACGATTTTGATCTGCCTGTTCTAGATGGTGTCACACTTCCCCAAAAGGAACGAGTTCACAGTCTGGGAGTGCTTCTGGATTCACACCTCTCCCTGGTTTCTCAGGTTAAGGCGGTGGCCAGGGGTGCTTTCTATCAGCTCCGGCTGGTACGCTAGCTGCGCCCGTTTCTCAAGATCAATGACCTCAAAACAGTGTTACATTTGTTAGTAACCTCCAGACTGGACTTCTGTAATGCACTCTATGTGGGGCTGCCTTTGTACGTAGTCCAGAAACTTCAGTTGGTTCAGAATGCAGCAGCCAGGTTGGTCTCTGGGTCACCTCAGAGAGACCACATTACTCCTCTGTTGGAGTTACACTGGCTGCCAATAGGTTTCCGGGCAAAATACAAAGTGCTGGTTATAACTTATAAAGCCCTAAATGGCTTAGGCCCTGGGTATTTAAGAGAATGCCTTCTTCAGTACAAGCCCCACCGCCCATTGCGGTCATCTGTGGAGGTCTGTCTCCAGTTGCCACCAACTTGTTTGGTGGCTACACAGAGACGGGCCTTCTCAGCTGCTACCCCAAGATTATGGAATGTGCTCCCTAATAAGATACGAGCCTCCCCATCTCTGGCAACTTTTAAGAAACTACTGAAAACGCATCTTTTTAACCAAGCTTTCTCAGCTTTTTAAAACTTGTTTTTAAATTGTTTTGGCTATTTAATTGGTGTTTTATGATGTTTTAATTGTTAATTATTATTTATGTAGTTTATAATTTTTGTTTTGTTAATTGATTTTAATGGTGTTTTAATGTAAACTGCCCTGAGCCTTTTGGAAGGGTGGTATAAAAATTCTAATAATAAATAAATAAATAAATAAAATAAGTGGGGGAAAGCCAGCAAGTGAGGGAAAGACGGCAACAACCCCCTCCTGTTGGTGTTCCCTAGCACCTGATGTTCAGGGACATGCCCACTCTGATCCTGATGGAAATATACCACTATCCACACTAGTAGCCATTGAGAGCCCTATCCTCCATGGATTTGTCTGATCTTTACATCTGGTGGCAGCGAATTCCACAGTTTAACTACAAGTGGTGAAAAGGAGAACCTTTTTTATTGTCTGACCTGAATCTTCCAGCTTTTAGCTTCAACAGATGACCCCAGGTTCACAAGACGTGGTGACAGCCAACAACCTGGATAGCTTTAAGAGAGGTTTGGATAACTTCATGGAGGAAAGGTCTATCAACGACTACTAGTCGGAGGGCTATAGTCCACCTCCAGCCTCAAAGGCAGGATGTCACTGAGTACTAGTTGCAGGAGAGTAACAGCAGGAGAGAGGACATGCCCTCAACTCCTGCCTGTAGGCTTCTAGCGGCATCTGGTGGGCCACTGTGTGAAACAGGATGCTGGACTAGATGGGCCTTGGGCCTGATCCAGCAGGGCTGTTCTTATGTTCTTAATACTATAAGAGAGGGAGAAAAGCTTCTCTCTCCACTTGATCCACACTGTGCATAATTTCATACACCTGTATCACGTCCCCCCTAACCTGCCTTCTTTCTAAACTAAAAAGGCCCCTGTACATTGTAATCTTTAGGAGTAAATCTGGGGCTCTCAGAATATCATATGTGAGCTGTTGTGAAGCACCTGCCAGACTGTTAAAAAGGATGATGATGATGATAGGAAGAACATCCAACACTATATGTCATGATTTTTAAAGGCAGCAATCGGATGTTACCACCATCTTTGTATAATTAGGTTGGGCCAGTTTTAGTTTGTGTTGGCCAGCAAAGTTGAAAAGGTACATGCATATAGAGAAATTAAAACCAGATATTAATGTTAAGGAGATGGTTTCAGCTATGAAATTCATTACTCTTTGAATGAAGCTGAGTTAATTGTTCCTTGTTGCAGCTGTTATGTTGTCCTCCCTCTTCTCTTCCCTGCTTTAATTGTTAATTTGTTGCAGCTTGTTACATTGTTCACCCTCTTCTCTTCCCTTCCCACAGCTTACTGCGTGTGAAAGGAATTTAAGAACTGCGGAGATATTTGGTTGGTATAAGCAACTGAGGATGGTGTGTTGTTGACATTGAAACCATTTTTGTTTTAACTTCTAACATCTGGTGGATGATATTTTATCTTTGCATAATAAAGAGGTCTTGGTTGGAGAATTGCTTAGAGTTAATAGCATCACCAGCTCATCAACTTACATGGAAATATTTTGCCAGCTACACATCAATATCCAGCTGACATGCTGTCATCCTAGTAACACACCCATCCAGGAGAGGCTGGAGTTTACAGGCAATAGCGAACATCTGATGGATATCCATGTGTTTTTCTCTTTTTTTAAAAAAAAGTCATGAATCTACTTGGAGCATCAAAACACAAACCTGCTATTTCTTTTGGATTTCTGCAACAGCTTAAAAACAAAGTGGTTGAATACTCTGGCATATCATGTTTTCAAGCGTTCCAATTGCATCTCATTTGCATTTGGCCTCTTGTTAGACTCAAGAGCAGGAAAAAAAATGTTTCTAATAAACCAGATTGGATGACTGATTATATCAAAGCAAAAGATGTTGAAGCCGGAAAAAAAGAAAATCTGATCAGAGGACAACATAAAAAGATTTGACATAAGAGATTTTCTTCCTTTTCATTCATGAATTTGCAAGTGCAGTTGTTAAAATGTGATTTCCATACTGTCTTCCCCACTTCCACATTGCCTTCTTGCAGATGAATTCTTCTCGTATGTAATGGTGTGGAGTACTTTTTATAAGAGTGGCTTCTGAAATAAATACTTCAAAAAAAGAATTTTTTAAAAAATGATTGTGCCCATTCTGATGTTGTCATGGCACAGTAAAGTAGGGGTGTATAAACCTGGCCCCCCAGATGCTGTCATGCTACAACTCCCATCTTCCATTGTCCTTCAGTCATTCTGACTGGGGATGATGAGACTTGTAGTCCAACAGCATCTTGGGAATCAAATTTGAGAACCACCAAACTAGAAATTTAAAATTGAATGGGGAATGGGGTACCTAATATTTAAAGCTTTACATGTTTCTACAGTAATTCTAAAACAATTCTAGGGTTATGAGAAAATTTCACTTTGAAATTTTGTTACTTTTAAATATATATATTTTAAAAACTCTTAACACTAGAACCTGGAATTGCCCAATTAAACTGATTGGTAGTCGATTCCGAACAGACAAAAGGAAATGTCATTTCATGCAGGCCATAATTAACGTATGGGATTCATTGCCACAATATGTGACGGTGGTTAGTAGTTTTGATCAGCGGTTCTCGAACATGGGTCTTTGGCCATTGTGGCTGGGAATGATGGGAGTTGTAGCCCAACAATATCTGTGGACCCAAGGTTGAGAACCCCTGGTTTAGATGGCTGACTGGACAGATTCATGGAGGATAGTTTTGTGAATGGCAATTCATCATAACTAACTGAAGCCTTCAGATGCTGTAGGAAGCAGTGGAAAGCCATTTTCTTCAGTCTCTCTTTGTGAGCAGCCAGAGAGAGCTGCTCTTGTGGTAAGATGCATGAATTGTCCCCTTTGCTAAGCAGGGTCTGCCCTGGTTTTCATTTGAACAGGAGACTACATGTGAATTCTATAAGATATTCCCCTTAGGGGATGGGCCTGCTCTGGAAAGAGCACCTGCCTGCTTGCATGCAGAAGGTTCCAAGTTCCCTGCCTGGCATCTCCAAGACAGGGCTGAGAGAGACTCCTGCCTGGAACCCTGGACAAGCCGCTGCCAGTCTGTGAAGACAATACTGAGCTAGATGGACCAAGGGTCTGACTCAGTAAAAGGCAGCTTCCTATGTTCCTATGTAATGCAGAACTCTTCTGATCCTCCACCAAGGCAATCCCGATACCCATGTCCAAAGCAGAAAGTCACCATATCAACAAATGTGAAAGAAGCTTGGAACGTGCTGTTCCTTTCAAAGGTATCAGTGAGTCAATGTCTGTCTCCCCCGGAGGCCACAGTAAGGGAGGGAAGGGGGCTTAGTCAGCAACTGATTCCTTCTCCTCCATGCAGGTTGGCTTCTTTTGGCCTCTTTCCTCCTCGGAAGACCAACAACCCACTGCCTAACTCTGCTGCTCCACAGCCTCCATGCCTCACTGTTCTGAAATCCCTTCCCTCCCCCTTGTGCTCACTCAGCCAATCCCAGTTCTTGTGGGAGTCTCCGAGCCTCTCTGATCCATTCCCAGCTGATGACCTGGGCAACACATCTCAGCCCACGTCATACATACATCTGAACACTTCTGCTGGTGCACACTATTTATTTTTATCTTTACATTTATATTCTGCTCTCCCTCCAAGGAGCCCAGAGCAGTGTATTTAGTTAAGTTTCTCCTCTCAACTGTGAAGAAGGTTAGTCTGAGAGGGAAGTGACTGGCCCAGAGTCACCCAGCAATAGAGGAGAGCTGGTCTTGTGGGAGCAAGCATGACTTGTCCCCTTAGCTAAGCAGGGTCTTCCCTGGTTGCATATGAATGGGGGACTAGAAGTGTGAGCACTGTAAGATATTCCCCTCAGGGGATGGAGCCACTCTGGGAAGAGCAGAAGCTTCCAAGTTCCCTCCCTGGCTTCTCCAAGATAGAGCTGAGTGAGATTCCTGCCTGCAATCTTGGAGAAGCTGCTGCCAGTCTGTGAAGACAATACTGAGCTAGATAGACCAATGGTCTGACTCATTATATGGCAGCTTCCTATGTTCCTGTGTTCCTAAGTATCATGGCTGAAAGGGGATTTGAACTCAGGTCTTTCCAGTCCTAGTCTAGCACTCTAACCACTACACCACACTGGCACCTCGTCATCTGTGGAACAATTAACTTTCCCCACCATGCTTTCCAGCAGCAAGTCAGGGGGTGAGCTACCAGTATCTCTATCTGGGGTTGAGGTGGAGAGTGCAGTTAGGGACTGGGACCCCGACATGATGCTTTTTGAGACCAGGCTGTGTTTTCCTGACAGGGAGTACTGAAGAGTGTCATTACAGAATTACACCCTCAAAAAGTGTTCCTCCAGCAGATCTAGCAAGCAGAGGTATCTGCTGGCCCCCTGGATTAGGACTGGGCATCGATGACCATTGACTCAGCTGCAGGTACTGTAGATTGCCCTGTCTCTGGATCCATCCTCAGGCTAGCTGTGGATATGAGTAATCAACTTGCCCTGTATGATTTCCTGAGAAAACACCACCACCCCACCACCCCAAGTGAAATCAAACAGGGAAGCTGACCTCAAAGAGTTGCTGTGAAGAAGCATAGACGTTGAAACAAAATGCATCCTGAACCAGATGAAGCAGGAGACTGACTTTCATGAATATTCTGCACACCCCAAGCAGTGTTTCCCCTTTTTGTCAATTTAGTGGAGAGGTGGCATTAAAAAAAATGGGCAGATGGGTTCATGGTCAGTTGCAACATGCATCAGTCAGCAATATTGCACATCATGGTGCATCCTTGTGTGCTGCTTCTAGAAGCCACGGAGCAGCCTGTGTTAGAGGCCCGGGCTTTGTTAGGGGTGGGGGTGATGACAGTGCAGTGGAGACAGCACAACAGCAGCTTATGTGGCTCTCTAAGCCTCACATTGTAATGCCTTTGGTTGCACACTTTAAATAAAGCACTTTCTCACTGGGTGCTATTGCAGTCCTAATCATGCTGATGCCCATCGTGCATTGTGGGAATTATAGTTACAAACAAACCAACCCCACATAACATAACATTTTGGGAACTATAGTGCCAAAAAAGATGATTAACATGCCATTGTGCAACACAAAAAGTGTGTGTGTTTTGGTTAGGCAGTTCACAAGCTTGCCCACTTGCACCTCAACCATTCATGTGTCCACCATCTTGAATCAAGATGGATGATATCATCACAAACTATGCCTTTGAGTCCCTATGTGTCCCAACAACTCTATCAAATTTTGGTCCAAATCAGTTCCCACATATGACCAAACAGAGGGCAGATTCAGGGACAGCAGGATCCTACCTTCCTGATCCCAGATGACCAGAGCCTGTTCATGGCTCTGCCACTCACATGCAATATCAACTCAGAATCCAAATACGATACATTAATGTGATAATATAATATAATACTTATAATGAAATGATATATTTGAATGCTAAACTAGCTATATAAAATATAGTTAATCAAAGTCAATAAAATATATCAATATATCACAAGGTTCATTAAAAAATGAACAATAAAACTTCATAATAGTGATCACTATATGTCTAATTAAGAAAATTAGATCTGATAATTCATTTCCAAAGTGCCATACAGCCAATGGATTAGAGAAGTATAGACAAATATTCCCTTGTGATTGCAGTATCATGTATTGACTGAGAGATGAAATATCCAGTACATCTTGTAATATTGCCAAATACGTTTTGACTAACATCAGTGGCAATTATCAAAGAATCCTCACTTCCACTAATCCTCATGGTGGGACTGGAGATGCCAAAGTGGCAAATGCAGTTCACTGTTGGCAAGTGTAAAGTGGGATGAAAAAACCCAACTTCAAGTTTATGCTGATGGGATCTGAGCTGTAAGTGACTGACCAGGAAAGGGATCTTGAGGTCATTGTGTACAGCTCGTTGAAAGTGTCACTCAATGTGTGGCACCTGTGAAAAAGGCCAATTCCATGCTAGGGATCATTAGGAAGGGGATTGAACAGGGTCATCCCATGAAATTGATTGCCAGGAAATCTAGGACCAACAAACGGAAGTACTTTTTCACACAACTATAATCAACTGGTGGAATTCTCTGCCATAAGATGTGGTGACAGCCAACAACCTGGATGGCTTTAAGAAGAGCTTGGATAACTTCATGGAGGATGCCTCTGAGTACCAATTGCAGGGGAGTAACAGCAGGAGAGAGGGCATGGAGAGAGGGCATGGAGAGAGGGCATACCCTCAACTCCTGCCTGTGGCTTCCAGCGGTATCTGGTGGGCCACTGTGCGAAACAGGATGCTGGACTAGATGGGCCTTGGGCCTAATCCAGCAGGGCTGTTCTTATGTTCTTATGACTTTTGGAAGTGAGTATTCTTTGATCATTGCCACTGAAGAAAACCGAGCTTAGTTGAAACACATCTCTATATATAATTCTCCTAAACATACCCGTCACTAATCCCGTGGGTGGCAGCTCTCATGAGAGTTTGCGAGCAGCTGCCTGGGGGACAGTGATGGGGAGAAAATGGCAGCAGCTGCCTGCTGGTGGGGAGAGAAAGCACCAGCCACTCCGGCTGGCGAGGGAAATCACCACCGGTGGGCAGGGAGGGAAACGAAAGACAAGCACAGAATGGACTGGGGCTGAAGTGGGGGGGATGACAGGGAGAACTAGGGGTGCAGATGGTCTGTGCCAGATCAGCTACTTTGGCAATATTACAAGAGGGACTGGATATTTCATCTCTCAATCAATACATGATACTGCATCACATGGGAATAGAATGGACTCTGTTTTCCTCCTACTTCATCTTTAACCCCGGGTAGCCAATCTGGGTTACCCAGGCTTGGAGCTGCTGCTGCGTTGGAAGGACTCCTCATGCTTCAGACAACCAGAGATTCCTGGGTTAACACTTAGGAACCCAGAAACCTCTGGTCGTGAGAACAACCTCAGTGTGTTATCCTGTCCTACTCACCTAGCACTTTTATGCAGTTCTATCTTGACTGATCCTTTATGGCTCCTGAAGGAAGCAAAGTATCCCCCCCCCCCAAAGGCCCAGATTTGAATGAGTGAGACAAGCATCAGTGCCATGAGCTGGTCAACCACCTTAGGGAGAGGAGCAGTTGAGCACCCAGCTGCTTGCCAAGGCCCTATTGCATGGCTCTCTTGTTTCTTTTGTGTAATTATGTTGTCTGTTATTGATTTTACTATTGCATTTCATGTTTCAACGTGTCTCTTGTATGTCCGAGGGCATGGTTCCCCGTACCCCCACAATGCTGGGAGCACTGGAAGTCGTGTTAAGTTGCAAAGCTCATGCAGGGAATTCTCACAGCAGAAATCCATTTTGTTGCAGCACATTTGTGATTATTTGCTTGCTTTCGCTTCTCCTGCTGACATCCTCGAGATCCTGCCAGAGGCCTGATGAGAAGCAAACCTTGCCCCATGAGGCGGCTTCTCAATTATGTTCAGACTGAGGTCATTTTAAATGGAGCTTTCTTTTGTTCAGACAGTTGCTTTGTATTAGACCCCCAGATGCCATAAACCATCAACGAGTTATTCCCCCCCCCCCCCCATATACACTTGAGAAACTGGAAAGAACTTTCAGTGCACATCTTTCAAGGGAGCTGCGGTCACTGGGGATGTGTGAAATGTTTCAGGTACATAACGATCTGTACCCGAATCTGCCTGTTTTGGGCACTTTGTGCACAAAACAAATCGCCCATCTGCAAGTCCCGAAAGATTCAGCTCCCAAACAAATCACCTGAATTTCAGAGCTGACGGTTTTGTTGTTTCGGACCTCCATTTTGTGGCGATCTCCATGTAGTCTCCACATTGTGTTTGATGTCTATTTGAATTTCCTGCCCTTCCAAGCTTCAGATCGGTGAATGAAAGCATGGGTGAATCTGCTGATGATTCCCTCCTGGTTCCAGATTGGCTCTTTTGGCTCTTGCCGCTCCTGACTGACCCCACATTGGCAAGGGAAAGGGTCAAAGAAGGGGCAAGGGTGGGGAGCAAGGAGGGGTTTTCAATTAGATTTAAAGAGGCAGCAGCCACCATTTTGCCTTTTTGCCTCGTGGGAGGAGAGAGCAAAGGGTTGATTTTTAAAGAATTTCTGGTCTGTGCGTCTTTGGGAAAGATTCGTGGCAGAAAAGGGGATTTGGGGGCAGAAGAGAGGGTTGGGTGGTAGTACCCCAATGGGTACCTGCTACCACCCAGCTTCCAAAAGAAGTGGGCTAAGGACTGATTTTTTAAAAGAATTTCTGAAGTTAAGAACATAGAACATAAGAACATAAGAATAGCCCTGCTGGATCAGGCCCAAGGCCCATCTAGTCCAGCATCCTGTTTCACACAGCGGCCCACCAGATGCCACTGAAGCCACAGGCAGGAGTTGAGGGCATGCCCTCTCTCCTGCTGTTACTCCCCTGCAACTGGGACTCAGAGGCATCCTGCCTTTGAGGCTGCAGGTGGCATATAGCCCTCCGATTAGTAGCCATTGATAGATCTCTCCTCCATGAAGTTATCCAAACCCTACTTTTTTAGATGTGGTGACCAGAATTATACGCAGTACTCCAAGTGTGGTCACACCATAGTTTTGTATAAGGGCATTATAATATTAGCCGTTTTATTTTCAATCCCCTTCCTAATGATCCCTAGCATGGAATTGGCCTTTTTCACAGCTGCTGCACATTGAGTCAACACTTTCAATGAGCTGTCCACCACGACTTCAAGATCCCTCTCCTGGTCAGTCACAGACAGTTCAGATCCCATCTGCGTATACCTGAAGTTGGGGTTTTTCATCCCAATGTGCATCACCTTACACTTGCTAACAATGAACCGCATTTGCCACTTTGTTGCCCACTCACCCAGTTTGGAGAGATCCTTTTGGAGCTCCTCACAATCAGTTTTGGATTTCACTACCCAAAAGAGTTTGGTATCATCTGCAAATTTGGGCACCTCACTGTTTACCCCTGAGCCTAGATCATTTATTAATAAATTAAAAAGCACCGGACCCGTACAGGTCCCTGAGAGACCCCACTTCTTATTTCCCTCCATTGTGAAAACTCTCCATTTATAGCTACCCTCCTGTCTTTCAACCAATTAGCAAGTTTGTGCATCTTTCGGGCAGATTCGGGGCAGAAAAGGGGCTTCAGAGCAGAAGAGAGGGTCAGATGGTAGTGTCCCAATGGGTGTCTGCTGCCATCCAGATTCTAAAGGAATTGGTGAAAGGAGTGATTTTTAATGAATTTGTGAAGTTTGTGTGTCTTTAAGCTTTCCCCCCATAGGGAATAATGGAGATTATTCTCCACTATAAGAGGTGACAAGTGGGACAGGAATGAGAGTCCAGACACAACAAGGTGGGGTAGCTAATGCCCAAATGCATGAATATGCAACAGGGCAATCCAAGGAAGAGACACACTGTCTTGGTCTCCAGGGCTGAAATACGCAGTATCTTGCCCTGAGGCAGAATGCTGACCACACCTTTCTGTTGGAAAGGATGACAATGGTGAACAAAGGAATACAATGTGTACAATTCAAATTTTGCTTGATGTGCTTCTACCAGCACAATGAGGTGAATAGCTTAAGAAACCTGGGTAGGGTAGAATGAAATGGGCACATCAGAGATTATCCTGCGGTCAGGAAGGACCTTGGGAGTATCTAGGAATATTTTAACATGCTTGCTTCCCGTGCCCCAAGCCAGCCATTAATCACTTGTGTCAGAGCAGGAGATGAGCCTGTAACCTCTTATCTAGCCCTTCCTGAGAAGGTGATAGTCTTGAACTGATCCAATGTGCCAACATAGGGGGAGAGCAGAACTGCCAGGAACGCAACTGCTGCATGCCTGTGGCGCTTCTCACTGGCTCCCCCTCTGAGCAGTAGTCCTGCCCCTCCTGTCACCTATCCAGCTATAACAGGGACACCACCACATCACATCCAAAGTTTCTCACCCTGTTGAATAGCACAGTCACACAGGGGCATTCCCTCTTCCCACTCTGTCCCTTGCCCCCTCCCACCAGGCAAACAGGAGAGAAAGTGGACGGGATAACAGGATGGGCACTAAGAACTTTGCTCCCTGAGAATGAAGCAACAATTATATATGTTCACAAGCACATACACTGCAGGTGGCAACATAAGTAGGGCACCTCATCACAGTGCCGGGGGGGGGGATAAATGGCTGGGGATGGTAGGGGTGTGCACGGAACTGGCTGGCGCGGTTTGGTTTGAGTGTGAACTGCACTCGAACCTGACCGGACCAGTTCAGTTCGGCACCCCTTTGGAAACCCCTCCCCCAGTTCGGTTAGGTCCGGTGAATTTGTGAATATATATATATATATATATTCTTTACCTCTAGCCCCTTCGGTGGCTTCCTAAACGCCTTGTGGGGGGATCCGCAAAGGTTCCCCCTCCCCACACTGGCCTCGGTAATCACCACCATGGCATGCTCGGCTGCACTTTCTGACTCGTTCGAGCCTCCGTATACCGACACGGCAGCCATTTTGCCTGCCACTGTACATGCGCGAATGGCCTCTGTGAGGCCTGGCATGGCCCAGGGCCTTGCAGAGGCCATTTGTGCATGCGTGGTAGCAGGCAAAATGGCAGCCATGCCAGTATACCGAGGCCTGAACGGGCCAGAAAGTGTGGCTGAACGGGCCGCAGTGGTGATTACCGAGGCCAGTGAGGGGAGGGGAAACCTTCCCCCCCATGGCCTTTAAGAAGCCCCCCAAAGGGGCTAGAGGTAAAGAAATTTGTTTAATTTTTTTCTAAAAAATCACAAACCCTCTGAACTGTCAGGGGGGCATTCGGTCCAAGGTTGGACCAAACTGGGGGTGGGTGGGTTCGGTTCGACCTCAAACAAGTTAGGGGTCGAACCTGTTCGCACATCTCTATGAGATGGTGCCCTGGGTTGGGTTTAAAAGGCAGCCCTAACCAGGGATTCATCAGCAAGCAAGTTTTATGTTTTCACATAAAGTTTTGGGAAGGGGGACCGAAGCCCTTCCCCTTTTGGGGGTTTGTGGTCCCTAGATTTACTCATGAGCAGGGCCAGTCACCAGGGTCAGCAATGCTCCCATCAAAGGAGCGATTCAACATATTTGATGATGGAAGAATGTCTGTGGTGCGATTTAAAGGTAAAACCTCCAGGTTCGTGTTACATCTAGGTTCGGCCATAGTATCATTTCCTAAAGTTAAATTATATTATCTAGAAAGGCTCTTCCTTCGACCACTCTGCAAAAATGCCACATTTGTACAGATTTATGGTAACACATAAGCAGCCCAAGTGGAGAGAAGTTCAGAGCAGTCTTGGCAGCACCCATTTCGAGGGATGGTGTGAAATGGCTCCTCTGGGTGTAAGAACAGGGTTGGTGTTTGGGGGTGAAATTGGGAGACTGAGGGTAAAAATTCACTGAGGGCAAAACTCTCTGATGCTAGAGATCCATCCTGGTGGCCACCATTTTGTTTCCAAGAGTCCCTCCAGAGCAATGCTACATTGTCACATTTATGGAGATGAGTTTCATCCATCACTCTGATTTTTCACTCTTTGGTCCACCAAAATTCACAAGGGTTTCAGCCCCCATCTGCTCCCTGCACTCCCCCATTCATCTCGATCCACTTCCTTTGGCAGAAAGACCACCAAAGTTGTTTATTATTATTATTATTATTATTATTATTATTATTATTATTATTAATTGTTTACTACTACTACTACTACTACTACTACTACTACTGTTGTTGGCTGACATGATATGTAGTACTAGCAGACAGAGGAGGATAGTGCAGTACTGCTACTGTAGACACAAAAGCAGTGGCACCACTGGGGAGGATACCGGTTACATAGGAAGCTGCCTTCTACCAAGTCAGACCATTGGTCCAACCAGCTCAGTATTTTCTCTGTAGGCTGGCCATGGCTTCTCCAAGGTTTCAGGCAGGAGTCTCTCTGAACCCTATCTCTGCCAGGGAGAGAACCTGGAACTTTATGTTCTTTCCAGTGTGGCCCAAGCCCCTAAGGGGAATATCTTACCAGGTTCACATGTAGTCTCCCATTCAAATGCAAACCAGGGTGGACCCTGCTTAGCAAATGGGACAGTTCATGCTTGCCACCACCAGACCAGATCTCCTCCCATAGGGCTGTACTACCTTTGTGGCAATGCCCTAGTCCAGAACATAGCTATAATTGAACAAGGGGGTACAAATGTTTCTGGGCCTGTGAGAAAAGAGACCCACCAGCTGGTTGACAGCTTGCTCTGTGCTTTCCCCTTTGCACCTCTCTAAAGAAGAAGGGGGCATTTTTGGTCTCTTTTTGTCCCCGGGTCCACCCCAACCTTACTACACCCCTGGCCTAACTTGTCCTTCTAATTTCAATGGAACTCCTTTGAGTAATGTTCCTCATCTTATCGGCCTTTTTAATTTAATTTTACTTTATTTCTATATCCTGCTTTTTCATTGTCTTTTTATAACAGTCTGTTCAATTACACATATTTAGGAGGAAGCAAGCATCATAGGAGCATAAAAGAAACCATGCAGGCAGAAAGGACTAGCTTAAAGCACTCACAGCAACCCCTTCTCAAAAATGCTTCTCCCCAGAAAGTCTGTTAACAACTCTTTGAACCCCCGCCCCCTGCCAAAGGGTACAGCTCCATCCTTGCAGGCCTTTTATTTGCTTTTTCTTTTTAGCAGCCCTAAAGAGATTAAAAATGTGCACTCCCCCCACCACACACACACACACACACACACAGTGAGGCAGGTCTCATGATCAACGAGATCCACCTCCCCCCACATGACAGTCGGTTCCATCACGGAACTGGTGGGGGCTTGGGAGTTTGGGGGCCGCACTGCCCCCAGAAGCTTCAGCATGCCCTGTGCAAGCACTCAGGGCATGCTGGAGAGACCCCTGAGCCTGGAGGCTGCTTTTCAGCCTCTCGGTCGGGGGGTCTACTTGTGAGTTGTCGCGCCACGGAAGCACACTGCGGCAACACACAATTTTTAAAAACGGGTTTTAAGGCTGGGGTAGTTTAGCGGGCTACCCACTTAGGAACCACCGGGCTCGCAGCTGAGGCCGGTGGTTCTCACGATGGGAGAAAATTGGGCTAGCCTCTGCTTGCCTGATTTTCTCCCATCATGTGAATAGCCTCTGTGTCTTACTGTATACTGAACAGCATAATAGCATGTTAAACAATCCAGAGCTGGCTGTGAGATCAGTTTCATTTTTTGTTTTAAATAGTTTTAATTTAATGAGACAATGTTAAATAAAAGTTGGGTTTGATTTAACGAGACAAAATTGTACCCCCAGTTTCACTACCTCAACAGCAGAGAAATGTGTGACCATTTTTAATTTTATTTTTTACTTTCGGGAATGGTGAAATGGGGGCCTCACCACTTCTGTGCTTTTTGTGGCAGCCACCAGCCACCATCTTCCCCCTGGAAGCCCCAAAACTACACTACATTGTGATGTACCATCATTCTGATGAAAATATGGTGAGCACCAACCACTGGTAGGAGTACTTAGTGGTAGCAATGAATTACAATAGGCCGATGGGGCCAATTTCTCCCACTGTGAACTTTCCCCAAATTCTATGGTGAACTTTTGACTTAATTTTAATGCCTATCACCCATTTACCTTCTCCCCTTTTTAGCTGTGACTATATCCTGGGGACCTGATGAAGATCATAGGTAAGGAACTGAATCTGAATCCAAACTCAGAAACTGGTTCAAAGAGGGTTTTTTCAGTGATCTGAAACAGTAATGTAAACTGAGGCAACATAATGCATGCAATGGACCCGCAGTTCCCCCCATCCCGCTCTCCCATCCAAATTTGGACATTCAGGAGAACTGTCTCTCTGCAGTCAGTTTACTGAAGGACAACCCACACAGCCAATCACACCACAGTTGAAGGAGGAGCTTCCTCCCTCAACTCCAGTACCAGGGCCAGCAACCTGCGGTTATGAATTCAGACATACCGCAGGCTGCATAGAACCTTGGATTGAGGTAATGAAACTCACTACAACCTGAGGTTTCACATTGGAGTTCCAATCCTGAACCCTCAGTTTTGTTGCTACTCCCAACTGCAATTCCTCACATTCAGACATAACGTCAGCAGAACTGCAGGTATATTCAACTATGGTTCTGTGTTATGTGCTAATGCGGCCTCTACCTTGAACTGCAACTAAATTCAAACCTTACATCTCTTGGGTGCCTTGAGCTTGTAATGAAACTACATGTGCTAACCCACTCAAAAGAATTGCTGTAGTAATAAGGTATCTCAGCTTCCAATTGTATGATCAATGTTTTATTTTCCTGGTTTTTATTCTATTGTATGTATTTTTTGTATAAACCCTCCTCTTTTCTAAAATTCAAAAATAAAAAAGTTAAGGAAAAAACCCTATTCTCGAGCTGAACAGTTATCATTCTATTCATTTATGGAGCTACATTGGAAGCAAACGAATTTGGTATTATTCCCCATAAAATATATCTAAATTGATTCAAAGTGGTTGAAACTACTTTTTAAAATTTAGTGTCTGAATCAGAATTGGACTGGAAAGCTAAAAACTACGGAATAACTTGAACCAACCTAAATTTGTAATGGTTCCATGTCATGTCTGGAAACCTCTCCATCCATCCCTGTCCTGTTCTGCATGGGCTGGACCTCTGACAATTGCTGCCCCTTCTGACAAGTTGCTGCACTGCAGCAGCCCTTGAGACCTTAGATCCCTAGCCTGGCCCAAGTCATTGGTTCTCTCACCAAGCAGGAAGAGTATAAGATCTTTCACCAGGAAAGAAGCTACAATTGGCCAGTTGAGAAATGAGCTCCAATGAGCCGTTCCAGGTGCTGGTCACATCCCCTGCATGTGACGTCACATGTAGAGGCATGCCTGGCATGGGGGTGACATGAGCTCACCATCCCCTAGCTATGTGCCTACTTCCTGCCTTGGAACCAGCTGTGTCTCAAGTACCAAAGTCTCCTTGTTCTGGTGTCCTTTCCTTCCTTGAACTATCTGCTCAGCCTGACTGCTTGCATTTTTCTGATCTTCCACTCTCAGTTTGTCCTTTGAGTCCTATCTACTTGGCTTGACCTCTGGTGTGTTCCTGACCTTTGGCTGCTGGCTTGACCCTGATTTCTGACTGTATTTCGCTTGGCCTCTGCGCCGACTAGTTTCCTGGCTCTCTTTGTCCTGACTGCTAGCCTTCTGCCACCGAGTGACTGCTACCTATGGCTCATCCCTTGGAATGGAGGGAATAACAGCCAGCCCCAAAAACGGCTAAGTGCTTCATCCAAAAAGGCAGGCTGTGGCTCTCTCTCCAGAATGTCTACATAGCACAAGCAGGCAGACTCTTATGGATGCTGGCATCCCAGGTGGTTGCTTCTGTTGGTGTGGCTCATGTAGAGGCATTGCCAGGCCTTTTGTTTTCTGGCTCAGAAATGCCCATCTCTGGGGTTTACAATGTCCACCTGAAGTATGAGGCAAGCATTCTGACCCCTGAATTTTTCTCTGGCTCAGATTTTTAAACTGAGCCAGTGAAGCACTGAACTCCTTGCCACTCACCTCTCAAACCATCACTCTGCCCCCCACCCACCCACTGTGGTAGGGCATGTTCTTTGCTACAGAAAGCCTCAGGTTCAGCCCCTAGCATCTCTGGGTAGGGCTGAGATAGACTCATGCCTGTCCCCTTGGAGAGCCACTGACAGTCAAGAGTGGCCAAAAGCATTGCAGTGTGTGAGGCAAGGCACCAAATGCCACTTTGCCCTCTGCTCATGGTGTGTCAGCCCCCTTTTAAAATGGATCATTGCAATCTTTGAAAGTGGGTAGGGAGGAGGGATGGTTGCCACCACTCCCCTCTTCTCTATGTGTGTTCCTTGCAGACTTTGCAAGGTGTGTGAGGAGAGGTGTTCATTGCACAGCTTGCAAGGATCAAATCAGTCCCGATGAGTTGCTCCAGTGGCGGCAGTGGGAGACATCTTGCCATGGGAGACATCTCGGGTGCCCCAATATTCTGCTGCCTGAGGCAACTTCCTCATCTTGTAGGGGTGTGCATGAATGGTTTGTTGCCAAACCAGTTCGCCTTGAACTGGACTGGTTCGGATCAAACTGGGGGCAGTTAGGTCCATGATCGAATCGAACTAAGCCTGGTTTGGGAGGACTGGTCCGACATTGAACGGGTGTCTGGGATGGCGACGAGAGAGATTGTAAAGGGTCTGCTTACCTGCCAAGTGTGCTGCCCACACTGCTGCTCCCCCCAGTGCAGCCCATAGCTAAATCACACAAATAATCCCTTCTTTACAAAGCCACCCGCTCAGCGGCAGCTTGGTTCCAGCCTCTGCGCGTGCGCGGATGCAATCCTCCTATCGTCTTGCGTACATAGGAACATAGGAACATAGGAAACTGCCATATACTGAGTCAGACCATTGGTCTATCTAGCTCAGTATTGTCTTCACAAACTGGCAGCAGCTTCTCCAAGGTTGCAGGCAGGAGTCTCTCTCAGCCCTATCTTGGAGAAGCCAGGGAGGGAACTTGAAACCTTCTGCTCTTCCCAGAGCGGCTTCATCCCCTGAGGGGAATATCTTCCTGTGCTCACACATCAAGCCTCCCATTCATATGCAACCAGGGCAGACCCTGCTTAGCTATGGGGACAAGTCATGGACCGTTTCTGTAGACAATACTGAGCTAGATGGACCAAGGGCCAGACTTGGTAGAAGGCAGTTTCCTCTGAATTGTTTCAAATTGGCTTGAATTTAAGCTGAGCTACTTCCAGGTCCAATTTGAGCCTGGGGGAGCTTGTTCATCACCAGTTCCACAGCTGATTTCAATGTGACAAGAGCAGCCAAATGGCCCCTGAGTTCCCATTAACAGCCAGGCCATTTCTCCATGTTGCCCAACAGCACGGCATATCCAAGCTCCCTCAGCTCCACCAAGTAAGAGGAGCAGATTGGGAGAACAATGCTTCCAAAGAAATTAGCAGTAAACACCTTCATAGTGCAGGAGTCTCTAAAAGGTTTGAGATAAATGCTTTGCCGCTGAGGAGTCTTTCCAGTGAGTGGTTTGATGGGGAAAATATACCCCTTAAAGCGCTTGACATGTTATTTGTATCTAAGAGCAAGTGAGCGTGTGGCAAGGGCTGTTCCCTCCAAAATCTCTCTTTGCTGGCTGTGAGAGAGACCTGCTTCTTGAATCATATCTTGACCTCTCTATTGAACCCATCATTTTGGAGCACAGGCTAATCGGGATGTGGGGAGATTTACACATCACTCCCTGTGCAACCAGATGGAAAGGAAAATAGATATACAAGCCACTTGCATCTCTAAGCAGCAAATGGAATTGTTCTCCAAAGGTCTTGGCTGTGCTTAAGCAAATGGACCCTGAACAGAAAAGGTAAAGGGCCGGGGGAATCCTTCAGCACAAAGAAATGCATTACGAAAATGCAGAATTGTTTTATTTGTAGGTTTCTTGCAAACCGATGTACATACCTGCAAGGAGTGTTGCATAAATCTCTCAACTGCAAAGATGTTCAAGGTGCTAGTCATGCTGTTTGGTTCATCCACACCAGGAAGTGGGCAGGGGAGGAGAAGGGGAGCAACAGAAGTGGAAGATGGTTTCCTTGTTGACCTGTCAGATCTGTAAAAGGGCCCCCAACGGGGAAAGATGAGAAGCAGCGCTGGTTCCAGGAAAAATGGTACCCTAGGCAAGGTGTGTCTTTGGACCCCCACCCCCACCCCACCCATGGCTTGGTTTCTTTATCAGTGTTGCCACTTGGGTGGGAAATCATAGCTTTCCACATGCCCAGATGGTTTCTCCACATCCCTGCTTTCACACTTGCAGAAGTGCTGTGTTGAATCCAAGGCATTCACTTTGGGTGGCCAAAGAGAGAGGGCGAGATAGGGCAATGTTGGCTGAAATCCAATGTGTTGGGTTTGAGTGTCTGGTAAAATGACAAGGTCATTCACACTAGTGTTTCCTCTAATTTTTTTCATGTGCATGTAGAATGAATTTTGTTCTGGGTTGCAGTACCAAGGCAGTGTGTGTGCATGGGCCTTCCTGATTTCAGGGGCCCTGAAATCAGAGGGGGGCCTTCCTGATTTCACCTGAGCAGGATGTAAAATCAGCTGAGCGGACATCAAAATTCTTGTGTGCGTGCACACATGTGAGCGAACACTGATTCACACAATCAAAAACTGTATTCTACCTGGGTTTGGGAGCTGTGTGTGCTCCTAATTTTTGGTTGTGTGGAAGTAAGGTAGGAGGAAAACCTGGGTAGCTTTAACTCCTACCTTGCTTCCACACAATCACATCTACCCAGGGTTTCCTCTTAACTTGCTTCCACACAACTGAAAATTGGGAGCACACACAGCTCCCAAACCTGGGTTGAACACAGTTTTTCATTGTGTGAATGCCCTCAACATATTGCTGCCTGAGCCTATGGAATGGGGTTGGGCATGCACTGAACAACCTATGCTTGGATCTCTTCCATTGAAATCAGCCAGACTTTAAATTGTCTAACTCTGACAGGATGGGGCCATAGGGCCAAAATTTATTTTAAACATCTCTCTTTTTCCCCCCACGAAGAGCAACGAAAACCCTTTTAAACACAAAAGTTAGTGAGGTAGCACCTCAAAGCAATGCTATAGCATGATTTCATTGCTTAAATGCACCCCTAATCTAATGCAAATCTTCACTGATTTTAGTACAATGTACTTCCAAGTGCTTAGAATTGTATGCAGCCACAAGGTCAGCAAAATGGTAGGTTGCCACGGGCAGAAATGTTGTAGCCTTATTTTGAGTAGAGACTAGGTCACACACTGATGACAGTGGGAAATCTAGTATAAAGTAGCAGGTCACTGTGAGATACCTCTAGTTGCTGCAGGTGTCGTGTGTGAGAGAGAGAACTGGCAAGCCAATTTGTACCCTTCAGGGATTTACTGTGTAGAAATTCCCTAAGGACTGTGAAACCTTTTTCACAGAATTATCTCACGAGACGGTTGCACAGTCACTCAGGCTTCACAGAACAACACAAAGAACACACCCTTACTAACATGTTTAAAGCAGACTTTGCGGGTTAGAACCTTTTCCCCTACAAATGAAAAATACAAAGGATTTTAGATTTTGGACAAGGGAATGGAATTGCAGTCTGGAAATCTAATATAATCGTTGACCATTCCTGGACTACTAAAAGTTACATCATTAAAACTAGATGATGTTAAGATAAATGTAACCGTGTTACGTTCTTTAGCTTTCTCCCCCAAATGCAAGCAAAAAACACAGGTGGTCTGCACATATAAAGTGCCTCCTTCCCAACCAAGTCAACAATTATCCTTTATTTCTCTGCAAATTGGTTCTCTATGAATACGTGTCTCAGCTTGGGTGAAATAGGGAAAATGGTTTTTTCAAATGAGAGTGGATTCATGGTGTCTCATTGAAAATCTCATTTGCTATCATAGAATCCACACTCAGAAAACCTCAGAAACAACAGAACCCTGTACCCCATGGGTTAGAAACCCATGGGGGTGGTTGGCACCCTATGTGCACTACACCACCACTCGCTCTGGGCCACCCCAGCACCCCCTAAGTGCACTTATGGGGCTGATGAAAGCTCCATTATAACTTCTTATGAGGAAAAACCGTAAAGACGCGAAAACTTCAACAATTAACCAAAAATCAGCCCTCTGCCCAAATCCTTTGAAAAAATTCAGGTAGCTTCCTTGCCCCAACCCGGCACTACCACCAACCCCACCCCACTCTAGGACACCCCTTTCCCCCCCGACGTGAAGCGATACACCCTTCACGGGGAAAACCTTAAAGATGCATAAACTTCAGAAATTCACCAAAAATCAGCCCTCTGCCCAATCACTCTGAAATTGGGGTGGTAGCCTCCACCCATTAGGCACTACCACCCCACCCCACTTTTTGGCACAGATCCCACGTTATGCCCCTATCTTCCCCAAAGACACTAAAACTTCAGAAATTCACCAAAAATCAGCCCTTTGCCCAATCCCTCTGCAATTGTTGTGGTAGCCTCCACCCATTAGGCACTACCACCCCACCCCACTATTTTGCCCCTGGCACCCAAAATTCGAGCAGACGTCACATCCAACCTTTTTGCATTGAAGTCAATGGGATGCAAAGAGCCGGGAAATTCAAATAGACATCATAGCTCAAAACGGGGGGGGGGGGGGGAAGAAGGCAAAAAAATGGAGTTCTGAATCACCTGAATTTTCGGGCCCAAAATTCGGGTGATTTGGCTCATGCCCGAAATTTCTCGGATCTTTTCATGAGTGATTCGGTTCAGCCCTGAATCACCCGAAATTCGCTGTTTCTGGCACAGATCGTTCTGTGCCCGAAACGTTTTGCACATTCCTAGTGCTCATGCAATAATCTCTCAAATGGCATTACACAAAACGAAGCCCATTATTTCCGATGGTCTGACTCTCGTTTAACATCCTGTGTGCACCTTGTACCCTTTGTGTGCATGCAACATTACTAGGCTGGCCTACCATTGCACAGGATGTCAGCCACTCTCTAGGTTTCCTGTCAGCCCAGGAAACCCAGTTGGTGTGACGTCAAGGGCAAGCACTTCCAGTTCCTATCGACACTTACCAAGGTAAGTGACGGGTAGGTATCTATTCGAGCCTCTGAGATGGCTGGGAGTGGAAGGCCCCTAGAGTGATCCCAGAAACTCTGATCACCCATTTCCCCTTAACTGAGGAAGTGTGGGAGAGAGGAAAGGAGACTTGTGGTAGCAAGCATGAATTGTCTCCTTTGCTAAGCAGGATCTGCCCTGGTTTGTATTTCAATGAGAGACTACTTGCGAGCACTGTAAGATATTCCCCTTAGCCGATGGAGCCACTCTGGGAAGAGCACCTGCACGTTTGCATGTAGAAGGTTCCAAGTTTCCTCCCTGGAAGCATCCAAGTTAGGGCTGAGAGAGACTCCTACCTGCAACCTTGGAGAAGCTGCTGCCAGTCTGTGCAGACAATATTAAGCTAGATGGAACAGTGGTTCTGACTCAGTTTAAGGTGGCTTCCTACGTTCCTATAAGGTGAAAAGCTATGATTTCCCACCAATCTAAACATCACCCTCCATCCAATTTGCTTGGAAAGGTGTCATGCTATTGGCTTTGCCGATGTAGCTTCTTTGGGCATAAAATATGGCAGGGTGGTGGCTTTTTCCACTAGTAAGGTTTGACTAGGCTCTGAATCTATTTCCTTGTAGTACACAACTGCTTCTCATTCTCATCCAATCCTCATAGAGAGCAAGCAGTTGACCTCATTATCTTAGGAAGCCTGCTTTCTCAAACAAGCAATGGTGCTGGTGCTTAGTTCTCTGGGCAGAAAATGTGATAATATCATCTTGTTAGGTCCACCACGGTGTTTTTGATTCCGCCCCCCTTCCCACACTCTCAAGTCTTTCTGAGACAGGATCTACACATCTCCTATGATAATAGGGCTTTCATTCCTAGGCATGCATTTTGTAACAACAACCTTCCCTGGCAAGGATTCCTTTAATGAGCTGGTTCCTGGGCTTGTTAAAGTCCAGATTCTCTAAACTGCTGAGTGTTCCTGATTCTTACGGGAGACAAAGATCATTGAGGTTCTTAAGAGTTTAAGGCCCTGCGGACTAGATCTTTAAGAAGTGTTCCAGTTCATCAGTATTCTGTATTCCACTAAAACATACCTGGGTGCTGAGGGGCAGATTCAGCCTACCTCCTGTAATAACTCTTTCCCCTGAAATGGCTTCCCCCTCCCCTCAGTTCTTCTGCTTATCAGCTAAATTACGCATTACAGAAAAATAATAGAACAATTTGGTTTCCCATTCTCCAGGTTGCCAGTAATAAAGATTACTAATGCTTCATTTTGGGGGCATCAAGTAGCTCATTTTAACTTTTTTTCCCTCATTACGTAGACGATCCATTTAATTGGAAGAGTCCAGGTTCCATCTTAATTTTATTAGCAGCTGGCCCTCTTCCAGAGTGTCTTAATCAACATGCTTGTTATGTTGTGTTAGCTGTTAAGAGTAAACCTGTTATTATACAGATAATAAAGGAAATTGTAACAAACAAACAAAAAAGGAGGAAGGGCACTGAACACCCAAAGAAGAGTCATTTGTGTACAGCACTTTGGATCTCAGGATCCTTTAAAACAACAGCTTCGCCATGGGCCAGAGCTGAACTAATTTAGATAGTAGATCTGCTACATCTTCAGGAAGAAGCATCTTGTGATAACAAGCATGAATTGTCCCCTTTGCTAAGCAAGATCTGCCCTGGTTTGCATTTGAATGGGAGACTACATGTGTGAGCACTGTAAGATATTCCCCTTAGGGGATGAGGCCGCTCTAGGAAGAGCATTTTCATGGTTGCATGCCAAAGGTTCCAAGTTCCCCCTCTGGCATCTCCAGCTAGGGCTGAGAGACAGAGTCCTGCCTGCAACTTTGGAGAAGCTGCTGCCAGTATGTGTAGACAATAGTGAGCTAGATGAACCAATGGTCTGGCTCAGTACAAGGAAGCTTCCTATGTTCCTATGCACAAATTGTGCAAGTGCAAATGTTACCTAAGAGTAAGCCCATTATTTCCAATAAATAGACATAAACATAAACATTATTTCCAATAACAATAAACATTATTATTGTTTAACACCATTTGCACAGTGTTTGCATTTCTACAATCTGTGCAGTTGTGCAGCTTGTATGCATTCAGTGTTACCAGGCTGATATACCCTAGTGCATTAAACCACTAGATCACATCCTGCCTAATAAGGTGTGTGTACTTCAGAAGAGGTAACTTCTCAAAAATGAGGGGATTAATAAAAAAGGAAGCTGAAAGAGAAAATCAGGAGGGTAAAAATGTTCCAGAAAGTATGAAGCCTATTCAAAACTACAATAATAGAAGATCAATTAGACTGCATAGCAAGAAGTAAAGGTACCTCATCCAGGTACCAGCATGGCTAACAAGTAGAGTCAAGGAAGCTATAAAAGACAAGAAGACTTCCTTTAGAAAATGGAAGTCCTGCCCAAATGAAGAGAACAGAAAGGAACACTAGCAAAAGAAATGGAAGGAAATAATAAGGGATGTGAAAAGAAGGTTTGAGGAACATATAGCAAAAAGCATCAAGGGGAATAATAAATACTTCTTTAAATACATCAGAAGCAGGAAAACTACCAGGGAGGCAGTTGGACCGTTAGAAGATGATGGAGTGAAAAGGATTATTAAGAAGGATATGGAGACTGCAGAGAAGCTGAATGAGTTCCTTGCAAATGGCAGAGGATATGGAATGTCCTCCGCTCCTGAACTGAGCTTCTCAGGGATGGAGGCCAAAGAAATGAGTCAAACAGAGCTGACAAGAGATGATATTCTAAACTGTCTTGTAAAATTAAACATTAACAGATCACCAGGACTAGACGGCATCCACCCAAGAATTCTAAAAGAACTCGAATGTGAAATTGCTGAATTGCTGTTCAATGTAAGCAAAAATATTGTTCCTACAATTAGGCTCTGTACCAGACAACTGGAAAGTAGCCAATGTAACACCAGTGTTCAAAAAGAGATTCAGGGAGATCCAAGCAATTATATACATGTTAGCTTAATTTCTGTCCTGGGTAAATTGATGGAATCTGTATTGGGACCTGTGCTTTTAAATTTGTGTGTGTGTGTGTGTGTGTGTGTGTGTGTGTGTGTGTGTGTGTGTGTGTGTATGGTAGCTCTCACGAGAGTTCAGGAGCAACTGCTAGGAGTTGCAAGAGCTGGCAAGGAAGGTAGGAAGGAGGGAGACTGAGGAGGAGGTGGTACTGTCGCTATTGCGAGCCGAGTAGGGGGCAAAAATTTGGTCGCTGGCCTCCTTGTGAGGAAGACAAGAGCTGGCAGAGGGAGGGAGGTGGGGGGAGGTTGAGGAGAAGGTACTGCCACCACTGCAAGCAGCCAAGCAACCGACAGAAATAGGCCACCGGGCTCCTCGCAAGGAGGACGAGAGCTGGCAGAGGGAGGGAGGTCGAGGAGGAGGAGGCGGCACCACTGCGAGTGGCCAAGCAGGTAGTGAAAACAGGCCGCCAGCCTCCTCGCGAGGAGGATCAGATCTGCCGGTGGTAAGAGTGGAAAGGGAGACTGGCTGAAGGAATGGGAGAACTGGCTGAGCCCGAAAATGGAGGGGAAGGAAGGGAGAACAAGGGGCACAGATGCTCTGTTCATAGGTCTGCTAGTTCATAAATGTTCTAGAAGTCGGGGTAAGCAGCAAGCTGGCCAAATTTGCAGATGACACTAAAGTATTCAGGGTAGTGAAATCCAAAACAGATTGTGAGGAGCTCCAAAAGGATCTCTCCAAACGCGATGAGTGGGAGACAAAATAGCAAATGTGGTTCAATGTAAGCAAGCATAAAGGGATACATATTGGGGCAAAAAAAACCCAACTTCACATATACACTGAAGGAGTCTGAGCTGTTGGTGACTGACCAGAAGAGGGATCTTGGAGTTGTAGAGGAGAGCTGGTCTTGTGGTAGCAAACATGAATTGTCCACTTTGCTAAGCAGGGTCCACCCTGGTTTCCATTTGAATGGGAGACTACTGCTAACTTGGCAAAGAGGCACCTTTTAACGTGGTGATTCTCTTTATTTAGCGGGGGAGAGTAACTGGCCTTATCCATCCCCAGCACAGTACCTCCAGTGACTGTTGCTGGTGTCTAGCTTATGTTTCTTTTTAGATTGGGAGCCCTTTGGGGCAGGGGGTCCATCTTATTTTATTAATTATTTCTCTATGTAAACCACCCTGAGCCATTTTTGGAAGGGTGGTATAGAAATCTAAATAAATAAATAAGTAAATAAATGCATGTGTGAGCACTAAGATATTCCCCTTAGGGGATGGGGCAGCTCTGGGAAGAGCATTTGCATGTTGTCATGCAGAAGGTTCCAAGTTCCCTCCCTGGCATCTCCGGATAGGGCTGGGAGAGACTCCTGCCACCCTGAAACCTTGGAGAAGCCGTTCCCAACCTGCGTAGATAATACTGAGCTATTCCCAGTGAATGCTGGGAGATGGGCATAATGGGCAAAGAACATGCAGGCATAGCATCTTGTTGAGAACTGAATGGTGGCATTGCAGTGGGCGGTCATGTGAAGGCCCATCCTCACATGACCCACAACTCCCCCAGGGAGCAGGATGCTCATTGGAAACTCATAGTAGCAGAGGTACAGGGGCAAACCCTGACAAGCAGTGAGCACAATGCAACTATCCTCATGAGACTGCCTGGGATCAATGGTCATGTGAGGGGAGAGGTGTTCCTGAAAGGAAGGTCCCCCTGCCAACAAGACTGGAAAACCTTCTGGGCCCTGTTTAATCTGGGAGGGACCAACAATGGGACAGCAAGTTGCTTGGAGAGGTGTGAGTCCTAAGACTCCACCAGTGCAACAAAGATACTGGCATTGCGTTCAGAAGTGGGGCAGGGAAGCATGGCACAGAAGCCTCCGCACTCCCTGTAATTAACTCAGAGACCAATAGAGGTGGTTGAAAGACCTCAGATATGTGCTTCTACTCAAACCTTCAGACTCCACAATCCAATAGGCCCGAAGTTGCACACACAACCCAATGCAAGCTTGTTTTGACTAAGAGGCTGCCAATTTTTATCTGAGCACAGCTTGAAAGCGGAATCTGGCAGGTTTGTACTATTCTCCTCAGTTGCAGAATAAGCATTTATCCTGCTGCTGCTGCTGCTGCTGCTGCTGCTGTTGGATTGACAAGAAAGGAAAGATGCAGGGGAAATTCAGGGGTGGGGGGATGCAAGTGTATGGGCAGGTGAGAGGGACCCTGTCATGCACTTATCAACGACAGAGCAAAAAGATTGGAAGCAGATCGGTGTGTTGTTTTTGGTTAACCCATTTTTTGATCCAGGCCAGCTTCGGAATGGTGCTTTAGTTACTTTTAGTCCAGGCCTGGAGTAGAAGCAGGGGTGACAAAAAGCCAGCAGCAAGAGCACGGAAAAGCAGTCTGCATTTGCCTCTCTGTCAATAATATCTATTTTATTGAATCATTAATATTGCTGATTCTACTCTACTGCTTTGTCCCTGCGTGCAAAAGGCAGGGAGAGTCACTCCAGTCCACACTGCCCAATGCAGCGTGGGCCGATCTCCCTTCCAAACGGGGCTGCATGACCCTGTTTGGGAGGGATACCACGTTCCCCACATCTGACGTCAGATGCAGGGGCATGGGTAGCCGGACCCCTGCATCTGATGTCAGATGTGGGGGTGGGGCCAAGGGCCTGCAGCAGCAGCCGCACACAGGCCTCTGCCAGCCTCCCTATGCTGCTGCCCTTAGGGGATGGGGCCACTCTGGGAAGAGTGCTTGCATGCAGAAGGTTCTAAATTCCCTCTCTGACATCTCCAAGATAAGGCTGAGAGAGACTCCTGCTGGCAACCTTGGAGAAGCCGCTACCAGTCTATGCAGACAGTACTGAGCTAGATGGACCAATGGTCTGACTCAGTATAACATAACTTTGTAAGCTACTGGGTCCAGCAGCCATCTCGGGTGGACCATCTTAATAGGTCCTCCATCCCTGCAGGGCTGAGTTGTGGCCGTGAAACCAACCTTAATCAGGCAGTGGTTCGTCCATGACAATGGGGAAACCACAGGATCCCCCACCCACGAAACACTCCCCCCCCGCCCTGATCAGAACAGAAGACCAAATCAAGTGTGTGGCCAGCAACATGCGTTGGTCCTGAAACTAGTTGGGATAGGCCCATAGTTGTCATGGTCACTATGAACTCCTGAGCTGCACCAGGCAAGTCAGCCTCTCAATGGATATTGAAGTCCCCCAGCACTAAGAGTCTGGGTGACTCCAACACCAACTCCAAGACCCACTCCATGAAGTCAATTGGGAGTCACCTGGGCAGTGGGGTGGGCAGTACACCAACAGAATCCCCAATCTATCCCTAATTCCCAGCCTCAGAAATGCACACGCAGTATGAGCCATCTGTCTTTCAGGGACACTGGCAAGGGAGATGGTATTCTTATGGACCACAGCCACTCCACCCACCCCACACTTCCCCTAGCCTGCTCCACAACAGAGTAGCCAGGTGGGAGAAGCTGGGCCCAAACTGGGCCACTAGCCTCTTCCATCCAGTTCTCAGTTATAAAAGCCACATTGTCTCCCTCATCCATGATCAAGTCATGAATGATTTTGGTCTTATTCTGAATCGACCTGGCATTCCAAAGGAGCAAGGCTAGGTTCTGTGGGTCGTTGGAACTGCTCCTGAAGGCCAGATATTGATAACACCCTGCACCAAACCCCATGATGATCTCTCCCACTGATTTAATGTAGAGGTTAAAAAGCATTGGAGACAATATGGAGCCTTGTGGAACTCCATACTTTAACACTCGCTATTCAGAGCAGCACTCTCCAAGCAATACCATCTGGAATCCACCAGATTCCACCATCTGGAATCTTACACAAGTAGGAATGGAACCACTGTAAAGCAGTGCCACCCAATCCCCTCCTCCTCAGACTATCCAGAAGGATACCATGGTTGATGGTATCAAAAGCTGCCAAGAAATTCAGAAGGAACACTCCCTCTGTCGATAGCCAACTGGAGATCATCCATCAGGCCAACCAAGGCAGTCTTATAGCCCACTCAAAAGCCAGTTTGAAATGGATCTAGAGAATCTGTATAATTGAAAATTGCCTGGAGCTGAGAGGGTGCCACCTCTCAGTCATACACCATGGAAGATTGGAAATGGGTCTGTAATTAGCTAACTCTGAGGGACCCAATGAAGGTTTCTTCAAATATAGTCTATATTATTATAACTGTTCTAATTACAACTGTTCATTTCAATATTACATCCAATGTAAACCCACATCTAAAACACGAATAAATAACCCTGATATCTTTCCACAAAACAAAATAACAATATTTTCAAAAGAAAGAAATAACAAGAAAAAGAAAAGAGTCATAAAAGAGCTAATTACAGCATCAGAGTGTGCCAGGCTCCACATGAGGCAATCATCACAATGCATAGAACTCCGAGGAATTCTTCCAAGCTCCCTGAAATACATCATTACTTCCTCTCTTCAAATTATAATCCAAAATCAGCAAATCAGTTACCAACTTCATTTTCTTTTTCTCCAAGTACTAATTCGTGTCTTGGGATGTGCCCAAAATGCGATTCAGCATCTGAATCCCAGGCACATCCCTTTAAAACCAAGGGCTTACACAGACCCTTTAACATGGAGGGGGCACCGGCACATGTGACATCAATATGCACATGGCCTGCATGCAACTGGAAGATGACCTGCTGGCGTGCGGGCATAGCTTAGGGGAATGCTGGGATTATGGCCATGGCAGCAATTGGAGGAGGAGCAGGTATGGATCTGCTCTAAGGTCTTGTGCTAGCAAGCATGACTTGTCCCCATAGCTAAGCAGGGTCTGCCCTGGTTGCATATGAATGGGAGACTTGATGCGTGAGCACTGCAAGATATTCCCCTCAGGGGATGGAGCCGCTCTGGGAAGAGCAGAAGGTTCCAAGTTCCCTCCCTGGCATCATCTCCAAGATAGGGCTGAGAGAGATTCCTGCCTGCAACCTTGGAGAAGCCGCTGCTAGTCTGTGAAGACAATACTGAGCTAGATAGACCAATGGTCTGACTCAGTATATGGCAGTTTCCTATGTTCCTATGTGTGCGTGCACTCACGTGGGTTTTTTTTAAGGTTCTCTCAGTTTGTTTGTTTGTTTATCTATCTATCTATCTGTCTATCAGGGATGTGCAAAATGTTTCGGGAACAGAACGATCTGTGCCCGAAACAGCGAATTTCGGGTGATTCGGGGCCGAACCAAATCACCCACGAAAAGATCTGAGTAATTTCGGGCACGAGCCGAATCACCCGAATTTCAGGCCCGAAAATTTGGGTGATTCGGACCTCCTTTTTTTGCCTCCCCCCCCGTTTTGAGCTATGACGTCTATTTGAATTTCCCGCCTTTTTGCATCCCATTGACTTCAATGCAAAAAGGTTGGATGTGACGTCTGCTCGAATTTCGGATGCCAGGGGCAAAATAGTGGGGTGCGGTGGTAGTTCCTAATGGGTGGAGGTTACCACCCCAATTGCAGAGGGATTGGGCAAAGGGCTGATTTTTGGTGAATTTCTGAAGTTTTAGTGTCTTTGGGGAAGATAGGGGCATAACGTGGGATCTGTGCCAAAAGGGTGGGGTGGGGTGGTAACAGAGCGAGTGGGGTGGCTGATTTTTGGTTAATTGTTGAAGTTTTCGCGTCTTTAAGGTTTTTCCTCATAAGAAGTTATAATGGAGCTTTCATCAGCCCCATAAGTGCACTTAGGGGGTGCTGGGGTGGCCCAGAGCGAGTGGTGGTGTAGTGCACATAGGGTGCCAACCACCCCCATGGGTTTCTAACCCATGGGGTACAGGGTTCTGTTGTTTCTGAGGTTTTCTGAGAGTGGATTCTATGATAGCAAATGAGATTTTCAATGAGACACCATGAATCCACTCTAATTTGCTATCATAGAATCCACACTCAGAAAACCTCAGAAACAACAGAACCCTGTACCCCATGGGTTAGAAACCCATGGGGGTGGTTGGCACCCTATGTGCACTACACCATCACTCTCTCTGGGCCACCCCAGCACCCCCCAAGTGCACTTATGGGTCTGCTGAAAGCTCCATTATGACATGAGGAAAAACCTTAAAGATGCGTGAACTTCAACAATTCACCAAAAATCAGCCCTCTGCCCAAATCCTTTGAAAAAATTCAGGTAGATTCCTTGCCCCTACCCGGCACTACCACCAACCCCATCTGGCACTAGGACACCCCTTTCCCCCCAACGTGAAGCAATACACCCTTCATGGGGGAAAACCTTAAAGACGCATAAAATTCAGAAATTCACCAAAAATCAGCCCTTTGCCCAATCCCTCTGCAATTGGGGTGGTAACTTCCACCCATTAGGCACTAACACCCCACCCCACTCTTTTGACCCAGATCCCACGATATGCCCCCTATCTGCCCCAAAGACACTAAAACTTCAAAAATTCACCAAAAATCAGCCCTTTGACCAATCCCCCTGAAATTTGAGTGGTAGCTTCCACCCATTGGGCACTACCACCCCACCCCAGTATTTTGCCCCTGGGACCCATTTTTTACCCAAATAGATTCATTCAGATTTGGATTTAATCCGAATCTGAACCAAATCGGGGGGTGATTCAGGAGGGCCATATTCGGCCACAGAACAGAACGGGGGTGTTTCAGTTCGGGTCCCAAACCGGATCACCAAAAACCTGAATTGCACACCCCTACTATCTGTCTATTGTTAAATTTACATACCGCCTTTCATTAAAACAATCCCAAGGCGGTTTAAGTTAATTTTAATAATAATAATAATAATAATAATAATAATAATAATAATAATAATAATAATAAAAATACAAAGATCTACAAATTGAAATTGAAAGGCTGTGGCAGAAAAAGATGAAAATAATCCCAGTAGTAATTGGCACCCTGGGTGCAGTTCCAAAAGACCTTGAAGAGCACCTCAACACCATGGGGGCCACAGAAATCACCATCAGCCAATTACAAAAAGCAACTTTACTGGGAACAGCCTATATTTTGCAACGATATCTATAACAACAGCAACAACATTGATGATAAAATTCAGCCACCCCAGGTCCTTGGGAAGGACTCAATGTCTGGATAAAACAAACCAGCCAATAACACCTGTCTGACTGTGTAAATAAATAAATAAATAAATAAATAACAATACTTTATTATTCTTTTTTTAATGGTTTCAGTTAATTTTACATCCCGCTCAAGTTGAATCAGGAAGGCCCCTTGATATAGCACACAGATGAAAATAATTAGAGAGGATACTGATCTGCTCCCCTCCATGTTCAAGGGGCTATGAAAGCCCTCAGTTTTAAAGGGATGTACCCATGATCCGGATGCTGAATCGTGTTTTGGCACATCCTTATTTATGTCCTGATCCTTCAGCGTGGTTTCGATTAGAATGCTAAATGAACAAAATGAGAAATACATATATACATACAGCAAGCAAGCATTTTGTTAGCTTAAGTGATAAAGGAAGGCCTGATTAAATTCGCGTTGCCACTCTTTCCACACCATTTCCAGTGTGACCCCACTGACTACCTGTAGTTCTTCTCAAAGCATGAAAAACGAGCGGACGCCTGCCAGACCCATGCAGGGCATTAAAAGAAAAGCAACCCAGTTTCAAAGCAATTTGGCATGGTGATTACACCATTTGTGCAGCCGTCATGTCTGCTCCCGTTCCCATTCCTCTCCCCCCCCCCACCTTCCTCCAGCTTTCGTTTTCAGAAAACAAATTTTCCAAATGACGTTAATTAGAGTTTTCCTTAATAACAAATGTGCAAAATCAGCCAACACGCGAATCCCGGGTCATGAACTCTATTCTTCACGTGCTGGAAATAATGGCGGCCAATAAACAGCATTCAAATGGAAATGTTTGCAATCTCGGGCCTTAATTGGCTGAATATATCTGAAAGGGAAGGGGGATTCTTGTGCAATCAAGATGTCTTCTTACTTGGCTTCAGTGCAGAATTTCTAACAGATGTCTTTAAGGGGCGGGCGATGGGGGGGAAGTGAATTAGAGGGATTTTGCAAATAGGCTAATCTCCTTCTGCGTATGCATACATGCAAAAGGGGAGAATGCTCCCCCCTGCTGCTTTGAAGTCTTTTTGACCAAGACCGCATGGGCCACAGGTGGCGTCTTCTTCGCTAGACATCTTTAAGCTGCCAAAAGGAATTCTTGGCCTGATCTTTTGTGTAAACATGTGTTCTTAAAGGACTCGAAACAGTTGTTTAGTCTTGCATTGAAAACTAACCCTGTGCCAGTAGAAGACAGCATATAAGCGTCTCATTAAATTCTAGCCGGTTATGTACAATGCACAAAAAAGCACTGTTCAGGCATTACTGAAACCATGGATGCTACACCAAGTTCCAGCACCCACATGATGGCAAGGCCCATATCCCATGCGGATGTGTTCTTCAACCAGAGCTGTACAGCTTTGGACCTCCAGCTTTTGTTGGTCTACAACTCACACCATTCCTAGCCGCAATGGCTAATAGTCAAGAATGAAGGGAGTTGTAGTCCACCAACAACTGGAGGGCTGACAGGAAGGGTGTGATACTTGTGAAGCAACTTATGTCCTCAAGCACCCTTGTGGCAGCATCCTGGACCAGCTGAAGTTTCTGAATCGTCTTCAAGGGCAGCCCCACATAGAGCGCATTGCAGTGGCCCAATCTGGGTGTTACCAAAGCATGAGTGTCTGAGGTCAGATCTGACTTCTCCAAGTAGGGTCACAGCTGGAGTACCAGCTGCAGCAACTGGTGGTGCACCTGTGTCTTAAACCATGCTCCCTGCTTTCTGTGCATGCATCATTTGTCTGCTGTAGTTGGAGCAAGATCCTTCCTATGACTGAGAATGAGGGGTACCCCGCATCTCTGCAGACAAACACTAAAGATGTGTAGGGAGTTGGGGGAGCATGGTTTAAGAGTGTATCCATGAAGGGCCATGGTTTCCTGGAATGCTCCCATAGGCACTGGCTGACATCCAGATGCAGTTATTCAATAGTACTACTCAGGAATTATTCTGAAGGACTGTCCTCTGCTAACTGAGTAAACAACACCTTTTAGAGTGGTTAATCTTCTGTTTGGCGGGGAGAGTAACTGTCCCTATGTGAGTGCAGCCCAGTGCCTGACAACCTGTGCTAACTTCCACCTGCAGTTTACAAATTTGTGCAAATGCAGTTGCATGATGGCTATCACTTCCAAGTTTGCTCTCTACTGCAAAACGCCTTCCAAATTTGCCATCCATCACACGACTCCATTTGTGCAATTGTGCAAATTAAGCCACAGGCTTAATTTAAGTTCACACCACATGTCAGCAGGAAATGCACAACAGGGGTGACACCACACCGGAGTTAGCAACAGCGGGGGGCGGATTGTATTGCTATTTATTTCATTTTTTAAAGGTCCCTACTCATTTTGAGGTGAAAACCTCTTCTTCGGGGGGAAGAATACACAGATAAAAATGCAAGTTTCTCTCCAGCAGGTAACCATTTTTTACTGGTGTATATTTTCTCCTTCCTCTAAAGAAGGATTTCACATCAAAATGTGGTGGGACCCTTCTCAGAAAGAAATCACAATACCATTCCTTTTTTCCTGTTGCTAACCATAGCTTGTCAGCCACTGTTCTTCCAGTGGCTGTTGCTGATGTCTACTGTGTGTATGTTTGTGTGTGTGTGTTCTTTAGATTGTGTGTCCCTTTGGGACAGGGAATCATTCTTATTTCTTTTTCTATGTAAACTGCATTGTGAACATTTTTTGTTGAAAAACGGTATATAAATATTGGTAATGAATATCTATCTATCTATATTTCTCCTGGGTGTGCCTTCAAATGTGCGTCCCAGTGGGCCAGCTGATTGGCTGGATGGCGAGGCGCCTTATTGGCTGGCACACCCAGGAGAACTGGATGGCCAGGCGGCGGCGGCGGCGAGGCCCAGCTGGGGAGGCAAGGCAGCAGCGGGCCTGGCCACAGCACTCGGCCCGGAAGCCTGGGCCCACGCCCACTTGGAGATGGGGACAGAAGGTGGGGGAGGGGGCTGGCCACCTCTCTGGCAAGCGGCAGCAGAGGGCCCAGTGGGCTGCGGAGGTGGCACTTGGCACAGCGGCAGACCCGGCCACAGAGGCGAGGTGGCGGCGGGCCAGGCAACAGAGGTGCTGGGCCCAGCCATGGAGGTGGCTCTCGGCCAGCCGTGGGAGGCTGGGATGGGAGGGAACTGGGTAGCGGGACGTCCCTGTTTGCCACCTGGGAAGAGGAACGGCGGTGGCAGGGCCCTTTTTTGCCGCCTGCCGCCTGGTAAAGAGACTAAAATAAAATGCAGGGGGAGGAGAGCGTGGGGGAGGGGGGGAGAGCAAGAGAGCGTGGGGGAGGGGGGAGGGCCAGAGAGTGTGGGGCAGGGGGGAGGGGGGAGGGCAAGAGAGTATGGTGCAGGGGGAGGGGGAGGGGGAGGGCAAGAGAGCATGGGGCAGAAGGGGGGAGAGAAGGGGAGAGTTGGGCAGGAGGGAGGGGGGAACAGCCAGCACCAAAGACTGCATAGGTGCTCTGTGCGGGTTGGCTAGTTAATAATAATACTTAATTTCAACAGGACAACTCAGGAGTCATCTAGTCTGGATGTCAGCCGCCGTACCTTGCTAGAGCATCCATGGTTTTAATAAACACCTGGCTAGCCAGGGCTCCAGTGCGAACACAACAAGGTGACTTTATGAAGACACTTGCTTTGCTTCTGACAGTGAAGATGGGCACTTTTTAAAAATGTGGTGCTCTCTGTTTTCCTGCATGCACAGTTGTTTCAGCTATTCTTGATCTTTCCAGCTACTGGGAGCATGGACATGGTTTCCCTGTAATCTTTATTGCTTCAGGTATTATTAAATCTTTTTAGCAAGTCAGGGACTGCATGGATATGATTTTTCTTGTAATCGTTATAACTTTTGCGTGTTGGCATTTTTAAGGCTTAACACAGCACTGCCTAGTCAGTGATCTTTTCCAATAAAAAAGACCAATTGCTGATTTTAGTTTATCGCAGGAGTGTGTGAAAGAGGGAGAAAGCACTGAAGAAAACTCTTTGGCCCTACATTCTCTGTTTCTTTTAGCTGCAAGATAAAATGACACCACCACCCACCCACCCACCCCAAATGACCTTTCTGGCTTTTTGACCCCTGGGCTAATTGGGTAAAAGCCAGGCCTTGTAGGCTGCTTGCTAAACTATTTTGAATAAAGTTAGAATTTTCTGAGTAAAAGTCAGCAGTTGCATTTTCATTTAGTGCTAGTTCTTCTAGATTTGTAGCCCATGGTTGCATGCTATGGAACCACGGAAATTGGTTCATTCCCAGTGTGTGTGACACCAAAACTAAGCCCCATTCGGACATTAGAAGGAAGAGGCTGTACTCACATACAGCCTCCAAAAGCATGCCCGAAGTCCCTCCCCCAGCGTGTCAATCATGCTTTCCCCTGTCTGGTGAGCCACTCGTGGTTACAGTGTTCATCTGAAGAGGTGAACGCTGTAAGCATGATGGTGGATACTTCCATGATTGGCAGGCTCGGGGGCCGCACACTAATAAAATAGAAAATAGCAAAAAACTAGCCCCAATAAACCAAAATTTAAAATTACACGTTAAAATGTTAGAAGTTGAAAACCACCAGATATAGTTACAGCTAAAATGTTAAAATGCCTCTCTAAAGAGATGGGTCTTCAACAATTTCTTGAAGACCCTGAGGGAGAGAAGATGGCGGCACTCTTCTGGGTGGACATTTCAAAGCTGAGGGGCCACAACCGAAGAGGCCATTCACTCTAATTCCTATGTGGCACTTGTAATTCTTGTCCCAAACCCACAGGCCCGTTCTCACCACATCATTTCATGCCCTCCAGAGAATAGCTGGGCATGCAGCTTTTTTCAGAGATCCCAATAGGGTTGCAATTCATGCTCTGGAAAATCATCGACTATTATTCATAAAGCTTTAGAAAGCATAGAGCCAGCGAAGCAAGCAAAGCTCTCCACCTCTCCTGGTGTTCCTCAGGTGCACCTGAGGAACACCAGTTTCTCCTGCTCACCTGTAATGCAGTCTCTCCTGCTCACCTGCAGTGTACGAAATACTGGCTTAGACTATTCTGTCAATATGACATGCAGGGCTGACCAAAGAAATATGAAGTGGAGTGGAGACAAATGGACTATGATAGCGTTACAGACATGAAACAGAATGTAAAGTTTGGCATCAGATCCCTCAAGATTTCTGCTGAAGGAAGACACACTGGGAGAACACCTCTTTCCTCTGTGATTTATACCTTAATTTGGCCTGATAATGTCTGTGTTTGTCTCTGTATGTTATTAGCTTCCTTGAAGAAAGTGAGAAAAGTGAGAGGGAGGGAGGGAGGGAAGGAAGAGGAGATGAAAGGCATTTTGAAAGCTCTCAGGAACGACTGTGTTCTTTTTCTTCTTTTTGCACCAAGCATAATATTTATGACATAATCATAAGGAGTAATTACTCCAAATGAGAATGCCTCTCTCGGCAGGATCAACATGACTGTCTGAAGCTGCAGTTAAAGCTAAAAAATCTCCGTGTGCATTTATAAAAGCGGCTGTCCACCTCTTATTGGAAAATCTGACTGTCCCTGTTCCCTCCCCCACATTCCAGCATTTTACATCCCCCCCCCCCAGTTGAAGAAAGGTCATGCTGGATTATTGTGCACTGTGAAGTGCTCTCTCATTTGAAATTGATCACAAAACACACCTGTACCTGGGAGACTGGTACAACCCAGGAATTATTAAAAGGAAAATCCAGAGCTTCACAAGGTTATGTGAGTGCAATTCACACACTAGCATACATTGCTACAACACACAACTGGGCATTTTCCTTACACATTTGGAAACATATTTTCTTGCCTAGAGTCTTGACCCGGTCTTAACCTTTAAAGCTCCACATGTCTTGGGGCCGGGGTACCTGTAAGACCACATTCACCCATACAAACCTGCCAGGACCCTCCACTCATCATCTCAGGCCCTGCTCATGGCCCTGCCACTAACAGAGATCCAGATGGTAGGGACTAGAGACAGGGCCTTTTCGGTTGTGTCCCCTCATCGGTTGTGTTCCCATCATCTTCAGGGAGGGGAACGCCCTCCCTGAAGAGCTTTGGCATACTCCCTACCTCAGTATTTTTAAAAAAACAATTGAAAACACATCTTTTTAAATAGGCTCCAATGTTTCATCTCTGTTTATATCTGGCAGGTTCTTTAGTTCTTTAGTTCTGGCAGGTTCTTTAGTTTTTATAGTTCTTAGTTTTTAGCTTTCAAAATAACTTTCAATTTAGAACTTTGAAAAAAGTAATTTTAAAAGTGGTTTTAGCCTAGTTTTTAACTTAATTTAAATGTGATTAACTTTATTAGTCATTTTTTTTACATTGTATCTTTTTATTAAATGTCGTGAGCCAGCCCAAACTGTTGTGTACTGGAGAGGCGGGGTATAAATGTCTTAAATAATAAATAAATAATAAATACATAAATAGAGTCACATTCCATTATATTCCGAAGCTTACACAGTGTGGGAGAAAATCCTCAGAACCGGGAACTGGACACAGCACTCTTGCAGAAGAGTGTTGTATTCCTTGGGGAAGACTCTGTGGGGAGTAGCAGTGGAGTCTGTAGGAAGTGTCTTTCGCAAGGGGTGGAGAAATGCATATGGTCTGGGTTCCAGAGGAGCCTCAGCGACTCGCTTTACTTTTCTCATGATCAGTCACTTTTTACAGGAAAGGTCAAACCCAGGAAGGGAGCTCTGCACTGGTTCATGAGTATCCCTATTCGGGCATGCACAATTTAAAAAGCCCTGATACCATTTAGTGTGGTGCCGCGGCAAAAAGTGTTGGACACATTTGCTAAAAGTGTTGGACATATTTGCTAATAATAATCAGAGCGTCTCCACTTTGTGGGTGCCAAACGGTTTTTGTCTCTCAGTTACCACACCTGCATTCACACTTGCCTCATATATTAATTACGTATGTTTGGCGTTAATGAACATGCAAGCAAATACCTTTTCAAACATAATTACTGAATTATTATCTGATTATTTGGGGCACTGTGGATGCATTAAGCAATTCAGCACCTAACCCCTATTCACTGTCAAGGGGGCTTGGTTTAGCCCTCTGAGGTGTGCCCCACTGAAAACAAATGGAGGTAGCAGAGACACAAGTGTTGCTGGATTGCCTCCTTTGTCTTTAATTGCTATGGATTGCCCTTTAAACATTATAAGGAAATTAATAAGACATGCTGTTGGTCAATAGGAACTGATTAAATAATTCAGTAGCAGCTCCTTAACCCCCAGGTGTATTCTATTAGGGACTGTCTGCAGAGTCGCAGGGTGTTGGGTTTTTTTACTTGATTAATGACCTGGCTTTTAATTGATTTAATTTAAATATATTTGCATATTACCAGTGCTTCAGCGGAAGTGACTTTTTGTGGATTTCAAAGGCAGTCTGAAAGCTTATTCCACATCCAAGGTGAGTGAATGCATATAGAGGAGAGATCTGTGTGCATTTACTTCAGTGTCTGCATGGAGTCTACACAGGTACAAGTGTACACATGCAGGACTTTCCAGCTTTTCTACGATTCCCAGTTCTTCCAGAGTGGAGAACAGCCCTCAAGCCCACATACATGTCTCCATGGCCTCCCACTGTCATGATAAGAAGGCATGGCCTCCCTAAATGCCAGCCTGGAGGCAGTGATGGGCTGGATGAGGGATAACAAACTGAGATTGAATACAGATAAGATGGAGGTGCTCATTGTGCAGGGTTGGAAGTGGAACTCAGGAGATTATTTTGATCTGCCGGTTCTGGATGGGGTCACACTTTCCCAGAAGGAACAGGTACAGAGTCTGGGGGTGCTTCTGGAACCAAACCTCTCCCTGGTGTCCCAGATTGAGGCGGTGGCCAGAGGGGCTTTCTATTAGATTTAGCTGATACGCCAGTTGTGTCCATTTCTTGAGATAAGTGACCTCAGAACAGTGGTACATATGCTGGTAACCTCAAGATTTGATTACTGCAACGTGCTCTATGTGGGGCTGCCTTTGTGCATAGTCCAGAAACTGCAGCTGGTCCAGAATGTGGGAGCCAGGTTAGTCTCCAGGTAATCTCAAAGAGACCATATTACTCCAGTATTGAAAGGGCTACACTGGCTGCCGATAGATTTCCAGGCAAATTACAAGGTGCTGCTTATTACCTATAAAGCCCTAAAGAAATTGGACCCTGGGTATTTAAGGGGACATCTTCTTTGCCATGAACCCTACCTCGATTGAGATCATGAGAAGAGATTCGTCTACAGTTGCCACTGGCTCATCCAGTGACTACTTGGGGATGGGCCTTCTCTGTTGCTGCCCCAAGGCTTTGGAATGTGCTCCCTGTTGAAATAAGAGCCTCCCCATCTCTGACAATGTTTAAATGGGCAGTTAAGACCAGTGTTCCCTCTAACAGGGATTCCCAGATGTTGTTGACTACAACTCCCAGCATCCCCTGCTGCAATAGCCTTTGATTGGGGATTATGGGAGTCGTAGTCAACAGCATCTGGGAATCCCTGTTAGAGGAAACACAGGTTAAGACATATCTGTTCAGCCAGGCTTTTAATTAGATACTGTTTTAATAGTTTTTAACATTGTTTTAGACTTTAAATTATTGTAATGTTTTAACCTTTTCATTTTGTTTTCCTTGCATTGTTTTATTGTAAACTGCCCAGAGACGTAAGTACAATACAATACAAATATGGCAAGCAAATAGACAGAGTGATCCACTCTGGAGCACCATCCATCCTTTTCACATAGGAGAAATCTCCAAATGGGTGGTTCTTCTCGTGAGTAATTCCATAGCGTGCATGCTTTCACCCAAGGGGAAGCGGCTGGGCCCCCCTTCCCCAACATACTTGTACAAAAAATAGAACAGCACCACTCAAGAATTCCAGGGGCCATCTTTCCAGATATCCAAACTTGGGATATTACTCCCCTGGCATGTGTGTTCTTTGTTGAAGAACAACCAAACTGCCCAGCTCCTACTGTCACCAGGGACTCCATGTGCTTGTGCACATACTTCTGCAGCCCTGTGATCCTCCCATGTACTCCTCCCATGGTAGCCTATGTTCAGGCAGCAATAAGACAGTCAAGGTCTTCCCCCTGGCTTCCACTGAAACATCCACACACCAGTGTTAACCCATCCAAAAAGCAGCATTGCTCTCACTCCATCAAACTGCTGACTTGGCCTAAAAGCAAAGAAGCTGCAGGGCGGCGGACGAGCAGGTAAGGAGCTCCTTATCTGCCTTTAAAGGGAGCCACTCCCCACTCAGCGGCGGCTGCACCAATGGCTCGTGCACATCCCTAGCATCTTGCCAGATAGACACTCCAATTTACATTGAACTGGGTGTGTTTAGACATGCATATGTGTTTTAATGACTTCTAATTCTCATATAAGTTTAAATAAGTCCAATTAGACACAATTCTCAGTCTTCAGCATTCGTAGAGGCAAGCAGGCAGGTTGCTGCTTGTTAATTTAATTTAAAAATAATTCTCTCTCTTAGGAGTTTCTGTTAAGTTACAAAAGAATTTTGATGCAGCACATTATCAAGACAAAGGACTAAAATAATGCATTTGGATAAGTGGGGTGTTTTTTTAAAACAACAACAACCATCTTTTGGTGGGACTGGAGGAATATCTTCCAACCTGTGGCCACTGACCATCAAATTTCCTAACTTATTCCAACTTCATTTTAATGTTACAGGATTTCAGAAGTAGCAACTTCAGGAAAGCATTTGGCTTGAGATACTAGAAACTGGATGTCAGGACTGTCCATTAGTCAGGGTGGGGAGACAGTGGGTGTTCAGGGAAGTCACTTTTGAGTACTTTAGTTATTGTTTTAGAAATCAAATCAGTCAATACACAGTCAAGATTGACAATTGCTATGTAGAGTTGCAGGTTTACAACACTCTGAAAGGATCTCCTTGCTGCATACCTTCATCCTGATTCTACCACCACTACCGCTAATATTTACTGTATATGTTGCTTTTCAACAAAACGTTTCAAAGTGGTTCACATAGGAAAATAAATAATAGATACAAAAGTCCTCTGTCCCCAAAGGGTTCACATTCACAACCTAAAAAGAAACTTAAGACAGATACCAGCAGCAATGGTCACGGGAGAAATGCTGTGCTGGGTTGAATAGGAAATATTGCTCTCCCCTACTAAATGTAAGAGAATCAAAAAGGTGCCTCTTTGCTCAGTGAATTGGGCTTAGATTCTGTTACTCTGGTCCAGAATGCGGCGGCCAGGTTGGTCTCTAGATCATCTAGGAAAGACCATATCACTCCTGTGTTGAAAGAATTACACTGGCTGCCGATACGTTTCCAGGCAAAATACAAGGTGCTGGTTATTACCTATAAAGCCCTAAACAGCTTAGGCCCTGGGGTATTTAAGAGAACGTCTTCTTCGCCATGAGCCCCGTCGCCTGTTGAGATCATCTAGAGAGGTTCTCCTGCAGTTGCCGCCAACTTGCTTGGTGGCTACTCGGGAACAGGCCTTCTCCGTTGCTGCCCCTGGACTTTGGAATGCACTCCCTGTTAAAATAAGAGCCTCCCCATCTCTGGAAAATCTTTAAAAGGTGCTGCAGTGCAGACACATTTATTCTCCCAGGCTTTTAATTAGATTCATCGTTTAAATTTTTATGCCAGTTTTAAATGATTTTAATGTTGGTGTTTTTAATGTTTAAATTATTTTAATTGTTTAATTGATTTAGTTTTGATTTTAACTTTTAATTGATTTTAATTGTTTTTATTTGTTGTAAACCACCCTGAGCCATTTTTGAAAGGGTGGTATATAAATAAAATAAAATAAAATAAAAAATGTTCCCCAGTCACAGTAATAAAAATTTGGTCTTCAATATGTTAAAAAAATAATAATTTACATATTCAGAAAAAGCATTTGCACAATCCACCTGAAACTTTACAGGGTGGGGGGTTTGGATGTTTCAACGCTCACCCATGTTAAAAGCAAAAACCCATCCTCATCACACCTAGACAAACTTTAGAATAGCTGAAGCCTTTCCCCCTGAGACTCTAGCTTTCCATGAGCAAGGAGACTGTGACAAGGGGAAAGCATTAATACTTGTAATTCCTTGCCTCCATCCCCCATGGGAACAGTTCTGCATGCTTTTTCCGAATATGTATATCAGCCCTAAGGAGTATTCCAAATCCCTTTGAATATTTTTAAAAACATAATAGCAACCGGTGTGTGTGTGTGGTGGGGGGGTTGTTTACAAGGGAACATGAAAAAATGATTTAACACGCAAAGGCATTTTTCATTTGCATAAATGACCAAAACCTAGTAATGCCCCACCTAAATACAAATAATTCTTCATACTGTGGCAATACTGACGAATAGGATAATTTATGCTACCACTGCTCATAACAGAGGGCATAATTTTGGAGGAAAATTACTGTTTACCTCTGCTTACTGCTGTTTTTTCTTGAATGTTAAGATTCTAGGGGATCAAGCATCAGTCTTGTGAAGATGCTTTTAATGGGAAAGAAAGCTGTTTTCTTATCAAAAGCTATTGAACACAAATGAAATCCCATAGCTACTAAACCTGGAGTAGTCTCATTGACATGGTGCATTTACTCAGAAGTCAGCAGCTTTGGAACTAAACCGAAGTATCATTTTCCTGTGTTTTTCTCAAGTGTTCTTTGGGGAAATTTTCGGGGGGGGGGCCTCTGGGATAAGCACTGCTTGCTTCCATGACCATCATCAATAAGTTATGGCCGAGAATTTCACATCTGCCTCAGAAGCAGAGGTTCACTTAGGTAATTTTAGAGCCTGGAACTAGACGCCTTTGAAGGCCGCCCCCTTTCAAACTAAGCATCATCATGCTCAGCTGGGCAACCACAGCATCCAGGACAGATTAAATAGGATTTGGGGGGGGGCAGGGACTGTGGAGGCCCTGTACTTCAGCCCGGAAGTCCAGGGGTAAGTCCAGGGGTAACTGCTCAGAAGACTGGCCAATATGATCAATCCCCTTAAGTAGATAACCAATGCAGGAGCTATAAGATCGGTGATTGAAATTCCCCGCAGTGCTTCAACAACAGAATAAGCCCTGCAGGGTCCACAAAGAGGTTGAAAACCAGCAGTGCACCTTCCTTATTCTGCAGCCCAGTATGGGTAAAAGGGATGCAGTTTTCACTGCTCTCTCCTCCTTCCTAAAGGACTATTCATTGGCAGGAATGTGTCCCTGAGGACTGGGCAGGTCACAATAAAAAACACACAAACTACAGCTATCCAGTAATTGCACCATTTCATTGGTATTCCTCTTCAGGAGATGGACTTCTGAAGAAAAAAGAAAGAAATCTCTCTTTAGGCCTGTTTGGTCCATATCATCTATTTGTCCTACTCATTATATGATTAAGAAGATGGATGCATCCCCATCCCCATCTAGTGTGCCATTCAACTCTACACAACTGCAGGGGGATAGAATGCCCATATACACAGGACAGGAAGCCACAGTCCAGACAGAACATGGCTGAAACAGACTGGTTCCAGATCAGCAAAGGACTAAGACAAGGCTGTATACTTTCTCCTTATTAATTACATTTATTTATTATTTATTTAAAAATATTTATACCCCACCCCTCCAGTGCAATACTGCTAGGGGCAGCTTACAACAATAACATAGACACAGATACAAGTAATATTTTTTTTAAAAGTCAGATTAAAAACAATTATTAGGTGCCAATTAAAACTGAAAATTATAAAAAGCGAAGGAAGCTAAAGAACCTTATATGCCAAACATTACTGAGAGAAGCTGGATCGGAAGAAGATGGGTGTGGTTTTAAATTTGGAGGGAAAAACATCAATAACCTGCGCTACGCTGATGACACCACTCTGACAGCTGAGAATGTGGATGATCTGCAAGCTCTAGTAATGGAAGTCAAGGAGCACAGTGAAAAAATGGGACTACGACTAAATGTAAAGAAGACTAAACTAATGACAACAGTTATAGCAACAAGCCTCAGAATTGATAATGAAGACATGGAAGTGGTGGATAGCATCTGCCTTTTAGGATCAATCATCAACAGTAAAGGATCCAGCAGTCAAGAAATATGCTACAGATTAGCACCTGGTAGGGTTGCAATGAAGGTCTTGAAAAGGATATTTAGATACCATGACGTGTCTAAACCTACAAAGATTAGAATCATTTGGACAATGGTTTTTCCCATGTCACTCTAGAGATGTGAAAGCTGGACTTTGAAGAAGCAAGATAGAAAAGGTATTGACACTTTTGAACTTTGGTGCTGGAGAAGACTTTTGAGGATACCATGGACAGCCAGGAAAACAAACAAATAGATCATAGAACAAATCAATCCAGAATTTTCACTCAGGATGCAAATGACCAGGCTCAAACTGTCATATTTAGGACATATTATGTATGCGAAGATCCAGCTTCCTTGAGAAGTCCATCTTGCTGGGGAAAGTTGAAGGAAAGAGAAGAAGCAGATGACCAGCAGCAAGGTGGATGGACTTGATTACAACAGCAATGAATGCACCACTGAGAGACCTTAAAGGCCAAGTTGAAGACAGATCATCCTGGAGAGAATCTATCTATATGGTCACTAAGAGTCAATACCAACTTGACAGCACTTAATCAATCAATCAAAGAATGCCCAAACTGCTGCTACTCACATAGTATTTAAACAACATGAGTAGATGCAAGCGGACATTCAGCCTCTATGTGATTATACAAAGTGGGATGGCATAGGGACATGGGAGCACAGGAAGCTGTCTCCTGCTGAGTCAGGCCATTGATCCATCTTGCTCAGTACTGTCTGCCTGATCCTGTCTGGTGATGCCAGGGATGGAACCTAGGACCTTTTGCATGAAAGACAGATGCTGTACCACTGAGCTACATGCCAGGTGGAGGAGATGGGACTCCTGTGCCTTCATTCATCATGAAGTACTGGACCACCCTGGTACCAAAATGGCCCTTTAAACATCTCTGCAGTGGGCATTAGGTTTTAAGAATTTCTGTTCAAACCACAAATTCCAGGCAAACCCTTGGTTTAGAGAGCCTTACATGCTTGTCTTAGAATAAGATGGAAATTAGAACCACTGTCAACAAGAGCTACAGCAAATCAGCTCCCACAAAATTATTCATCAGAATGCTTCACTGCTCATACAAATGTCAGAAGCCAGAGATTCTATGAATCATCAAGTCATTCATATTGGTATTTGACATCTGGTGACATTTGATTTCAATATTAGATGTTAGTCTTCAATATTTGATTTCAGTTCTTGATATTGTAGAATATTCAATAGCTGACACTCACCAGGAAAGAGATCTTGGACACGTGGTGGCTAGTAGGGGTGGGACAGTTCGGTCTGGCACCCCCTCGAAATCCCCCCCCCAGTTCGGTTTGGTCTGGGAGGTTTGCGAGTTGTTGTTTTTTCTACAATTTTTTTATTTTTATTTTTAAACTTACCCCCTCCAGGGGGGTTGTCCAAGGTGCCGGGGGTGGGGTTAGGCAGAGGTTCCCCGTCTGCCCGCCAACCTCCCTTAGTCCGGAAATTGAGTCATGCAGAGGCCCATTGAGCAGGTGTGGCGGCCTCCAAAATGGTCGCTGCTCCGGGGCAGGGGGGAGGCCAAAAACCGGCTGAAGAATGTCTGAACAGCCAATTTCTGTTCTGTTCAATTTCTGTGGAGCCCCCCACCCCACCTCATACAATTCCCCCAGAGAGTGTAAGTTTAAAAAATAAAATAAAATTTTTGAAGGAAAAAACCTCAACAACTCGTGAACCCCCAGGGAGGAGGTTTCGGTCCAGGGTCAAACCAAACAGGTGGTGGTTCGGTTCGACCCCAAACAGTTGAACTGAACCAGTTTGACATCAAACACGTTCAACGTCGAACCTGTTTGCACATTCCTACTGGCTGTTTGCACATCCCAAGTGGCTAGTTCAATGAAGACACTGGCCCAGTGTGCACCAGCTGTGAAGAAGACTATTCCATGGTAGAGGTCATTAGGAAAGGGATCAGAAATGAAACTGATCCTTGGCTTCAACAACTAGATTCTACAGTTACTGCAGAGTCTACTGTGGAGGTGTTCAGCGGCTACTCTTGTGTAGTTAAATTGGATCAGTTTCAGTTTGTGACTCCCGAGGATGTGGGCATGCTACTTGGGACACTTCGCCTTACCACCTATCCTCTTGAACATTACCCAACATGGCTTAAACAATCTAGCAGGGAGGTTATTGGAAAGGGTCTTATTAAGATCTTCAGTGCTTCTCAAGGGGAGGGGAAGATGCCTCCTTGTCTCAAGGAGGCAATTATTAAACCACTTTTGAAGAAACCTTCACTGGATCCCTCCGAATTAGGCAATTATAGGTCTGTCTTGTACATCCCATGGTTGGGCAAGGCGATTGAGAGAGTGGTGGCCTCTCAGCTCCAGGCTGTCTTGGAGGAAGCAGATTATCTGGACCCATTTCAAACTGGGTGAGATGGCATTGGTTGGCCTGTTGGATGATCTCCAATTAGGAAGAGACAGGGGAGTGTGACTCTGTTGATATTTTTTGATATCTTGGCGGCTTTTGACACCATCAACCCTGGTATACTTTTGGGTCACCTGAAGGGGTTGGGAGTGGAAGGCACTCTTTGCAATGGTTCCACTCCTACCTCTTGGGTAGGTTCCAGATTGTGTTGCTTGGAGACTGTTGCTCTTCAAAACAAGACCGAGGCAGTGGCCAGGAGTACTTTTTATCAGCTTCAGTTGATACACCACCTATGTCTATTTCTGGAGATGAATGACCTTAGAACAGTGGTGCATATGCTCATAACACCCAGACTTGTCTACTGCAATGCACTGGGTTGGGCTGTCTTTATAAGTAGTCCGGAAACTGCAGTTAGTACAGAATGCAGCAGCCAGGTTGGTGTCCAGTTTTGCATGAAGATATCACATTACACCAATGTTAAAGGAATTACGCTGGCTGCCAATAAGTTTCTATGTGAAATACAAAGTGCTGGTTATTACCTATAAAGCCCTGAACTGCTTGAGTCCAAAGTATTTAAGAGAATGCCTTCTTCTTTATCAACCTCGCCACCTATCATTTGGGGAAGTCTGGTTGAGGCTGCCACTGGCTTGGTTGGTGGCGACTCAGAACCAGGCCTTTTCTAGAGTTAGGTGGTTTTCTAGAGTTGCCCCAGGACTCTGGAACATGCTTCCTAATGAAATTAGAGTTCCCCCTTCACTGAATGTTTTAAGAAGGACCTGAAAACATACATGTTTAGCCAGGCTTTTAGTTTATAATTTTAAAGCTTTGGGTTTTAGAGTTTTTATTTGTATTTTAAATTGTTTTAATTGTTTTGATGGTTTAATGGTTCTTCATAGACTGTGAACTGCCCAGGGACTTCTGTATGGGGCGGTATAAAAATCTACTAAAATAACTAAATAAATAAATAATGTCTACAGACCTTATATTTAGTAGTAGTAGTAGTAGTATAGTAGTAGTACAGAAGGCCCTTGTTATCCACGGTTTCAACAACCATGGTTTCACATATCTGCAGATGGGTCTTAGAGACCAGTTTCTTTATCCACAGTATTTTTTTAAAAGGCAAAATTTGCCAATTTGCTGTTTTAAGTGGTTGGAAATTACCCGGAAATGATTTCCTATGCCATTTCTGGCTGCCATATTACAGTGCAGAGCCATTTTATGGCTTTCTGAAATAAAAATAAAAATTGGCAAATATTTGCCCCAGATTCAGCTTTTTCGGAGTTGCGGGGGGGGGGCATTGCTGGAGAGCTGGAAAAACAAAGTGCTGTGCTTTACCACCCTTATTTCTGCATCCTTCCTGCTTTTTAGGTCCCGCCCCACAGTGTAAGGAACCTAACCCCTGGATTCCCATAGGGCTAAGGTTTCATTATTTGCATTTTCCGTATTAGCGCTTATAGGCAAGAATGGAACTTCCACAAATAAAGAGGGCTTCCTGTATTATTATCATCATCATGCTATTTACACACAGTCTACCAGATGTTATTGACTGGATTTGGTACTTTAATTATCGGGCCCTTTCCAAAGGTCTAGGATAACTAAAGAAGAATTAAAGATATTGTCGTAGTATTCATGCTGTCTTGAGGAGGAGGAGGAGTAGTTGTTATTATTGTTGTTGTTGTTATTATTATCATTTTTCAAAAAGAAGTTCTCAAAGTAGAAAAAGAATAATAAAGAGGAAATGATCCCCCCAAAGGGCTCACAGTCTAAAAAGAAACAAAAGGTAGACACCAGCAACAGCAGCTGGAAGGATGTTCTGCTGGGGCTAGATAGGACCCGTTGCTCTCCCCCTGCTAAATATAAGAGAAGCACCAAAGGTGCCTTTTCGCCTGGACCAAATCTATGAGAGATTTACATAACTGTGTGGTGCAGTCACAGCTGGATCAATGCATAGACTTCTGGTTGCCACATATAAAAAAGGATATTGTGGAGCCAAAAAACTGCAAACAAGGACAACCAAAATGATCAGGAGACTGGAGCACTTTCTTATGGGGAATGGCTGAAAAGTTTGAGGCTTCTTGTTCAGAAAAAGGAACTAAGGAGGGAAATGATTGAAGCTTATAAAATTGGGCATGGTGCTGAAGAAGTGAATAGAGAAGAGTCTCTCTCATACACAAAACATGAGGTATTTGCCGGGATGCTGTGTTACCTGGTTACCTGCATACCCTTGTGGAGTCCAGTGGGGAGCATGGCATCCCTCCTTTGGGTCTTCTTTCTTCCCCCAAAGGGAGCGGGGCTGAGTTGGTTCCAGGCCAGTCGGGTACCAATGTGGTTGAGCAGGGAAGGCAGGGAGAGCTGAAAGGAACAACTCCAGTGAGGCCACCATGTTGCAGGAAGTGAGACCAAGGAGGCGGTGGGGCTTGGAGTAGGCTTTCCGGCAGGAAGTGAGGCCAAAGAAGAGGTGAGGCTTGGAGTAGGATTTAAGCCTTGTCAGCTATGTCCTAGGGCATTTCAAGCCAAGGCAGCTGATGAAGAGGGCTACTCTTGAGCATGGGAGCTGGAGTGCCCCAGGAGAAAGAATTGGCTGGATTCAGTGAGCCAGGAGGAGGACTATCGTGATGTTCCTCCCCTGGCTTACTCTGAGGCTGACCTTGGCTGTGATTCTGGAGTCCAAAAGGGTACATCCTTTTGTCCAGACCTCCTTCTCCTTTGAACATGACAGTATTGTCCCATGAAACCGATTGACAGGAGATTAAGGATGGACAAAAGGAAGCACTCCACACAGTGCAAAATTAATTTGGGATTTGCTGCCACAAAATGTGGTGGTGAGCACTAGCTTAGATGGCTTTAAAAGGGGATTCAGCATATTCATGGAGGACAAGTGACTTCTTGTAAGGATGGCTCTATGCTGCTTAGAAGTTCAGGGGATGGAGCTTTAGCTCATTGGCAAAGTGTCCCAGGTTCAAGAAGAACATAAGAACAGCCCTGCTGGATCAGGCCCAAGAAGGCCCATCTAGTCCAGCATCCTGTTTCACACAGTGGCCTGCCAGATGCCACTGGAAACCACAGGCAGGAGTTGAGGGCATGCCCTCTCTCCTGCTGTTACTCCTCTGTAACTGGCACCTCCCCTGCACCTCCCTCTGTAATTCCCTGTTACTCCCCTGCAACTGCAAACCCTGGCAGCTGCAGGTAGGGCTGGGAAAGACTCCAGCCTGAAACCTTGAAGAGCCTCTGCCAGTCTATGTAGACAATACTGAGCTAAATGGACCAATGGTCTGACTTGGTATATGCGGCTTCCAATGTTCCTAAGGCTCTGAATAGAAGTTGCAGGGGAGCAATGGGAGGAGAGGGGGGAACACCTTCTTCTCCTGCTTCTGATCTGTCCAGAGGCATCTGGTTGGCTGCTGTGGGAAACAGGATGCTGGACGAGATGTTCCTTTGGTCTGATCCAGCAAGTTTCTTCTTATGTTTCTAGGGCACCCAGGGGTCTTGAATGCTTGAAAACTGCCAGCTTTTGAGATTTCATATTTGACACCTGCCACAGTCACAATCATCAAGAAATTCCAAGAAGTGGAAGGCACACAAGTCAAGAGTTCACAGTACAAATGTCACATGTTAGAGCTGAAAGGCAAAACTGATTGCTTGAGACATTTAGTGCTGCCCCTACTGCTACCCTCCCCCACAAACTCCTTCTTCTGCAGAACTATTCAGATCATCAGGCCCAACAGGGAATGATTTGCTGTGTTCTCTGCCTCATCTTCGTGGCAAACATCCCTGCAAAACAGCCTCAAATTGTGCACATCCACACACTCATTTCAGCCCAGTGCTGGAACATTTGGGCATTTACAGAGACCGATGGGGCAGATGGGGTACCTCCGGAGACACACGCACTCCACGGCTGCGGCAGCACCCCATGGAGTGGGTGAGTAAAAAAAAATTTAGAATTTTTTTTAACTTACGGGAGGCTATACTTGCGGGGTGTGGTTTCAGTCCGATATCGAGCCATCGAACCAAACCAGTTCAATGTCGAACAGGTGCAGAATTGAACCTATTTGCACATCCCTAATGCTTGAACTGCCTCCCAGAGCACCAGGATGATTCTCTCTCTCTCTCTTCCTCCAAATTGTTCCTCAAAATGCATCTTCTCCATCAAGCCTTTAGCCCAACCCCCTGATCTCCATAACTTATGTGTAACTGCAACAATCACATATTCTTCCCCTACTTACCTCTGCCTCCCCTTCCTCTGTTGTTTCCCCTGCATTGCATTTTATACTGAAAGCTCCTTGAGGCAGGGATCTGATCTCTTATGCACTGTAAAGCAGGAATTCTCAGTTTGGGGTCTCCAGGTGGTGTTTGACTACAAGCTCCACCATGCTATGCAAGCAATTAAAAATAATAAGTATAATAAGTAACAAATATGGCCTATAATAAAATGTTGCAGTGGGGCTGAGCCACCATAGCACGAACCAGTTCAAAGAACCTGGGCCACCATGCGCAGGGGCCGCACCTCATGCCCCAGCCATGCCCCTTGCACCGGACATGAGGTGCAGGGTTTGTGGTTTTGCTCACAATCAGGGCCGTGTGCCCCATTTGTGAGCAAAATCCAGCCAACGCCACATTTGCAGTGTGCTGCAGATTTGTGAACAAAACCATGCCCCCTGCGTCTGATGTCAGACACTGACATCTGACATCAGACGCAGGGGGCGTGGCTAGGGGGGCTGCTGGTGGCAGGCTGAACCGGGGCCACCACTGGCCTCCCTACAAACCTGGTTGCAATATGTCCCTGATGTGCATGTGTTACCTGAGCATGTGACTGAGTGTGATGAAAATATGGGGCACTTTCCCCCCTCAGAAGCAGAAGGGGTTTCGACTGTCCTGAGGGACAGTTTCTTCAAACTGAGAAACTTCCTGCTCTTTCCTGCCAGAACCTCCCTCCCACCCACCGGTGCACCAGTTACACATCTATAGGGATAATAACATTTCCAGGTTTTATGGAAATAGATATATTTAGATGATAATATAACACAGTGTTCATCATTGCATGGCTCATGGGCCATTTGCAGCTTGCACAGACCCCACTGTGGTGGCCCCTGACTTACCACTCCCCCCTCCCCTCCTGTCTGCTCCCCTGCCTTCAGCTCACTGGAGACCCCTGTGCTTCACACAGTGGCTCTCTGCGGTGCGCCCTCCCCCTTGCCACTGGGGCACGCCTTGCCAGGCACCTTCCTGTCTTCCTTCTGCTGCCACCCAAAACTGATACCCAGTGGCACTGAGAAGCAGAGAGGTCATCCCTCCCTGCTTCTTAGCACCCCCAGGCCACCACCATTGCCAGACAAGGGCGAAAGGAAAAGAAGGTGCCTAGTGAGCACCTTCAGTGCATGCCCACCCTGTCTCCCTCCCCCTTGGTGTGTGCCCTTGCCACTGGGGTGCAGTCCGCTGGACCAAGCACAGCAGGTGTGGGAGGCATGCACCCCAGCAGTGGGGCAGGGAAATAAGAACATAAGAACAGCCCTGTTGGATCAGGGCCAAGGCCTATCGAGTCTAGCATCCTGCTTCCCACAGTGGCCCACCAGATGCCTCTGGGGAGCCCACAGGCAAGAAGTGAGGGCATGCCCTCTCTCCTGCTATTGCTCCCCGGCAACTGGTAATGTGTACAGCCTGGCAGCCCCCGGCAAAACATTTAGTGAAGATCACTGATAAAACAGTGGCATCAACAATGTTGACCTATTTGGTAAGCAAGCTAATTAAGCCCATAACATCCTGCAAAGTGGTGAACAGCATAGTGTAGTATCCATCACAAATCTCAAGAAGCAAAAACGTGCTAATAGGCTCCTAAACAACTGGTGGGACCTTGCAGATGACTGCCATGCCAAGACGTTGCATGTGCATAAGCTCCTTCTGGGTAGATGGTCATCTGGAGCCCTTCATTGCAATAACTCCAGGGTTTGTATACAAGTTGGTTGTCTCAAACCATCCTCTCTTTGAATTTCAAATCTTGACACATCAGTTGCCACATACACATCAGTCCATCAAGTATACTTACGTCAGTGTTGTCAATATACTAGCAGCATCTGAATGTACCGTGAAGATGTAACAATATTGGACTTGCCATATCATATCAATTCACTGACCTATTTACCATCTTCCCATCTTGCTAGAAGATTGTGTGCTGCTGGCTTCTATATATGGATGTTATTTCTGGTTTTGCGGGCGCAGCAAAAAAAAAGCAGGGGGGGGGAGAAAGCTAAAAAGCTGGGGAAAGCATTAGGAAGGAATCATTCCTTGATACCTTTTGCTAACTTCACAGGGCCTACCAGACAAATAGAACATATTGGAGCACCTCCAGTTTAAAATGCTTATTTAAATATGAACGGGAAGACACCAAAATCATTTTCGAAGCCTGTTCTAACAATAGCATGATGATTGGTCATGAATGTTAAACTACCAGTTAGGGTATCTGATCTCTATGGATTCTGGCAGGTTTTCTGAGAGGCAGGGCTGACTGCCTCTGAGGTGCAATACTTCAAGAGTGTGAACAAAACACAGAAGGAGTCTCCGTTCTGCAAGAAAGTTTAAAAATTTACTATTGTCATGACCTTGGATCCAGGATCCTTCCAGCAGAGACAAGGCAGACAGGAACACAGAAAGCAGTCAAACTGATTCAGACCATTGGTCCATCTAGCGCAGTCCTGTCTACCCTGACTGGCAGCAGCTCTCCAAGGTTTCAGGCAGGGGTCTTTCCCAGACCTACCTGGAGACACCAGGCATTGAACCGGGGAGCTTCTGCATCCAAAGCAGATGCTCTACCATTGGGCTACAGATCCACCAATCCAGGAGATGGTTTATTTATTGATGTGTCTAAAATATTTATACTCCACCTCTCCAGTACACTACTGCTCGGGGCAGCTCACAACATTAATAAAACAGATACAATGTAAAATAAGCCTAATAAGTTTAAAAACAACAACAACCAGGCTAAAACCACATTTCAAATTACAATATATTTTTTTAAAACGTTTCAAATTAAAAGTTATTAATACAAAAACTGAGAACTAAAAAAATGAAAAGAAAAAAAAACCTACCAGATATACGTAGCAGATAAAACATTTAAAAGCCTCTTTTAAAAGATGTTTTTAATTGTTTAAAAAACAACAATACTGAGGGAGGGAGCATGGCAGAGCTCTTCAGGGAAGGTGTTCCAAAGCCAAGGAGCCCCTTTCTCTGATCCCCACCAATTGGGGTGGGGACATGACAAGAACATGAGATGACAAGCCGAGGGACCTGGCAAGTTCATATGGGTGATTGCAGTCCAATGGGTACCCTGGCCTCAAGTCATGTAGAGCTTTAAAAGTCAAGACCACCACCTTAAATCTAGCCTGGATGCAGACTGGTAACCAATGAAGCTGCTGCAGGATGGGTGTGACACTCATTAAGCAACTTGCACCCACGAGCATCCTTGCAGCAGCATTCTGGGCCAGCTGAAACTTCTGAACCATCTTCAAGGGTAGCCCCAAGTAGAGCGCATTGCAGTAGTCCAATCTGGATGTTACCAAAGCATGAGTGACTGATGTCACCCATGCTTGGATGGGACAGGGTGGGAAGAAACTATTATTTAGACCCTGGGTATGCCCATATAACCAGGATCTTTCACACTTGTAGAACATGGGGAACCTGAGCCAGCACTTCCACCACAACCCAAGGACACAGTGTTGCCTTCATCCTCTGACTTGGAGGACTCCTCTGAGGACCTGTTACTTCTAGTACAGTCTCCCCAGTAGCGCTGGAGTCAGCATTTAAACAACTCAGGCAGGTTCCTTTAGGAAAAATAGCCTTCCCTAGGGAAAAGACAGGGCCAATTCATTCATCTTGTGCAGCCGCCATAAAAACAGGCAGTCTGCTCCAAAAAGCTGCTGGAGCAACATCCCTTTTACGTTGCTATATCTTGCTCTTGTCTTTTCTGCTCAGAGCTCTCTGAAGTTCTGGCTCCTTGGAACTGTTCAAGGTCTGGATCCTTGCCTCAGCAAAGACTCCAACTCAGTCTAGAACAGGTTAGCTATCCAGCAAACATAAGAAGAGCCTTACGAGCTCAGACCAAACATCCATCAATAATAGGTTCCCTATAGTAGCCAGATAGGTACCCCTGAGAAACCTACTAGCAGGTCATGTAAGTAATAATAGTCCCTGGCTGTTGCCATTCTAGCAGCCTGCTATTCAGAAGTATATTGCCCCTGAAACATGGAGATTTCACACAGTCATTAGGACTAGGAGTCATTAATAGAGCTTTTCTCCATGAATTTTTTATTTGAATCCCCTTTTAAAACAGTCTAAGTCAGGGGGCATCACCACGTCCTATGACCGTATATTCCATAAATTAACTGTGTATTGGGTGAAGTAGGGATGTGCAGAATAGTTCGCAGTTGGAACATTCTGACAGTGAACAGGGCTGTTCCAAGTGTTCCGAGCTCGAAACAGAATGACCCTGTTCTAGGCTCAGAACACTGGAACTTTCCAAGAGCCATTTTGGAGTCCAAAATGGAACTCTTCGGGCCTCTGCACATGCACGGCGGCCGTTTGTGTGGTCAGCACCACCACACAAATGGCTGCTGTACATGCACAGAGGCCAGAAGAATGCCATTTTAGACTTCAAAATAGTGCTCGGAACATTTTAACGGATCAGGGTCATTCTGTCGGTACAACCAGCTCAACCAGTTGACAGTCCACAGATCTTGTGTTCCATTCTGAGCTAAAAATGGAATGCAAGATCCGTCCCATGCACATCCCTAGTATGAAGATGTACATTCTGTCTAGGATGGAATGAAAGCTCATACACTTGTGCAGATCAAGGGAGGGAGCCCTTGGGTAACCTCCGTGTACTAGTAAGAGACATGAAAGTGTTCAATGACTAGATGAACAGGGAGGCAGTTCTGAAGAACATGAACAAAGGACTGAAATCTAGGGAAATGGCCAAAGGCTGTTCACTCAGTTGAAAGCTGGGTAGGACAAGTATCCTACCCATGTTTGGGAGCTGTGTGAGCAACCAATTTCTCTTGTGTGTGAGCAAACAAGTAGGTAGGAAGAGCGGGGAGTGACTGTGTGGGAGACAGGAGCAGGGTAGGACAATGCTGTCCTACCCAGTGTTCATAACCAGCATTTTACCAAGGTAAAAGGAAAAACTGTCCTACCCAGTTCCTGCCTCCCACACATTCACTCTCCCCTCCTCCTAGCTAGTTGCCTGCTCACATACAAGTGGAAATTGGCATCTCACACAGCTCCCAAACCTGGGTAGGACACTTGTCCTACCCACTTTTCAATTGTGTGAATGGCCTTTTAATATTGAGCTAGAAGATGGACCAATGGTCTGACTCATGAAAACGTCATAGGAACACAGGAAGTTGCCTTATACTACAAATATTCAAAGAGGGGCGATGTCATGTGCAAAGGGGGCATGGCCCAATCGCCAGAGGGACTGTCCCAGCCCTCCCAATCTCACTTCCAGGCACTGCTTGCTGCTGGATTGCATTTATTTCCCTTCCTCTCTCTCTCACTGGAGGGAGAAGAAGGGAATAAATCATCCAGCAGCAGGCACTGCCCAGAAATGAGATTGGGAGGGCTCACACAGGCTCCGTGGAGCTTGGGCCCTGCCCCCTTTGTGTGTGACATCACACGCCAAGAGGAGGGGCCCCTGCACATGATGTCATGCGCAAAGCGGGGTGCCAGCAGGGCAGAACATGGGCTGCAGCTCCGCTGTACAGATCATCCTAGGGGGTTCACAAGCCTTTTCTCAGCACTGTAGATTCATACAAAGTGGATTGGGGTCTTACACCCAGCATGTGCTCAGAATGTATAATTCAGTAACCGGCCTCACTGAATGAAGGGAGAGACACAAGTGGGGCTGATGGTATACTGAATACGTGTTAATGACTCTTCCCTCTGGTTTGCAAAATAACTGTCAACTGCTCAGGTGCCTTTAGAATTGCAAATTAACACTTTCTAACTCTAGCCTAGTGAAGGAAAGATTTGTGAATGAGAGCCTTGAATGAAGATTTGTGAATGAGGGGCAAAACAGACAGACAATTCCTTCTCACCTTCTGTGCTTGTTCTATGTTGTGGAAATTCAGTAATCTATAATAGGAGAGTTTATTGTTCCTGAAAAGTGAGAATGCAGGGTGTTCGGTATGAAACCTGTTTTGATTGTCAAATGGAGAATAGGAACAGCAAGGGTCAGCTATGATTGGAGCAGAGAGAGCATCACACAGAAATTCCCCACAGATAGAATTGTTTGAATTTGTAAACAAATGCACTCTGGCTATGCTTGCCCTCCTTTTGGACTTGCTTTCAGGAAAGAAATTCAAAACGGGTTCCTGGCAGGAGTGTTAGCAAATTCACCCTTTGCATTCTGCAATATTTCCAGCCCGACACCTAACACTGAGGGGTTGATGCTCAAAGAAACATGATTAATATTTATACTTTGATTTTGTGGCTGCCAGAGGCCTACTTGTGCTTTGTTCTGCTTTATTTCCTCAGCGTTGCATAATGTGCAGCAAGTGCGCCTGAGACGCATTTGTGGATGTGCCTGTGACAGGATGGCTGAGAAGCACAGGGTCAGAGAGGGCAGCCTCTGAGCTGGCGAGCTGGCCTACATAGGATTCCTCTGTCTCTGGACCCACTGAGTTAACACCGAGGTCATGGAGGGACAGGCAGAGACAGGCATTGGCAGCATGGCCGGAAGGGCTCTCCTTGCCTTTAAGACTCTCTGGAGCTCGAGGCCACGCCCACTTTGCTGTGATGTTATGTGCAAAGCGAGCATGGCCTTGAGCTCTGTAGAGCCCGAGTGAGTGCAAGGCCCGTTTGGGGAGAGACCCGTACAGCCCAGTTTGGGAGGGAGACCATGCCCCCCACATCTGACATGGCTAGCCAGGGCCCTGCATCTGACGTCAGATGCGGTGGAATGGGGTCGGGGGGGCCGCGGCAGCGGCTGCACACAGGCCCCCCCAGGCTCTCTATATTCCTGGCATGGGGCGTGGCTTGGGCTCTGGAAGAGCCCCGAGAGAACTCCCCCCCCCGCCCACACCCAGGCTCCAGGGAGCCCCGAGCAAGCTCTCCCCTGTCCTTTTCAGGCAACGTTTACTGCCTGACAGCCTTTATTTCTCTTTCTCTCCCTCCAGCAAGGGAGAGAAAGGGAAATAGATGTTGTCAGGCAGCAAGCACTGCCTGAAATGGCAGGGGAGAACTCACTAGGGCTCTCTGGAGCTCGAGGCCACACACCCTTTCTGTGTGATGTTACGTGCAAAGGGGGCATGGCATTGAGCTCTGGAGAGCCCGAGCGGTGCAAGAAGATCACAGGGCTCTTCAGAACTGTGGCCTTGCACTATGGTGCAAAAGTTCCCTGCAGAACATATTAACCATGTCACAGGTTGCTCACCTTGTTGCACCAGTTCAAACCCATTTACTCTAGTGCAACACTAATCTGGAATGCAAGCACCAGACTTAGCACAACTAGCTACCACAACAGCCTTGCACTAGTGAAACGTCCCTGCACAAATGCAACATTAATCAAGATGTTGGTCTAGATTTCTCCCATGTCAATAATGTAATAAATTTCAGAGGGGTTTGGTTTTACTCATGCATGACCAACCATACAAATATAAGAATTCATAATTGCCTTGATGGACCAGATCTAGTAAAGTGTGTTCATTTAGGCCAGCATTTTGAACAGTTATTTGGTCTGTCCACTTTCTCCACCCCAGTAACTGCAGAACAAGCAAAAACATCCACAGATCTGCAGCCCCTTTTCATACTCTATAAGAGGAGTTCTCAGCCTTGGGTCCATTGTTCCCTCTAACAGGGATCCCCAGATGTTGACTACAACTCCCAGAATCCCTGGCTACAATGGCTTTTGCATGGGGAATCTGGGAGTTGTAGTCAACCACATGCGGGAATCCCTGTTAGAGGGAATACTGCTTGGGTCTCCAGATGTTGTTGGACTACAACTCCCATCATCCCCTGCCACAAATGAATTGTGAAAGCTGTTGTGTCAGGGAGTTGGGGAACCAAAGCTGAGTCTATAATGTTTCCCATAAGTCATTGTTACTCCTCCTCTTCCTCCTCCTCCTCCTATCACTACTACTACTAAAGGTAAAGTGTGCTATCAAGTCAATTTTGACTCCTGGTGCCCACAGAACCCTGTGGTTTCCTTTTGGTAGAATATAGGAGGGGTTTACCATTGCCTTCTCCTGCGCAGTATAAGATGATGCCTTTCAGCATCTTCCTATATCGCTGCTGCCTGATATAGGTGTTTCCCATAGTCTGGGAAACATACCAATGGGGATTCAAACCGGCAACCTTATGCTTGTTAGTCAAGTATTTCCCCTCTGCACCACTTAAGGTGACATATATGATATATGCTCTATATATTACTCCTCTATATATGATAAATAAATAAATATACTGCATCTTAGAAATAATTTGCAAGAGAGAAATGCACACTTACATGATGACTATTGAAAACCATTTTCAGCAATAGCAGAACATTGGTACTGCAGGTGAACATTTTGGTAATGGGTAAAATGAAAATAAATGGCCTGTAAATAGACAGAAATTTGTCTAAGTGAGCCATCGACAGTCTTCTCAGTCATGCAGAAATGCAGTTTCCCTTTCACCTAATGGGCAGGACTTCTGTTGGTGAAATTAGCGTATCCCTTCATTTTAGCAGAATGGAAGCTTAGGAAAAGGAAGCCAGGACTTAGAGCCTTTGCTCCTGCAGACTGATGGGGAGGGGACCGAATGTAGAATTTTGCTTCCTGCAATTATGCTCAGCCTGCGCATGGGGCTTATTTAAAATAGGTTTTATACCCAAACTCCAGCCAACTCATTTATCATAGGGGCCCCTTTTGTTTTTTTCAATGGAAGTGACAGCTTCATCCTAGGCTCCTCCACCCCTGAGGTTGCAGGTGAAGACCAGCTGGGAGCCGATCGGCATTGTTTCCATATTAGCATAGGAGGATGCGTAAGACTGAGACCCCATGACTCCAGGCAAGAACCGCTTGGGATTCAGCAGAAAAAGCTATATTGCTTTCCCTGCCTGCTGTTCCACAGGAAACACGTCCTACTGGAAATCAGAGAATGCAGAGCCATTCAACTAGGTCACAGCTAAAGCTCATTATGAAATAAAATAATCAGTGATGCCACCTAGGATAATGCTAAAGCCTTGAGGTGGAAAATAAATGATATAAACACACCCCTGGAGAGATCTATGGGTTTCTTCCTTATCTTTGTGTTCTACATCTAGGCACCTCTGGAGAGTTGTACAGATGCCCGCCAGCTGACCACGCTTCCCTAGATTAATGGCCACAGCAACAAATCCCACAGGCAAGATGGTAAATTACTGGAAATGGCTGTTTTCTAGATGTAAATTGGGAGGGGGGAATCAATCTTGAGTGTCAACTATGGTTGCAACAAATGAGAGCCGTGGACTGCTAAATCGATTGCATATTTTTTTTCCCTAGCTTAAAAAAATTGAAAACTTAGGAAAGATTCATCCAGAAGGTTAAGGATACTTTGACAGACCTTCCTGACATTATTTTTCCCTACCCAAAGGTTGGGACACGGGGCAGATCTCAGTCTTTGAGTGGCACATACAAAATTGCCTCGTACTGAATTAGAGCATGGGTCTGTCTAGGCCAAGGCTGCTCAACTTCGGACCTCCTGCAGATGTTGGCCTACAGTTCCCATAATCCCTTGCTATTGGCCACTGTGTCTGGGAATTATGGGAGTTGTAGTCCAGAAACAACTGGTGGTGCCAAAGTTGAGGAAGCCTGGCTAGGCCATGGGTGCACCACTTTGGCCCTCTAGTTCTTGTTGGACTACAGTGCACATTGTCCATGGGAGGAGAGCTGGTCTTGCAGTAGTAAGCATGAAATTCCCCTTTGCTAAGCAGGGTCTGCTCTGGTTTGTATTTGAATGGAAGACTACATCCCTATGGAAGAGATATCCCTTAGGGGATGGAGCCGCTCTGGGAAGAGCAGAAGGTTCCAAGTTCCCTCCCTGGCATCTCCAAGACAGGGCTGAGAGGGACTCCTGCCTGCAACTTTGGAAAAGCCGCTGCCAGTTTGTGTAGACAATCCTGAGCTAGATGGACCAATGGTCTGACTCGGCATAAGGCAGCTTCCTATGTTCCTATGTTCCCCAGCCACTGGGATGTGTGAGCCAGATCAATACGAACTGCAGTTTGAATCAAAGCAGCCCGGTTTGGGTGGTCTGAGTTTGACCAGCCCCCCATCATGGCCCATGCCCCAGCAATCCAAATGCTGAACTGATATGATGTTCCAATTTAATATGCTATTTTAACGGTGTCTGGAACCCACATGACCAGTTCGGCGCAGCTAGTGTTAAAGCTTGGTTGAGTGGTGAGGCACACCCCGACAATGCTGTGCCACTAGCCACGGAGAAGGACAAGGCTTTTTCTCTCTTGGCAGGGGCAGCACCCTGGCCAGGGAAGCAATGGGGGTGGAAGGGCTGAGCCGGAAGAAGCAACCCATGTCGGTTCTCACAGGATCAGGAGGCAAACTAACGGGAGGCAGGAAGCCACCTGTGAGACCATGCAGGATGTGCAGAGCTAGATGAAGGCAGGGAGAAAGCACTGCGGAAGACACCAGGGAGAGTGTGACTGTGCTGAGTGCCTTGGGTTCTGGGGAGGGGCAGGAGAGGAGGGAGGTAGAGGAGGTGGTGAAGGGGGACTGAAACCCCCTCCCCTCTGCGTGAAGGGAGAGGGAGAGAGACAGCCCGAGTGCTCGTCGCAGACAATATTTAATAACAATTTTAATTTAATAGTAATTTCAATAGTAATCTTACTGTGTTTTTAAAAAGTGGTCTCATGCTCCAATCAATTCAGACAGGGTAGGTTAGAAATCTAATGAACTAACTTATTAACTCTGATTAAATAGATTAAATTAACTCTAATTAAATAGAGGGGAAATAAATAGGAAGAGTGACAACTATGTGCATCATCTCTTCCCATCACCTCATAGGTATTGCTTTTAAATGTCTTAGAAACTACACACACACACACACACACACCTCTGCATTCACTCACTTCTGGTTTTCCTAACATTTGAAATAAATGCTTTCTATTTTCCCTGTTTCTTAAGCTCTTTTTTTTAAGCTTTCCTTCAAGTGGTTGGGCTATTAACATGTTTTTTAAAAAAATCATCACTGGGCAATTGATTTGTGCTCGAAAACAGGGACGTTGTTTTCTCTAACGCACACACACACTCACAGCCAGAGCAGTGCCAGTACAAAGCAAAGTAATGCAATGAATTGATAGCATGTCCAGAGGCGAAATTTGCAATGATTAGAATTAACTATTTGCGTTTAAAGGAGCAAAGGCAAATAAGAAATGAAGTTCACAGAACCTCAGGCTTCCAGTCCAAAACAGAAACAAACACACAACAAAAACCTAATCTATTTAAACCCAGCAAAATATCTCATTTACATCACTTGATAAGAAATATGCTTGGGGCAGGCTAGGCACTCAGCACAAAGGCCCAAGAGGAAGCAACAATAACAACAAATGAAGCTGAAATTGAACTTTTTGTTGTTAAGAACCCTGGCATTTGAAGCAGAGCAAGGTCTAGCTTGGGATAGTCAATTTTGAAACAGACGAGTGATTGAAACAAGCTAGCCTTCCCTAGCCCATTCTTTATGTTTTCTGACAGTGGGGTAGCAAGGTTTAAGTGGGCCCTGGAACAAGAAGTGAAGATAGGCCCCTGTAGGGATGTGCCCAAAACCAGAAAGCCCGGTTCGGTTTGAGTCGAGTCCTTACCAGATTCCCCTTTACCAGTGATTGGTGAACCGGTTCGAGGCAAATGGCTCAAAGTCGATCTGTCTCGATGTCAAGCCAACTCGCACACCCCTAGGCCCCTGCCTTCATCTTCACCTCTCCCATGTCTTTGCTGCAGAACTATATGCACACAGTGAAAACCAAAACATTCTTGGGGTGACTTTTCTCTTGCTCCTGTGCAAATAATATCAGATACTTCCCACACTCTGATCAGGAGCCAGAGGCTTGCCAATGAGTCAGGGAGGCAGGGCGAGAGACTCAAGAGAAGGCTGTTTTCCAGCCAGCCCCTCCCCCCCACACACACCCTCATGGACCCAGGGATATTTGTCCACCCCCACCCCCCCACAGTTCAATTATAGCTACAGCCCTAGCTTCTAATCTGCAGAACATGTATCATTCAAAGGCTGCATTAAAGGAAAATGTTTCAGGCTGGAACTAGCTGACACAGCAGCTGACACTGAAAACAACAACCCTGCAGTGCTGGCACCTATCTTTCACAATATGTTCTGGGACAACTCGTGGTTATCAGTTAGCTTCCAGACACAGTTGAATTCAAGTCATGGTCTTTCATGACCTGGGACTAATGCCTGGTCTATGCACGCAGCAGAAGGAGGTGGAAGTATCCTGAAGTGGTAGGGTGTGTAGATGGTGGGGAGAGGGCTGTACCACTTCAGACTGCAAGGTGAGGGGTGCCATTTTTCATCTCTCATTTATCGTGCTTCCTGCATGTAAAAACCTAGTATGTCAAGGAGAAAGGTCCTATTGCAGACCACGCCCTTCCTTGCTAGTTGTCTGACTACAGAGCAGTGATTGTTAGTTTTACTCAGAAATATGATCTTCCACCAGCCGGACCCACTGCAGTCCAGAATTTTCTACCTCAATATTTCCTCACTGTGCTGCAGGTGAGTCTGCATGACTTTTTTTTGCCGGGAGGGGGGGAACCAAATCCTGCAATCCAATATCCCCCGCCCTGGGAATATGCCCCATTCAATGCAATGGGAACTAGCTCCATCCCCGGGGGGGAGGCAATTGCCCACTTTTACCCCCTGCCCGGATGCCCCTGAGCAGGGGTTTCCCATCTGGATCCTCAGATGCTGTTGGACTACAACTCCCTTCACACCCAGCCACAATGACTGAATGGATGATGGGAGGGCTAGACCAACACCCCTGGATTCAGACCAAACCAGGTATGTTCAGTTTTGTGCCCCCTGAACAGATCCCCAGCCAGGCTTGAATTTGAGCTGATTTGAGGTTTCTAAAGTTTAAAAACTTTTTTAAAAAGCCATTCACCACTGAGTCTGGTAGTATCTGGGAGTGATGGCATGTGAGGGCGTCTCTGCCATTTCCCCCTCCTCTCACTGGCCTGTTCCCGCTCTTCCAAGGGCCATTTTGGGCCATTTTCAGGCCTTTCCGTCCCTCTCTCAGGTGGTGGCAGACATTTTGAAAGCCGCCCACCATGCGCCCTGGCCATTGCATTGGAGGGATAGTATCTCCTGCTGCCAAATTGATGTGTGCACAATTTCTGGGAGATTGGGTGGATACTTTGGACTTTATAAGCAATAGAATGTTCAGGGCTTCTAATGGCAGAATGTTGAAAACACTCCTCATCTTAACTATACTGACACGACTGTGCCAGTATAGCTATAAAGTTGAAATATTCTTGGCAAACGGTCAGTCAATTTCTGCAGAAGGAAAAGGCACCGTTCTAAAATGTAACGTTGGATCAGGTGAAATAAATGGAGTAAGCATTCTAGATGCCTATTCTGGGCCATTTTTGCAGAACATGTTACTGAGTATGAAATCAGCTGGGGGTGTGCACGAACCTGTTTGGAGGCCCTTGTATAGGCCTTTTACTCTTTTACAGGCCTCCAAACAGGTTTGAGCACCTAGTGGTTCAGAGGGTTGGAAGGTGGGGGATAACTTTAAGGGCAGGGGAGGGTGCAACCCCCC